>NC_141873.1:136972795-137278295 GCF_056163025.1 Triticum urartu | reverse complement strand
ATCAAGCCGAACATGGCAAGCACAATCACGTTCGGGCCGAAAGCCACAGACGGACTCCATCCGAACTACGTCACGATCTGGCCCGATATAGAGGCGCCGCACACCCCCTCTGCTTCACTGACGAAGTAATGGAACATGAATTCCCAGAAGGGTTCAAACTCGTGAATATCGAATCATATGATGGAACCACAGATCCCACGGTATGGGTTGAAGACTTTATTCTCCATATTCATATGGCCCGCGGTGATGATCTTTATGCCGTCAAATACCTCCCCCTAAAACTTAAGGGACCAGCCCGGCACTGGCTGAACAGCCTACCTGAAAACTCTATTGGCATCTGGGAAGACCTAGAAGACGCCTTCCGCGACAACTTCCAAGGCACATACGTCAGACCTCCGGATGCCGATGACTTAAGTCACATAGTCCAATAGTCCGAGAGTCAGTGAGGAAATTCTAGACTAGGTTTTTAACTAAAAAGAACCAAATCATCGACTGTCCGGACGCTGAAGCCCTAGCAGCCTTCAAACACAGCATCTGCGACGAATGGCTCGCCCGACACCTCGGCCAAGAAAAACCGAAGTCCATGGTGGCCCTCATGGCACTCATGACCCGCTTTTGGGCGGGCGGAGCTAGCTGGCTAGCCCGCAGCAATAACAATGCAAGCGAACCTGGCACCTCTGAAGCTAGAAATAGCAATGGCAAGCCCCGACGCAACAGGCACAAGCGTCGAAACAATGGTGACAATACTAATGACACGGCGGTCAACGCCGGATTCAGTGGCTCCAAGTCCTGTCAGCGGAAGAAGCCATATAAAAGGAATAATCAGGGCCCTTCCAGCCTGGACCGCATACTCGATCGTCCATGTCAGATCCATGGCACCCCTGATAAACCAGCTAATCATACCCACTGGAGTTGTTGGGTCTTCAAATAGGCCGACAAGTTAAATGTCGAAGACAAGGAGAAGGGGTCGCAAAGCAAGAATGACAACGAGGAGCCCCTTCCACCGAACACAGGGGGACAAAAGAAGTTTCCCCCTCAGGTCAAAATGGTGAACATGATATACGCTACCCATATCCCTAAGAGGGAGCGCAAGCGCGCGCTCAAGGACATCTATGTGATAGAGCCAGTCGCCCCAAAATTCAACCCATGGTCGTCATGCCCGATCACCTTTGATCGCAAGGACCATCCGACCAGTATCTGTCATGGCGGTTCAGCCGCACTAGCTCTCGACCCAATAATTGATGGATTCCACCTCACACGAGTCCTCATGGACGGTGGCAGCAGCCTCAACCTGCTCTATCAGGATACAATGCGCAAGATGGGCATCGATCCGTCAAGGATCAAGGCCACCAAAACTACCTTTAAAGGAGTTATACCAGGTGTAGAGGCCCTTTGCTTGGGCTCAATCACATTGGAGGTCGTTTTCGGATCTCCGGACAACTTTTGAAGAGAAGAGTTAATCTTCGATATCATCCCCTTCCGCAGCAGCTATCACGCACTGCTCGGATGAACTATAATTCAGCGGCCAAGCTCTCGGACACTGTCAAACGAGTCCGGACTACTCTGCAGCATGACAGTCCGGCTTGTCAGGAGTTATACTAGCAATTTGACCTCAGCCTCAGCCTCGACCAAGTGGCGGCATACGTACCGCGCATACATAACTACACACTAAAAATACCATGGGCAGAGACAGAGGCATAACCAGATTGTGGTCCACAATACAGCTCGACCTTCCTGGGACACACATACTCTTACTTTTTTATCCTTTCCGGGTTTCTTTTCCATAGGCCCCTCTCGACGGCCTGATAATCGGTCCTTTCGAAGGACGGATATACCAAGGTGGCAAGTAGCACAGACGTATGGGGGAGTCTCTAGATGTTCTTCTTAACGATCATTCTACCTATTTTCAGGACCCGTACGCAGCTCCCTCTTGGTCTTGGCATGTTAAATAGCCACTATTGCTTATCGCACTATTTGTACAAATACGCTTTGACATATTAATCAAAATTATAATGGAAACAGTTTGCGGCCCAACTTATGTGGCACTCGCTTACTAATTCATTTTTATTTCGCTATTCTTATTTCCATCCATACAGTTTGGTACGTTGTAGTTCGCCAGGGGCTTTATTGCGCTCCATACTACGGCAACAAGTCCGAACACTTTTATAGTATAGTTTGGCCCCCGAATTTAGCATTCTATGCATCGGCTCTGAATCATGTCTTTGGTCAATAGTTGGCTTGCCCGGCTCCTGTGCTTACTACCTTACATTCCGCTCTATCGGCTAGGGTAGTAAAGGGAGAACTATTGCGATTGCGTCCTGGTTCATCCGGATGAGCACCTCAGTAGAGAAAGCCGAAAACTGACTGTCATGATGCGGCGTGAGCCGGTCAGCTCTTCGGAGGATAAAAATCTTTTGCAGTTTTTTCTGCATTATGCGATGAATCGGCCTTCATCCGGTCAGGTGTTTACAACACCCTAGTCTGGATTAAATTCTAACTAGGGGCTATGCCTACATTTTTATTATCAAACTACTATGGCTAAGTGAGGGTGATAAATCCACATAGTCCGATTGTCTGGTTCGTTGTGCTAAACACCTCCTTCAATGGCCAAATTCTTGGATCAAGAGTGTTTAGATTCCATCCGAACACCCTTGTACTACCTACATGGGGGCAGAAGCCGACGACTGGCCAACTCACAGATTTAATAAAAACGGCCGCACAGGAGGAAAAATTTTAAATAGTAAACAAGCATTATATTACGTAACGGCTTTGTTTCATCATACAAGACAAGATAACATGAATGTATTCATCCGAAGATAATGTCTTTTTAACACTGGCCCTCTACAATGCGGGGCCCCTTGAGGACATCATCAAAATATCGCTCTGGCGTGCAGTGCTCCTTGCCAGCAGGTGGCCCCTCGGTCGCGAGCCTGACGGCGTCCATCTTCGCCCACTGCACCTTGACATGGGCAAAGGCCATTCGCGCACCTTTAATGCAGACTACCGCTTGATGACGTCAAGCCGGGGGCAGGCATTGACCAGCCGCTTCACGAGTCCGAAGTAGCTGCTGGGTATGACTTCGGCAGGCCATAGCCAGATTATTAAATCCTTCATGGCTAGTTCAGCCACCCTATGCAGCTCGACCAGCTGTTTTAGCTGATCGCTAAAGGGCACCGGATGTTCTGGCGCAAGGTATTGCGACCAGACCAGCTTCTCCGTCGAGCTCCCCTCTTCGGCTCGAAAGAACTAAGCAGCATCGGCAACACTGCGTGGTAAATCCGTAGACCCTCCTGGAGAACTCCAAATCCGGGTTAGTAAGAGATACCTCTTCTTCACATATTTGCTCTGCATAATGAAGAACTTACCGGCCGTGATTTTTCTGGCCTCTTGGATCTCCTGGAGGGTGCATTGGGCTTCGACCCGGGCATCTTGTGCGCTTTGGCGGGCCTTGGCGAGTTCGGAATCTTGATCCGCAACATGGCGCTCCAAGCACTCGTATTTCTTCACGGCATCCTGGAGCTCCTACTGGACATCACCGACCCTGGCCTCATGCTTTTCACGGGCAGCTTGTTCCTTTGCTGCTCTCTCCTCGGCCTCAGCCAGCACCTTCTTGAGGGCCTCCACCTCGGTCGCCGCCCCTAATAAACATCATGGCACTATGGTCAGCACAAATCATTCATCCTTTCCTGATATACACAAGGTCATTACATACCTTGATTGTCTTCTAGCTGCTTTTTTACATGGCCGAGCTCTTCCTCGGCCCGCTCCAGACTCTGCTTGAGTCCAGAGACCTCAGCAGCATGAGAGGTTGCGGCCAACAACGACACCTGCTTATTCACATAAGACATATTTAGTTAGTCTCCTGTGAAAATTACTTGATCCTCTGTCCGACTTTTCTTTCTGAACACCGGACAGAGTCTCAGGGGCTACTTTCTATATTATGGCATTCTTTTTATACAACTGCGTCGCTTACCTCAAAGCCTGTTAGAAGGCTTGTGCAGGCTTCGGTCAGTCCGCTCTTTGCGGACTGAATCCTCTCAACCATCGTACCCATCAGGGTACAGTGTTCCTCAACAATGGAAGCACTTCGCAGCGCTTCCATTAGAGCATCTGGTGCCTCTGGATGGACAGAGGTCACCGGTGAAATTGGCGCACCTCCTTCCTTCGAAGGAGGATCCCTACCGGATTCCGGAGCCGTATAGGTCTCCGGGATCGTATTCGACTGGGGGCCGAATTGGAGATGGCCCCCATCGCCAGTCTACATGGGGATTTTCTCCCCCATGTGTCTGGCGGTCAAGGTGTTATCCTCTCGCGCCACTGTGACAGCCTCATGTGCCTCCCCCTGAGCCAGGAGTGTCCTTTGGGATAGCACTTCAGCGTCTTCCACGGTCTTGGGAGAGGAGGCCGCCGGAAGGGACCCGTTGTCCATCACCTTTGGATCTAGCGAGTTTCCCGAAGATGAGGATCGCTCGACGTCGCATCAAGCCGGACTGCAAGTGCATGATTCAACATGTTAAAACTATGAAGTAAAGAAGTTCGATATTTGTGTGCATCTTTGAGTACTTATGATTCAGCCAGGGGCTTATCCCTGGGGCGCCACTCGGAGCTGCTGTCAATGCCCCACGCGGGGTTGTCCGTGGCGGAGGCCTTCCCCTTCTTGGACGCGTCTGCCTCCAGATGCGTGGAGGCCGCCCTTTTCTTCCTTCCCCCTCAAGGGGAGAATTGCTTTCCTCCTCTTCCTCGTCATTGGTGGCGGGAGGGGAGTGGGTTTCGGCGTCTTTGGATGTCACGTCCGAAGTGCCCTTATGGCGGAGACCACCCCTGGTCCCCTTGGCCTTCTACTTGGCCTTCTTCTCCGGCGCTTGACAGGGCGCCGGCACCAGCATCTTCATCAGAAGCAGGATAGTTGGTTCTTCAGGCAGCGGAGCCGGACACTGAATCCGCTCTGCCTTCTTTATCCAGCCCAGAAAAAACAAATAGGGAAGCTTAGACATCTTCCTTGAGTAAGAAAGTAAAGGATACACCTTGAAATACGGAAAAATTACCGCACTAGCGGGATGGGCCAGGTCATGCCCACGGTCCTCGGTCATTGCCGGCCACATCTCATTGGCCTTGAAGAGCACCTTCCAGATGTCTTTGTGCGTAGTGCCGAAGAACTGTTGCAAGCTCTGGTGCTTGGCCGGATCAAACTCCCACAAGTGACAAGTCCTACTTTGGCACGGCAGGATCCGGCGAGCGAGCATCACCTGGATCATATTGACAAGCTTGACGTTCTTGTCCACAATGCGCTTGATGCGCGTCTAAAGTTCTATCATCTCGTCCGACAAAGACCTGTCCAGGCCCTTCTCTAGCCAGGAGGTGAGCTGCATCGGGGCGCCGGACTGGAATTCAGGAGCCGCGGCTCAAGTGGCGTCGCGAGGCTCTGTGACGTAGAACCACTGCTGTTGCCACCCTTTAACGGTCTCCATGAAGGTACCTTTGGGCCATGTGACATTGGGCACCATGGCGCCTCTGCACTCTGCATGTTGGCCATCCACCACCTTCGGCTTCACGTTGAAGATTTTCAGCCATATTCTGAAGTGGGGTGGGATACGAAGGAAGGCCTTGCACACGACAATAAATGCCGAGATATTGAGGAAGGAGTTGGGGGGGCAGATCATGGAAATCCAGCCGGTAGTAGAACATGAGTCCGCGAACGAATGGGCGGAGAGGAAATCCCAACCCGCGGACGAAGTGGGGGATGAATACGACCCTCTCATGGGGCTCCGGAGTAGGGACGATCTGTCCCTTGGCCGGAAGCTGGTGGGAGATTTCCTTGGCCAAGTACCCGGCCTCCCTGAGCTTGGTGATGTCCTTCTCCTTGATGGAGGAGACCATCCACTTGTCCTACACTCCGGATCCGAACATGGTTGGAGTGCTTTTTTGGGATGGAAAGGATGGAAGCTTGGGCGCTGGAGCCCGAGAATGGATGGGCAAAGAGAAGGAAGGCGTGGGTGAAAGAGGTGAATCCTTATCCCTTTATAAAGGCTGTGAATATCAAGTGCCTCCCCACTGCCTTAAAACTCGCTTATTCCTCAAGGGTCGTGCAGGTGGCACGGTTGGATTACCCATGCCCGTATTGATAAGGATCCCGCAATAAGGGGACACGATCTCTGCTTTGACAAGATGTGCCAATAAAACCGCATCTTGAAACATGGAGTGGGAGGCTAAAAAACAGTTCGAAATAATGACCGGGCTGTGACATGATGTCACGCTACAAAAGTTGTCAGTGGACTGGATTCATAAAATATTATACTCTGTACGTATGTGTGTAGTACTCGTTTTGCGGAGCCGGACACGTTTTCTGTGTTCGAAGGCTGTTTTGGAGTATTTGGAGGAGGAACCCTCCTTGCAATCCCGAAGACAATCTGCGCGCCGAATACCTCGTCATTGAAGCCTGGTTTAGGGGCTACTGAGGGAGTCCTGGATTAAGGGGCCCTCGGGCGTCTGACCTGTTGGACATGGGTCGGACTGATGGGCCGTAAAGATAGAAGACAGAAGACTCTCTCCCGTGCCCGGATGGTACTCACCTTGGCGTGGATGGCAAGCCTGGCGTTCGGATATGAAGATTCATTTATCTTTAAATGACTTTGTACAACCCTAGCCCCCTCCGGTGTCTATATAAACCGGAGGGTTTAGTTCGTAGAGGCAATCATAATCATACATGCTACACTTCTAGGGTTTTAGCCATTACGATCTCGTGGTAGATCAACTCTTGTAACCCCCATACTCATCAATATCAATCAAGCAGTATGTAGGGTATTACCTCCATCAAGAGGGCCCGAACCTGGGTAAATCTTCGTGTCCCTTGTCTCCTGTTACCATCAACCTTAGACGCACAGTTCGGGACCCCTACCCGAGATCTACCGGTTTGGACACCGATAGCCTGTCCGATCACCTTTGATCGCAGGGATCACCCAACCAGTATCCGTCATGGAGGTTCGGCATCCCTAGTACTCGACCCAATCGTTGATGGATACCATCTCACTCGAGTCCTTATGGATGGCTACAATAATCTTAACTTGATTTATCAAGATATTGTCCGTAAAATGGGTATTGAACCTTCAAGAATCAAGCCTAGTAACACCACCTTTAAAGGGGTGATACCCGGCATAGAGGCCCGTTGTACGGTCTCGTTAACATTGGAAGTAGTTTTCGGTTCACCGAATAACTTCCGAAGCGAAGACTTGATCTTCGACATTGTCCCCTTCCGCAGCGGTTATCACGCGTTGCTCGAACGAACTGCCTTTCGCCCGTTTCAGCGCAGTCCCGCATTATGTGTATCTAAAGCTCAAAATGCCCGGACAACGCGGCGTTATAACAGTCAATGGAAACATGGAATACTCCCTCCGTACTAAGGAGCACACCACGGCCCTTGCAACTGAGGTGCAGAGCGGCCTCATCAAGCCGAACACTTCATCGGTCATCAAGACCCCGGACACCGCTAAGCGAATCCAGCCTACTCTGCAGAATTACAGCTCAGTGGATCCAGATCTGGACTAGCAGCTTCGCCTCCATCGATTGCTCCATAAAACCGTGGCATATGTACCGCGTGTGCATAATTACGCACTTAAAATACCCTGGGCAACGACGGAGGCACACTACGGACAAGGTCTATAGTTTGGCTCGACCCTATTTGGACCTTTTCCTTTTTTCCTTTTTTTCCTCTCTTTTTCTTTCTTCCTCGTATTACAGGTTCATTAAAACCTAGTTACCCTACGGTCGTGCAAAGGCTCTTTTCCAGAACCCTTTTGTATGAACGACCGTCGATTGCTCCTCTCAAAGGATTTTCTACCAAGGAGAAACGACGCAGACGTGCGGCGGGACATCAATGGGATCTTTAAGACTACCTTTTCTTTTTAGGCCCTGTATACAGCTTCCCTTGCGTACAAATTCTCCGCATGTAAAATAGCCTTGATGTTTATGGCATTATCTATAATAGCACGTCCTGACGTATTAATCAAAATATCAAGGAAGCAGTTTATCGACAACCCTTGTTCGGTATGGGCCTATTTTATAATCTGTATTCCCTCCTTGCTTCAGATTGCCACATATACTTCGGCCCGGCCTAAATGTCGGGGGCTCTACTCGGCCGCGTATATTTTCAAAAGTCCGAACTCTTCTGGGGTATACTTCGGCGTCCCGAATATTGCATTATATGCATCAGCTCCGAATCATGTCTTTGGTCTATAGTTGGGTTGCCCGGCTCCTGTGGTTACCACCTTACGTTCCGCTAGTTTGGCCAAGGTAGTAAAGGGAGAACTACTATGATTGTGTTTCTGGTTTGTCCGGTCAAACACCTCAGTAGAGAAAGCCAAAAACTGAATGTGATGATATGGCGAGAGCTGGTCGGTGATTCAGTGACTTACTACAAATCATTCGTGATTTACTCCGTGTTATACGAAGGGCTGGTATTCACCCAGTCATGCGACAAAGGCATCCTAGTCTGGACAGCCACTTACGCACCAGGGGCTAGTACTTAGACCCACTGTCAAACTCATATGGCTAAGTGAAAGTAATAAAGTCGCATAGTGTGATTGCCTGGTTCGCTGCGCATACACCTACTTTATGGACCAAGACATTGGGTCAAGTGTGATCACGCGCTATACCGAACACCCCCGTAGCATCTACGTGGGGGCTGAAGCAGACGACTAGCCAACTTTCAGCGTTAAAACAGCCGCACAGGTGGAAAATAACTTCAGATAAAGGCATGAAATATATTGCAAGCTTTGGTTCACAAAACAAAGTTTTAACAGCCCTAATACATTCACTCAAACATAAAACCCTTGGAGCATTGGCCCTCTACTATTCGGGCACACGCTAGAACATCTTCAAAGTACCTCTCTGGCTTGCGAATGTCCTTGCCTTCGGGCAGACCAGCGGTTGCGACATCGGTGGCCTTCATCTTCGCCCAGTGCATCTTGACACGGGAAAAGGCCATCCGCACACCCTCTATGCACACCGAGCGCTTTACGGCTTCAACTCGGGGCAGCGCATCGACGTGTCGCCTCACCAAGCCTAAGTAGCTGCTAGAAATGGGTTTGGATAGCCAGAGCTGGACTATGAGATCCTTCATAGCCAAGCCGTACATCCTATGCAGCTCCAACAGTTGCTTCATCTGGTTGCTCAACAGCGTCGGGTGCTCTGGCGCTAGGAACTGAGACTAGAACTGCTTCTCTGTCGAGTTCCCCTCCTGGGCTCGGAAGAACTGCGCGGTGTCGGCGGTACTCCTCGGCAGATCCGCAAAGGCATCTGGAGAACTCCATAGACGAGTAAGCAAGGCATATCCTTTACCCGCAAATATACTCTGCACAAGAAAGGGCTTACCAGCCGCTATTTGTTCGGCCTGCCGGATATCTTCACGAGCATTTTGGGCCTCGGCCCATGCCTCTTTCGACTCCTGGAGGGCCTTGGCGAGTTCGGCCGCTTGGGTCATCGTCTTCTCCTCCAAGGCCTCGTACTTGCTGATGGCATCCTTCAGTTCTTGCTCCACTTCGGCCACCCTCTCCTCGTGCTGGCGGCGGGTGACCTATTCGGTTTTCAATTCAATAGCCGCTTTGTCAACGGCTCCCCTATTCGCCTCCACCTCCTCCTTGGCTTGGGCAAGGGCGCTCCTGAGGGTCTCAACCTCGGCCGCACCAACTGCACTCATAATCACAACAGTAAATGAGTTCAACTTTGAATTTGCATCTTACTTCATATATATGATCAAACTCTTTAAAAGTACATGCATACCTTGCGTCTCATCAAACTGCTTGTTAATGCGGTCAATTTCATCATCGGCCAAATTTAGTTTCCGCTTAAGCTCAGAAACCTCAGCGGCCTAGGCGCCTGGCGCCAATAGGGAAGCCTGTTATAAATAGAAAAGTATGTCACCTCTTCCGAATACTATGTGATCCTCTGTCCGGCTTTTTCAGCACCAGACAGAGTCTCAGGGGCTACTATCTATATACAGGTATATTTCCTTCATATGAAAAAGCGTCTAGAGCATTATGTCGCATACCTCGAAGCCTATCAGCAGGCTGGTGAAGGCTTCGTTCAGCCCACTCTTGACAGAATGAACCTTCTCTACCGCTGCACCCATCAGGGTGCGGTGCTCCTCCACGATGGACGCAGATCGCAGTGCTTCCACCAAAGTATCTGGCGCCTCCGGATTAGTGGAGGCCGTCGTCGGAGCTGATGCTCCCCCCTCCTCCAAAGGGGGTTGCTTGCCCGATTTTGGAGCCGCGTTGGTCTCCAGAATAATGTCTGGCTGGGGGTCAGCCTGGTCAGGGCCCCTGCTGTCAGTCGCCATGGGGGTCGCACCCCCCATTTCTTCGGCAGCCAAGGTATTACCCTTGGGTGCCGTCTTGCCAGCCTCGCCCACCTCTCACGGCCTAGAGAGGTCCTTCGGGACAACACCTCGATGTCACCCGCGATGATTGGCGAAGGGGCTCGCAGGGGTGTCTCGCTCTTTGCCATCTCTGGTGGCAGAGAACTCCCTCAGATAGTGAAGGGTTGGGGAGGTCGCGAGTAGGGCTGAAAGATACACAGTATAATATGTTATATTATAAAAACATATTGGACCAAAGACATGTAATATATCTTTGGGTACTTATGATTCGGCCAGGGGCTTCACCCTGGGAAGCCTCTTGGGAATGGGTTCGGCCTCCGAATCTGAACCATCCGAGAGGGCCATCTTCCCCCTCTTGGGCACCTCCTCCTCCGGATCTATGGAGGCTGCCCTATTCTTCTTCTTCCCCTTAAGAGAGGATTCGCTTTCCGTCTCCTCCTCCTCTTCATCTTCATCTCCCTCGTGGGAGGAGGGGATTTTGGTCTCTCCGGACACTGCGTCCAAAGGACCCTTGTGGCGGAGGCCACCCTTGGCATCCTTCCCCTTTTTCTTCTTGGCCTTCTTATCCGATGCCTGATAGGGCGCCGGGACCAGCATCTTCGTCGGCCGGGGTTCGGCCGGGTCTTCAGGCAGCGGGGCTGGACACTTAATCCGCTCCGCCTTTGCTATCCATCCTAGTACAAGAGAGGAAACTCATTATGTTTGAGGAACTTATGTTCGAATATATATTTGGGAAAATCATACTCACTGGTGTGGACGGATTCTCACTGTCGAGACTGATGTCTTCGGTCTCCTTTGGCCATGCTTTTTGGGCCTTGAACAACAGCTTCCAGATGTCTTCGTGCGTTGTGCCAAAGAAGTGCTTCAAGGTTCGAGGATCTTACGGATTGAACTCCCACATGTGAGAGGGCCGGAGTTGATAGGGAAGAATCCAGCGGAAGAGCATCACCTAAATCATCTTAGTGAGATCGGTGTTCTTGCTTATCATGTTTGTGATGCGCTTTTGCAGCACCAACACTTCTGATGTGGATCCCCAGTCCAGAACCTTAGCGGTCCATGAGGTGAGCCTCATAGGGGGGTCGGATCTAAACTCAATATTGGCCGCCCACTTGGCATCACGGGGTTCGGTGATGTAGAACCACTCCTGCTGACACACCTTCACAGTCTCCACAAAGGCCCCCTTAGGCCAAACGGTGTTGGGGAGCTTGCTCACCATGGCGCCACCGCAGTCCGCATGCTGCCCATCGACCACCTTCGACTTCATATTGAAGACCTTGAGCCATAGGATGAAGTGTGGGGGGATGCGGAGTAGCGCCTCACATGCGATGATGAACGCCGAGATATGAAGGAAAGAATTCGGGGCTAGATCATGGAAATCTAGCCCGTAGTAGAACATGAGGCCCCGGACGAAGGGGTGGAGGGGAAAACCTAGCCTACGAAGGAAGTGGGGGATGAATACAACCCTTTTGCCGGGCTCCGGAGTGGGGATGACTTGGTACTTGGTAGGGAGCCTGTGCGTGATGTCCGCAGACAGATACCCCGCCTCCCGGAGCTCCTTGACGTCCTTCTTGGTGACGAAGGAGGCCTCCAACTTGCCCTTTGAACCGGATCCAGACATGGCTGGAGAGGCTGGTGGCGGTGGGAAAGATTGAAGTTTGGGCACTGGAGCTGGAAGATGGGAAAACAGGAGGAAGAAGGCGTGGGGAAAATAAGGGAATCCTTATCCTCTTATATAGGTTGTGAATATCAAACACCCCCCCCCCCACAAAGCCTTAAAACTCGTCTGTTCCTGAGGTGTCGTGCCGATCTTTGTTTTGAAAAGACGTGTCAGTGGAGGTTGTGCCTCGAAACACGAAGCGGGAGGTGTAAAAACGGTTCAAAATGTTAAGAAGCCAGACGCGGTATTTTGCCGGAAAAAGTTGTCAGTGAAAAGACATTGTTTTATTGGGTATCTTACCTTCGTGACCAAGGGTTGCCGCAATTATACAGAGCCGGATATAGTTCTTTTATTTAGAAGATTACTTTGAAGTACTCAGGAGGAAGAACCTGCCTTGCAATGCCAAAGACAATCCATGTGCCGAACATATCATCATTGAAGACTGGTTCAGGGGCTACTGATGGAGTCTTGGATTAGGGGGTCCTCGGGTGTCTGGGCTATGTGACATGGGCCAGACTGTTGGGCCGTGAAGATATAAGGCAGAAGGCCTTCCCCCGTGTATGGGTACGACTCTCCTATGCATGGATGGCAAGATTGGTGTCCGGATATGTAATTTCCTTCCTCTATAAACTGACTCTGTACAGCCCTAGGCCCCTCCGGTGTGTATATAAACCGGAGGGGTTAGTCCATAGAGCCTATCATAATTCATAGAGGCTAGATAGCTAGCATTTAGCCATTACGATCTCGAGGACGTAGGGTTTTACCTCCATTAAGAGGGCCCGAACCTGGGTAACCATCATGTTCCCCCTGTCCCTTGTTACCTTCGATCCTCAGATGCACAGTTCGGTACACCCTACCTGAGATCGACCGGTTTTGACACCGACAACTGGGCTGGCCTATTTGGCAGCTTTGTCGTCCGCTAGTAGAGGGCAAAGACCTTGGCATCTTTGTCGTCTGCCAGCCGACGGCAGAGCGGGCCACGTGGCAGCTACCTGGGGGCCTTCTGGGATGGCATATTTGAGCACTTTGTCGATTGCTGGCAGACGGCAAAGATACAAAGGTCTTTGCCATCTGCCAGCAAATAGCAAAGCACGCCGTTAAGCCCTTAACGGCCCTAAGCCGCCACTTGTGTCATCCAGGTCCTTTGCCGTTTGTTGGCGGACGGCAAAGACCTTTGCATCTTTGCCGTACGCCAGCAGACGGCAAAGTTCCCTTTGCCGTAGTTCGTTCGGTTGGATGTGTTGCCGTATGCTGTCTGACGGCAAATGCCTTTGCCGTCAGCCATGGCAGGTAGCAAAGTTTCTAATTCCTGTAGTGGGGGTCTCCTCCACAAAAGGATCTTCCTTGATTGTGAGTGAGTGTATGTGTTTGACGAACACATTTGTGACGCCCCAAGACCGACGCTCCAGAAGACTTCCATATTTTCGTGACCTCCATGTGTTTCATTTGTGCTTGCTCTATTTAGTTTTTGCATTGCATCATGTCATCATGCCATCATGTCATTTAATTTTGTACAAATCAACTAAATAAATTGCATGGATCTTCGGTCCACTTAAACCGAGGGAATTCACATGGTGATTCTCTTTATAACATATCCTCCCTATATTAGGGAGCTATGATAAATATTCCATTCTTTTGGAATTAGACATAACACACGTGCAAAAAATAATTCCCATGCCTATTCCACTTCGAGTTTGACCTTCAAATCTTGTCCACAATTCTTCATCTCTTTTATCGAGGCTCCTCTAAAAAACCGAACATTTTTGGACCTTCTTTTTACCAAGTCCTAGTTCAAACCCATTTGAATTAAATTCAAATGAGTTTGAATTTACATCTTTCAATCATGGCCTTTTCTATTTTCTCGGAACAAACTCAATTTTATGAGTCCAAGAAACTTAACCGCATGTCCAAATTGTTCCTCTAACCTTCTCTTCTCTCTTTTCCTTTCTCTTAATTCTCTGTTAATGAAAAGAGAAGGAAATAGGGGAGAGGGAGAAGAGAGTCCAGCCCAGCTGGGCCTCTCACCGACCCAACCTTCCCCACAGCCCATCAGCCAGCTAGGCCTCCCAAGTACTGCACCTAGGCCCATTTGCCCCTAGGCCCAGCCGGTGCCCTTCCTAACCCTAGCCGCAGGGGAGAGCTCTGCTCGATCCCCATCTCCCTCCCACAGCGCCGCAGCCTCCCTCGTCCTCCTCCACCTCACCTCTCTGCGATCCTTGCCGCAGTGCCTCGATCGATCCCCACATTCTCTCGATCCCCTCTTCCCCTGCTCGCGCCGCCAGAGAGGAGCGGCCTCTCGCTCCACCCACGCACGCAGGAGCCCCTGCGCCCGATCCCCGTCATCGCCAGCGCGCCTCGTCGCTGGGTCGTCGGACCTCGCCGCCCGGTCCTGCCCCTTCCGCGTCGTGCCTCTCCCTGCCTCTCTGCGCCTCCTCGCGGACGCCAACGAGCAACGTCGACCGCACCTTCCGGTCTCCCTGCTCCCTCGTGCGGGCCGTGACCACCCTCAAGGCCAAGTCCCGTCGCCGCCCTACATCCAACCGCCTTCCTGCACGCGTGTGCCCGTTGTTGGTCTCGTGCCAGGGCCTTCCTCCTCACGGCCATGGTGTTCGTCGTGGTTGTACAGTGCTGGCACGTTGCTGCTGCTTTGTGGCCCACCTCCCTTCGTTGACCACCAAGACCCGAGGCCTTTTTTTGTTGCTTCATTTGGATTCGTCAAGTTCCTCTACTAACCGTGTATGACTACGTGGATTCGCCAAGTACAACACCGGCAAGACCACACGGATGCTCGGACGAGTACTGAACGGAACGCCTAGTACGAGGTCAACAAGGATCGCCAAGTTCGTCTTCTGCCATCCTCGAAATCGCCAAGTACCACCACGCCAAGTATCCCTTCAAAACGCCAAGGTGGATCTCTACCGTTGATGAGGATTCGTTAAGACCGTCAAGTGAACGACTACTTCCACGACGATACGAGAACAACTACCGTTGATGTGCATTTTGCCAAGTACCACTACCGTCGACCCTCGAAGACTCCGTGAATGTTGAGTTCCTCGCCGTGACCCCGAACATCTACAGAAACTTGTGCGACTAAGAATGTGAAGGACTACCGTCGACCCCAAGTGACTCGGATTCGTCAAGTCCCTCTACGAAACGTGTATCACTACTACCACTAACAATGTCGTGTACTACTACTTCCACTACGACCATCCTAAGAACGTCTACATCTTCTACATTGCACCGAACCTGAACCGTCCCGTTTGCACGCTTCAAAGGTATAACCCCGAGACGACGCCCGTGATCGAATGCATGTGAGTTGTATGAGATGAACCTCGCGTTTGCACCGTGTCCGAAATTGTCGCTTGCATGTTTCTCCTCGTTGCCATGCCGTCCACCCGTGGGAACCCAGTAACTGGGATCAGCCCACCATCTTTTGCACGCTGCCGCCACACTTCCTTTGAACCGGTATCTTCATGAGCTACCGGAACCGTTATGTCGTTGTGGCATCATTTTCGGATTCGTTGCCGTGGCCTCCTTTTTCCTTCCGCCATGCCGACAAATGCTTCATAACATGCTCATCTCAACATTTTCTTAAAATTGCATAAAACTTGTATATGTCATCCGCATCACGATCACTGTCGCAAAAGGCAGTGCCTAGGAGGCGCTTAGGCACGCCTAGGCGCTAGGCAATGGACAAATGCCTCGCCTAGGGCATAAATGGTAGTCTAGGAAGTGCATGCAACAAATTGTTTACCCAAGCCAGAAATCATGTCATATTGCACTAAAATGCCAAACATCACATATTCAAATGGTAGTAGATGATAGTTAACTTATTTATCTGCCATAAATTAACATCAGTGCACATATAATAACCACAAATATACCCTGATACTAGAATCTATATTACCGCCTAGGCTGCGCCTAGGGCGCTTAAGCACCGCCTAGGCACTAGGCGAAGGCCAACCGTCTCGCTTACGCCTACCGCTTTTTCCAACCTTGATCATGATAACAACATTTAAAATGTTTAAAATTGGTGTTTGCATTAAATTGCTAAATGTGCATATGGGGATTTTCCGAAATTGTTGTTTGTTGTTCCGGCCTCATTTAAAATGCCTAAATAGTTAGTTTACTTATGCCTAGCCTCTTGCCATGTTTAACCAACATTTAACATTGTTGAGTACATAAACAAGAGGGAACTAAATTATCGATTGTGGTGTTTCCTCAATATGCAACTCGTTGCATATTGAACTCCACTTAATTTGTAGTGTTGTTTGTGCACTTTGCCATGCCATGCTTATTTAAACCGGACATGCATCATCCTTGGTTGTGCATCATGCCATGTTTATGTGATGTATGTTTACCATGTTGCTTGCTTCTTTCTGGTTTGCTTCTCTCGTTAGCTTTGGCTTTGTTCCGGAGTTGTGAGAATTCGTTCGACTACGTCCGTTTGTCTTCTTCTTGGACTCGTTCTTCTTCCTTGCAGGATCTCAGGCAAGATGACCATACCCTCGATATCACTTCTATGTTTGCTTAGTAGTTGTTCGCTCTATCGCTATGTCGCGCTACCTGCCACTTGTTATATCATGCCTCCCATATTGCCATGTCAAGCCTCTAACCCACCTTCCTAGCAAACCATTGTTTGGCTATGTTACCGCTTTGCTCAGCCCCTCTTATAGCGTTGTTAGTTGCAGGTGAAGTTGAAGTGTGTTCCATATTGGAATATGTTGGGACATCATAATATTTCTTATTTTAATTAATGCATCTATATACTTGGTAAAGGGTGGAAGGCTCGGCCTTATGCCTGGTGTTTTGTTCCACTCTTGCCGCCCTAGTTTCCGTCATACCGGTGTTATGTTCCTTGATTTTGCGTTCCTTATGCAGTTGGGGTTATGGGCCCCCCTTGATAGTTCGCTTTGAATAAAACTCCTCCAGCAAGGCCCAACCTTGGTTTTAACATTTGCCTCACCACCACCTATATTTTTCCCTTGGGAGTTGCTAACCCGAGGGTCATCTTTATTTTAACCCCCCCGGGCCAGTGCTTCTCTAAGTGTTGGTCTGAACCGGGCAGCCTGCGGGGCCACCTTGGGGAAACTTGAGGGCTGGTTTTACTCGTAGCTTGTCCCATCCGGTGTGCCCTGAGAATGAGATACGTGCGACTCCTATCAGGATTTGTCGACACATCGGGAGGCTTTGCTGGTCTTGTTTCACCATTGTCAAAATGTCTTGTAACCAGGATTCCGAGACTGATCGGGTCTTTCTGGGAGAAGGAATATCCTTCGTTGACCGTGAGAGCTTGTGATGAGCTAAGTTGGGACACCCCTGCAGGGTATAAACTTTCGAGAGCTGTGCCCGTGGTTATGTGGCAGATGGGAATTTGTTAATATCCGGTTGTAGAGAACTTGACACTTGACTTAATTAAAATGAATCAACCGTGTGTGTAGCCGTGATGGTCTCTTTTCGGCGGAGTCCGGGAAGTGAACACGGTCTTGGGTTATGTTTGCGCGTAAGTAGTTTCAGGATCACTTCTTGATCGCTTCTAGCTTCGCGACCGTTGCGTAGCTTCTCATATTACTCTTATTTGCGTCAGTTAGCCACCATAATTGCTTAGCGCTTGCTGCAGCTCCACCTCATTACCTTATCCAACCCATAAACTTAAATAGTCTTGATCTCGCGGGTGTGCGATTGCTGAGTCCTCGTGACTCACGGATACTTCCAAACAGTTGCAGGTGCCGTTGATACCACTGCAGGTGACGCAACCAAGCTCAAGTGGGAGCTCGATGAAGATCTTGGTCGTTGTTATGTGTCTTTTCCAGTTGATCAGTAGTGGTGCCCAGTTGGGACGATCGGGGATCTAGCATTTGGGGTTGCCTTCTTTCATTTTGGTTCCATAGTCGGGCCTTGATTGTACTCTGGTTGATGTATGTTTTACTTGTTATTTGTGTGAAGTGGCGATTCTAAGCCAACTCTTTATCCCTTTCTTATTCAGTAAATGGGATTGTGTGAAGACTACCCCTCTTGTGAAAACACCACCATGCGGTTATGCCTCTAAGTCGTGCGTCGACATGTGGGAGATATAGCCGCATCGTGAGAGTTACAAGTTGGTATTAGAGCCATCCCCGACTTAGGAGCCCCCGGCTTGATCGAATCGCTAACGTTGTTGAGTCTAGAACGAAAATGTTTTGAGTTGTAGGATTATATATATCGGAGAGTAGGATTCTTTTTACTCCTCAGTCCCTTCGTCGCTCTGGTGAGGTCTCCGGACATAGATATTTTGACTTTCCTCTCCTCAAATTTCACAAATTTATTTTAGGATCACGCGGATATCTTGGAATGGTTTCGATATTCTTGTGACGAGAACATTGTTCTTGGTGCCTCCTGACATTTAGGGGTTGTGGGAGTGTCCCGGGGAGTTGAACTTTGAGGTGTTGTCGTCACAATTTTATCATTGCTATTCTAGAATACCTGAGTTCGCCGACATTGAAAATCTCTTTTATGCGGTTGTTGGTGAGATAACCTCGACGCCACCCAATACTGGGGCGGGAGTTCGGAAGTATTGCCATAACTCGTATAACGGGTGCTTTTCGAAGGTTGAGGTACACGATTTCCGAAGGTTTCTTGGTTATGTGTTGACGGATGGATACAGCTGGATGTAGGGATTGTTAGTTTGGGTGAGATATTATGCTTCCCCTGTATCCCCAACACCAGATTGCATAACCAGAAAGTTTCAGGAGTTTATAGGTGGGAATTCAAGTATCTCATAGGATATGTTTCCGACAGACACATGATACGATATGGGGTCTATCATATGTTTGTTCTGGCTTATTCCCTAAGCCAATCCTTTGTTTTGTTTTTGTTGTGGTATTCGAGTTGCTTCGAGGTCAAATGTGGATTCCATACCTTTTCTAAATGGTGTTCTCATATTCCTATGTGAATACTAACCCTTCTTATTTATCGATATTGTCATCTCAATTATATTTCCAACCGGTGCGTTTCTCTTCGAGATGATCCCATCATTTTTTCCCATCCGCAAGATCAATTCTAAGTTTTCTCAACGGTATCCATTCCATCTTCCCAAGTTGCCTTTGTTTTCCCGCCCTCCCACCCTTTGTATTCAAGGACTCTGATTTATTAATCAAGTATCCTTTTTATTGATGGGAAGTCTCTCCATTCTTTTCCCTCAATGTTCTTATCCGGTGATTCTCACGAAGATACTAACGGAGTTTCAAGTTTATTATTCTTCGTTCTCTTTTCTTCTCCGGTGGATTCAATTCAAGCTTTGTCGATCATATCCTTTCCTCGTTTCAAATGTTTTCTCATGCCAGTGCACCTCTTAATTGTTCACTTCACTTATTAATTTGTTCTGGAGTACTGAAGACATATCCGGAGATTCGTGTTTTCATTCCAAATCCATTCCAGATATCTCGAGGTTGTTATCTCTTTTGAGCCATTTAATTCAACCAGCGCAATCTCTCTTTTAAATAGTACAATGGTGTTTCCTTTTGAGTGGGCCCTAACCCACGGGTCTTTTCCTAGGATCTTACCTGACTCTTCTAATTTTTTTGGAGATATTCACAAATAATTTCGAAGTTTGACGTAAGAATGAATTTCATCAGTCAGATGTTTTCCAAGATCGATTTCAAATTATTTTTCATCGTTGGCTCAACCTCTTCGCTTCTCATTCTTCCGGAGTGTCTCATAAATTATCATGATGGTTCTCATCGTCATTCTCAAACATTTGTAGATCGAAGAAGGATTTCTCCTAAATCTTGGTGCGTTCTCTGGAAGATGCGTAGTTCCAGCTGGTTGCCATCCTCTCATAATTGTTTTTGATTGTGGGAATTCTTGTCACCCATCCGGAGCAATCTAGGAGTCTTTTCAGTTTGATTCTCTAGAGCCCGTCATCTCAGAATCATTCATTCCATCTTTCAGCTCTCGTTCTCCAAATCTTACCGGGGCATCATTCGAGTATTCTCTAATCAGCTCGGGATCTCTTCGTTCATTTGTATCTATATTCTCTCAAGTATCTTCGTTCATTTTCTAATTCTTCCCGGTGTTTCATTCTCTTTTCCTCAATCATATTCAATTCTTACGGCGGTTCTTTCAACATTCCTCTTCTGTTGTTATCATATCAATTAATTTGTTCTTTCGAATCCTACCGGTGGTTTGTTCAAGTTTGTCCCAAGTTTGGCTATATCTCTTTCAATCTTTTTCAAGAAGAATAAGTAGTATGCCAAATCCGTTGTTTGTCATCAATTTAAATTGGTGAAAGATATGCATAACGTAATTCTTATTATTGTTTCATCCAAGTGATCTAGTTTCTTCTTTCCAGAGTTGTTCATCATGTCAGATTTCTCAGTTCGAGATGCTTCATCTTTTCTTTTCCGGAGTTCCAAGTTTTTCGCATGATCTCGTCGCGAAGCTCCATCTTAATCATTGCAAGGCTTCACTTTGTGTTTTCAACTTCTCTTTCTTTTTATCATCCTTTGGTTTACTGGAGTTCTTCACGGAGGCTCTACATGGTGGTTCGTCAATGATTCCTTTCATTCTCGATTTGCTCTTCAAGATTTCTCTCGAGGTTAAGATCCGCCAAGCTTTACTCTAAAATAACATGGTGTTCAGCACATGACTTATTTGAGGAGTTCGAGCATTCTTCATCTTGCATCCGAAGTGCACTCCTTCATATCTCATCTTTTGAGGTGGTGTTATGTCATTGTTGATAATTTCCCTCCGTGTTTCATTATTCACAAGTTTTCAAGAGTGACATATTTAAATCCATCATTTTTTCTTCGCTCAAGACATCTTTTCAACCAACAAATCTCTTTGTTGGAGTTATCTTGGGTTATATTTCACCTACAGCCTTCCTAAGTAATGTTGTTATTAGGGTGCTTAACAATGATCCAAGTTATCTCTTTATCATCTTCGTGGACGAAGTTTTTAATCTCTTTGGTGCTCTCAATCAAATCTTTTTTCCCGTGAGTGGCAGGTTGTCACCTCATAATTTTGAGATGTTTTCCATCAGGCCACAACAAGCTTATCCTTTCGTTATTGATAATCCAACAACTCCGTTCTAGTATTTCCTGTAAGCGTGCCCTTTCAAGATCTTGTTTTCCTCCGTTCAGTAAATTCCATTCTTTCATTTCTTCTGGAGGCATTGTGATGTTGCACTCTTCGAACCATCATCCCATTTTTTGTCAAAGATCATGTTCTTTACTTTACTTATCCATTCAACCGGAGTGTCGTGTCCTCCATTCAAGTTCTCTCATCTTATCAAGTTTTGCCTCCCTTCGCAACCGGAGTGCTGTCTAAAAACTTTCTTACCCCTTGTGCCTTTCTTTCAATAGTTTCGGAGGTAGGGTGTTGTTGATTTCATCAAGTATCCTCTCATCTTGTAAAGTTCATGTTCAATTCCTTCCATTTACAATCGGAGTGTTGTCCAAATTATATCATTCTTATTCTGTCTCTATCTTGTTTTAACCGGAGTGTTGTCGTAATTGATCTTTATCGTCCCTTGTACATCATGTTTCAACCGGAGCGCTTACATGTACTTCTTTTCCATTGTTCTCGTCATTCATAGCTTTGCAAACTCCAAGGTTCACATGGTGTTCCTTGTTTATCTTTTCTACCGGTGTGCTTTCATATTCTTTTGGTCCGTTAAGCTCTTGTTTCATGTCCTTCAGCCTACAAGGTTCTTGCAATGTTCCTTGTTCCTCTTTTATAACAGAGTGTTTTCAACTTCTTGCATATTTGTTGGATTCCTTCTTTCAATTTGTTTAACCTCTCAAGGTTCATTGGTTTCACTCTTTTGTCAAAGATGCAACTTGTTTTACCTCTTCCCCTTCCATTTCTCTCCGCTGCCATCCTTAGATCTCGGGACGAGATCTCTTGTAAGTGGAGGAGTGTTGTGACGCCCCAAGACCGACGCTCCAGAATACTTCCATATTTTTTTGACCTCCGTGTGTTTCATTTGTGCTTGCTCTATTTATTTTTTATATTGCATCATGCCATCATGTCATTTAATTTTGTAAAACTCAACTAAATAAATTGCATGGATCTTCGGTCCATTTAAACCGAGGGAATTCACATGGTGATTCTCTTTATAACATATCCTCCCAATATTAGGGAGCTATAATAAATATTACATTCTTTTGGAATTAACCATAACACACGTGCAAAAATAATTCCCATGCCTATTCCACTTCGAGTTTGACCTTCAAATCTTGTCCACAATTCTTTATCTCTTTTATCGAGGCTCCTATAAAAAACCGAACATTTTTGGACCTTCTTTTTACCAAGTCCTAGTTCAAACCCATTTGAATTAAATTCAAATGAGTTTGAATTTACATCTTTCAATCATGGACTTTTCTATTTTCTCAGAACAAACTCATTTTTATGAGTCCGGGAAACTTAACCACATGTCCAAATTCTTCCTCTAACCTTCTCTTATCTCTTTTCCTTTCTCTTAATTCTCTGTAAATGAAAAGAGAAGGAAATAGGGGAGAGGGAGAAGAAAGTCCAGCCCAGCTGGGCCTGTCACCGGCCCAACCTTCCCCACAGCCCATCAGCCAGCTAGGCCTCCCAACTACTGCACCTAGGCCCATTTGTCCCTAGGCCCAGCCAGTGCCCTTCCTAACCCTAGCCGCAGGGGAGAGCTCTCCTCAATCCCCATCTCCCTCCCACAGCACCGCAGCCTCCCTCGTCCTCCTCCACCTCACCTCTCCGTGATCCTCGCCGCAGCGCCCCGATCGATCCCCACTCTCTCCTGATCCCCTCTTCCCCTGCTCGCGCCGCCAGAGAGGAGTGGCCTCTCGCTCTGCCCACGCACACAGGAGCCCCCGCGCCCGATCCCCGTCATCGCCAGCGCACCTCGTCGCCGGGTCGTTGGACCTCGCTGCCCGGTCCTGCCCCTTCCGCGTCGTGCCTCTCCCCCGCCTCTCTGCGCCTCCTCACGGATGCCGACGAGCGACGTCGACCGTGCCTTCCGGCCTCCCTGCTCCCTCGCGCGGGCCGTGACCACCTTCAAGGCCAAGTCCTGTCGCCGCCCTGCATCCAACCACCTTCCTGCACTTGCGTGCCCATTGCTGGTCTCGTGCCAGGGCCTTCCTCCTCACGGCCACAGTGTTCGTCGTGGTTGTACAATGCTGGCACGTTGCTACTGCTTCACCGCCCACCTCCCTTCATTGACCACCAAGACCCAAGGCCTTTTTTTGTTGCTTCGTTTGGATGCGTCAAGTTCCTCTACTAACCGTGTACGACTACGTGGATTCGCCAAGTACACCACCGGCAAGACCACACGGATGCTCGGACGAGTACTGAATGAAATGCCTAGTACCAGGTCAACGAGGATCGCCAAGTTCGTCTTCTGCCATCCCCGAAACCGCCAAGTACCACGACGCCAAGTACCCCTTCAAAACGCCAAGGTGGATCTCTACCGTTGACGAGGATTCGATAAGACCGTCAAGTGAACGACTACTTCCACGATGATACGAGAACAACTACCGTTGACGTGCATTTTGCCAAGTACCACTACCGTCGACCCTCGAAGACTCTGTGAACGCCGAGTTCCTCGTCGTGACCCCGAACATCTATGGAAACTTGTGTGACCAAGAATGTGAACGACTACCGTCGACCCCAAGTGACTCGGATTCGTCAAGCCCCTCTACGAAACGTGTATCACTACTTCCATTACCGACTCCGTGTACCACTACTTCCACTACGACCGTCCCGAGAACGTCTACGTCCTCTACATTGGACCGAACCTGAACCGTCCCGTTTGCACGCTTCGAAGGTATAACCCCGAGACGACGCCCATGATTGAATGCATTTGAGTTGTATGAGATGAACCCCGTGTTTTCACCGTGTCCGAAATTGTCGCTTGCATGTTCCTCCTCGTTGCCATGCCGTCCACCCGTGGGAACCCGGTAACCGGGATCACCCCACCATCTTTTGCATGCTCCCGCCACACTTCCTTTGCATCGGTATCTCCATGAGCTACCAAAACCGTTATATTGCCGTGGCATCATTTTTGGATTCGTTGATGTGGCCCCCTTTTTCCTTCCGCCATGGCGACAAATGTTCATAACATGCTCATGTCAACATTTTCTTAAAATTGCATAAAACCTTTATATGTCATCCTCATCATGATAGCAACATTTAAAATGTTTAAAATTGTTGTTTGCATTAAATTGCTAAATATGCATATGGGATTTTCCGGAATTGTTGTTTGTTGTTCCGGCCTCATTTAAAATGCCTAAATAGTTAGTTTACTTATGCCTCACCTCTTGCCATGTTTAACCAACATTTAACATTGTTGAGTACATAAACAAGAGGGAACTAAATTATCGATTGTGGTGTTTCGTCAATATGCAACTCATTGCATATAGAACTCCACTTATTTTGTAGTGTTGTTTTTGCACTTTGCCATGCCATGCTTATTTAAACCGGACATGCATCATCCTTGGTTGTTGATAACCCACAAATATAGGGGATCGCAACAGTTTTCGATAAGTAAGAGTGTCGAACCCAACGAGGAGCTAAAGGCAGAACAAATATTCCCTCAAGTTCTATCGACCACCGATACAACTCTACGCACGCTTGATGTTCGCTTTACCTAGAACAAGTATGAAACTAGAAGTACTTTGTAGGTGTTGTTGGATAGGTTTGCAAGATAATAAAGATTGTGTAAATAAAAAGTAGGGGCTGTTTAGATAAGGACACAACTAAGTTAGTTTTAGTAAAGAGCTTTTTGTTACGAGAAAGTTATTTGTCCCTAGGCAATCGATAACTAGACCGGTAATCATTATTGCAATTTTATATGAGGGAGAGGCATAGCTAACATACTTTCTCTACTTGGATCATATGAACTTATGATTTGAACTCTAGCAAGCATCCGCAACTACTAAAGATCATTAAGGTAAAACCCAACCATAGCATTAAAGCATCAAGTCCTCTTTATCTCATACGCAACAACCCCCTTACTCGGGTTTGTGTTTCAGTAACTCACGCAACCCACTATAAGCGAATAATGAACGTATTGCAACACCCTACAGCGGGAATCCCTCATGCTTGCACGACACGGAGAGCACCATAGGACAACACCAATAATAAAACATGCAACTCAAACCAATCTTGATCATCAAATAGCCCATAGGACAAAACAGATCTACTCAAACATCATAGGATAGCCATACATCATTGGGAAATAATATATAGCGTTGAGCACCATGTTTAAGTAGAGATTACAGCGGGTAAAAGAGAGGTTACACCGCTGCATAGAGGGGGGAAGAGTTGGTGATGATGGCGGTGAAGTTGTTGGTGAAGATTGCGGTGATGATGATGGCCCCTAGTGGCACTCCGGTGCCACCGGAAGCGAGGAGGAGAGAGCCCCCCTCCTTCTTCTTCCTTGACCTCCTCCCTAGATGGGAGAAGGGTTTCCCCTCTGGTCCTTGGCCTCCATGGCGTGGGAGGGGCGAGAGCCCCTCCGAGATTGGATATGTCTCTCTGTCTCTCTCTGTTTCTGCGTTCTCAGATTCTACCCTTTCACCGTTTCTTATATTCCCGGAGATCCGTAACTCTGATTGGGCTGAAATTTTAACAAGATCTCTATCCGGATATTAGCTTTCTTGCGGCGAAACAAGGGAATCAACCGCCTTACGGGGTGGCCACGAGGGTCAGGGGCGCGCCTGCCCCCCTGGGGCGCGCCCCTGCCTCGTGCCCCCCTCGGGCATCGTCTCGCGTGGATTTTTCTTCCCAAAAATCATATATATTCCAAAAAAAATCTCCGTCAGTTTTTATCCCGTTTGGACTCCGTTTGATATGGATATTCTATGAAACAAAAAAGATGCAATAAACAGGAACTGGCATTGGGCACTGGATCAATATGGTAGTCCCAAAAATAGTATAAAAAGTTGCCAAAAGTATATGAAAGTTGTAGAATACTGGCATGGAACAATCAAAAATTATACATACAACAGAGACGTATCAGCATCCCCAAGCTTAATTACTGCTCGTCCTCGAGTAGGTAAATGATAAAAAGATAATTTTTGATGTGGAATGATAACTAGCATAATCTTGATCACATATCTAATCATGGTATGAATATTAAGGCATGGGTGATTCAAAGCAATAGTCTATCATTTGACATAAAAACCCATAATACTTCAAGCCCGCTAATAAAGCAATCATGTCTTTTCAAAATAACAAGGCCAAAGAAAGTTATCCCTACAAAATCATATAGTCTGGCTATGCTCCATCTTCACCACACAAAATATTCACATCATGCACAACCCCGATGACAAGCCGAGCAATTGGTTCATACTTTTTAACGGGCTTCAGCATTTTCAACCCTCATGCAATACATGAGCGTGAGCCATGGATATAGCACTATATGTGGAATAGAATGGTGGTTGTGGAGAAGACAAAAAGGAGAAGATAGTCTCACATAAACTAGGCGTATCAACGGGCTATGGAGATGCCCATCAATAGATATCAATGTGAGTGAGTAGGGATTGCCATGCAACGGATGCACTAGAGTTATAAGTATATGAAAGCTCAAACTCAAACTAAGTGGGTGTCCATCCAACTTGCTTGCTCATGAAGACCTAGGGCATTTGAGGAAGCCCATCGTTGGAATATACAAGCCAAGTTTAACAATGAAAATTCCCACTAGTATATGAAAGTGATAACTCAAGAGATTGTAACATCCCAAATTTTCAATTTGGAATGTTATACATAGGTCATTCATGCATATCAAATTTTATTGCATTTTCGTTCCGCAATCCTCGAGATCCTAAGCAACTCAAGGACCCTCGGAGAGAGTTGGGGATTTCCCGGTTTTCATATTTGATTTTTATCAAATAATGAAACGAGGATTTTTGATTTTAATTATTTTTCTCTCCGAAAAATATTTCATATTAAAATATATGAGAGGAGATAACATGACTTCTCCAAAATAATTGAAATATTGGAGGAAAAATTTTAAAATCGTTCATTTGATTTTATTTGGATTTATTTGCATTAGAAAAATTGCACGTTTTGAAAATTGCATTTTAGGGCCAAGAAAATGTTCATCTCGTTCTAAATATTTTATTTAGACGGTGAAAATTTATTTTGGCATTTTAGATTTTTATTTTATTTTCTAGGATTTATTTTCTGTTCGGCGGAATTATTTAAAAAAAACTTCCAGCGCCCGACCGGGCCGAAGCCCACCGAGCCAGGTCGGCCCAACCCCGCGCCACCGCCTTCCCCGTCCCGTGCCGCCGCCGGACTCGGAAGAGTCCGAGCCGCCGCCGCGACCCCCTCCCCAAGTCGGAGTCGCCGCCTCACCCCCTCCACTTTAAAAACCCACCCCGGGCCCCCCCAGGAGCCCCAAGTCGCCGCCGCCGCCTGCCGCCGCCCGCGCCGCTGAGCCGCCCCGCCGCCCCGCAAGCCCGCCGACCAAGCCCCGCCTCGCCGGAGCTGCCTCGCCGAAGAGGTAACGCACCGATCCGCGCCGCCGTTTTTTTTAAACCGATTCGGTTTTTTTTTAAAACCCTAGTTCAGTTTTTTAGATCGGTTCGCCGGTTTTTTCCGATTCTGCTACTTAGCGGACGTTCGTCCGTACTTTCGTTTTAACGAATGGTTTTTTCGCCCGTTAGTTACAGATAACGAACGCTCGTTCGTTAGTCTGTTCGTCAATTTTCTTTTTATCGGATTTTTCCACGATTATTCTCGATCACGATTTCTGATCCGATTTTCGTTTCAGTTTATCTTTTCGCTCGTTTATCGAAATCAGGCGATTCAAGCACCTAGATCTTCGTCTCGAGACCCTCTTTCTGTTTAATCAACTTAAACAAGATTTTGCTACTGTAAAATTTGACTTTAGTTCATATTAGTAAACGGATCTTGTTTCTTTCGCCGTTTGAGTTTCATTGCTTCGTTTGATTTGATTCTTTTTGCAAACCGAAGTTCTTAAGTTGAACTTTCTGGTTAATCTCTCTTATTTGAGTTTTTCCCATGCATCTCTGCTTGTTGCTTTTGTATGCTATTGTTTGTTTTTGATAGAATTCCTGGAGTGTGAAGCGTCCTACTACGAGTCCCTAGGTTTCGCGGATCCTCAGCAAGGCAAGTAACACATTGATCATACTCTTTCCATACCCAGTTTTTATGCATTAGAATCAATCCTCAAACATTGCATGAATAGGATGTCATTAACTTGTGGGTTGGGAAGTAGTTGTTGAGGTAGAACCTATTGGCCTATTATATCAAACCCTTGGGAGTTACTTCTACGCGTTGCTTATATTGCTATGCTATGCTCGTAGATGTGGTTTGGGTTTGAGTGAAATCCATGACAGATGTGAGATTGTTAATTAATGGTTCAACTTAAGGTGGCAACTTAAATACACATCTGGGTGGATTGAGGCACCTGGAGTACCCAGTGTTGCGTGTATTTTTGGAAATCCCGGGGTTCCTTGTGATTTTCCTATGGACCGCCACCCAGGCTCAAAGGGAACTGAGATTATTCATGCTAGAAACTTCCCTGTGCAGCCACAAGCTATTATGGGCTCTAGCATAGTTGAGTAAGTTACGTGAAGCTCTTGAAGAGGTGGATCAGCAGGTAGAGGGTTGTAGGTTTGGTATGGTCCGCTCGGAGTAGAGACTTAATGTTTCTGAAAGACTGTGTCTCGGTCATCTGTTTCTCAAACACCATGTAGTGCGAGAAATCCAACGGAGGCGATCGAGTCTTGTGGGGAAAAGTGTGCAAACCTCTGCAGAGTGTACAATCTAATCATGGTTAGCCGTGTCCCCAGTTATGGACAATCTTGAGTATCTAGTACTTGGAGTATCTGAAGTATCTCATCACTCTTAATTAACATTGTTGGTTGTTAATTACTTTAATTGGGATTGAGTTGGAGGAACCTTCTCAATGATGTTTCAACCACCATGATAGTTAAATTAAAATCTTTTCCTTTGTTGTAGGGAAAAATTGGCTTTTCGCAAAAACTATAACCATAGAGCTTTCCACCAGCCAAATATGCATGTAGTGATAGCATTATTCTGTACTTGCTCTACTGTGTTATATTGCTAGCATATTCCATGTGCTGACCCGTTTTCGGGATGCAACGTATTATGTTGCAGACTTTTCAGACGAGGAGTAAGGTTCGTTAGGTCATTGCCGTGCAGCTCAGCTATGCCGTTGGAGTTGATGTACTCACTTTATCTTCCAAGCCTTCCATTGTTATCGTATTAGATGGCCTTAAGCCATATTATTGTAATAAGTTCTCTTTTGAGACATTCGATGTAATAAGTGTGTGATTGCTACTCTGTTATAAATCCTTCGAGTACTGTGTGTGTCAGCATTACCGATCCAGGGATGACACTGAAGCACAGAGACTTGACCGTTTGAGGTCGGGTCGCTACAAGATGGTATCAGAGCACATGCTGAGTGTAGGACACGACCACTAAGATAAAAACCCTAGGTCACTCTTCTCTACTCATTTCTGGATCCGCTCCATTTTCTAATCCTTAGGATGGCGGAGATGAAGAACAAGTTTGCACAGCCGGATGAAGACACACCTTTTGGACGCCATTTGAAGGAAGTCACTAGGTACTTGAATATTGGAATACCAAGCTTCACCAGGACGTACAATGCCACCTTACCAGAACAGGAGCGCTGGATGATTCAAGTACAAGTTCCAGGAAGGATGTTCTCGCCAACCTCTAAACCCATAGAATTTTGTTTTGAAGCACCCACCTGGAGTCTAGGCAAGAGCATGACAGCTCACATTACCATGGGATGCATTGGAGAAGTCTACAACAAGGATCTCAAGGACACTATCTACCAGATTTGTGGGCGCCGAGACGAGCAATGGGAAGTGATCAGCACCAAGAAGGATAGATCCATTGCATCTTTCATCCAGGAGCTAAACCAGCACATTCGACGTCAGGAGAACCAGATGTGCGCAGACATGATGGACTTGAAGAAGGCGAAGACTAGGATCATCGAACTGGAGGAAGAACTCAAGTTTACACGCGATGGATATGAGGAGGAAATTAAGACGCTACTGGAGAAGAATGACGACCTGGTTAAGAAGATCGGAGTATTCATGGGAGATCCAGCACCGGGAGGAGAAGACGACGATTCCACTTTCCCGGACAACTACATTATCATCGACGACACCGACTCCGACCCTAGTGATGATGACTTTGAAGACGAAGCTGGAGCAGATATCATGGAGTCTTCCACCGATCAAAATTTCTAGATGACCACCACATATTAGTAGTATTTCCCCATGTATTTAGTAGTAGTTGAGCACTTTTGCGATAGTTCTAGACCGCTTGTATGCCCTTGCTTGATTGATTGAGTGAAATGATTGTGTTTGTCTCATATGCATATGTGTAGTGCTTTCTCATTAGACCCCTTTTCTATTCTGATCTCTTCCATCTAAACCCATCAGATGCCTCCGAGACGTGACACCGGTTTTGCCTTCGTGCCGGAGCTCACTCAGTTGATCCAGCAGCAGAACACCTTGATGCAATTGCTAGTTCAGAACCAGGGCAACAACAACAACAACAACAACAACAACAGCAACAACAACAACAACAAAAACAACAACAGCAACAACAACAACAACAACAACAACAAAAGGTTACAGCCGCCGGTGTTTTCTAGTAGCACCGAGCCTATAGTTGCTGACGATTGGCTAGGCCGTATTGGAAGGGAGTTGACCACCGCAGGTTGCACATATGCTGAGAAGGTGCACTTTGCCACACATCAATTGGATGGACCAGCAGCCTCATGGTGGGAGAATTACACGGCCACTTTCCCCATAGCCAACGTCACTTGGGACCAGTTTCAGCAAACTTTCCGCACAACCCATGTCTCAACTGGAGCTATCAATATGAAGAAGCGCGAGTTTCGCAACTTACGCCAGGGGAACCGTACTGTGGCTCAGTACGTGGATGAGTTTAGCAAGTTATCTCGCTATGCCCCTGACGATGTGGCCACAGATGCCGTGAAGCAGGAGAAGTTTATGGAAGGGCTGAATGATGAGATGAGCATGCAGTTGATGGTAGCAACCTTCAACAACTACCAGGAGTTGGTAGATAAGGCTCTTATGATTGAAGGGAAGCACCAGCAGATTGAGAGCCGTAAGAGGAAGTATGGACAAGGGAGGTATAACTTAGGAGCTCAACAGAAGCCTCGCCTAACCCTGAACTCGGGAGGACTTGTTCATAACCATGGAGGTCATAACCACACCGGCGGAGGATCGCATAACCACAATGGTTCTAAGAATGGGAATGGGAACGGAGCCAACAACAATCAGAACCGCTCCAATCCAGCCACACCCGCCAAAAGAGACCTAAGTCACGTTACTTGCTTTAAGTGCGGGAAGACTGGACACTATGCCACTGAGTGCCTGAAGAGAAGAATCGAAACGGAAATGGGCGCGCTGGGAAGAAGCCCAATCCATTCAACAATGGACAAGTGAACCATGATAACGTGGAGGAGGTTGAAGAGCAGCCAGACGCAGTTATAGGTAAGTTTTTCGTTAAGTCATTTACCGCTCTTGTTCTTTTCGATACTGGTGCATCGCATTCATACATATTAAGGGGATTTGTGGATAAGTTTAGACTACCAACTCAAACCCTTAGGACCCCTCTTTTAGTGAGTTCACCTGGAGCAGAGTATATGGCTAGTCGATGGTGCGACCAGATACCCCTAACCATTGGCACACATGTTTTTCCGTCCAACCTAATTATCTTGGAGTCACAAGGATTGGATGTGATATTAGGCATGGACTGGATGTCAAAGTATGGAGGAAGCATTAACTGTGCTAGTAAGTCAATTTATCTCACCACCCCGGAGGGAAAAAGGATTAAGTATGTATCTAGGCATGTGCCCAGAAGGAGCCAAGTGAATACCCTCACGGGAGTTGTTCAGGAGGAAGTGCCTGTAGTGAAGGATTACCCATATGTTTTTCCAGAGGATTTACCAGGCATGCCACCGGATAGAGACATCGAGTTTTTGATAGAGCTATTGCCAGGTACCGGGCCAATATCCAAGAGACCCTATCGGATGCCCGCGAATGATCTGGAGGAGATTAAGAAACAGATCAAGGAGTTATTGGAGAAATGTTACATTCGAAGGAGTTCATCACCTTGGCGAGCCCCAGTGCTTTTGGTTGAGAAGAAGGATAAATCCCGAAGAATGGTTGTTGATTATTGGGCCTTGAATGAAGTGATGATTAAGAACAAGTACCCACTGCCGATGATTAATGATCTGTTTGATCAGCTACAAGGAGCTAAGGTGTTTTCGAAGATCGATTTGCGATCGGGATACCACTAGTTGAAGATTCGAGAGAAAGATATACCAAAGACAGCATTCACCGCGCGGTACGGATTGTACGAGTATACGGTCATGTCATTTGGACTGACTAATGCCCCTGCCTATTTCATGAGCATGATGAACAAAGTATTTATGGAATATTTGGACAAGTTTGTTGTGGTGTTTATTGATGATATAATGGTATATTCGAAGAATGAAGAGGAGTACAAGGAGCATTTGCGATTAGTTCTCAAGAAACTCAGGGAACACCAGTTGTATGCCAAGTTTAGCAAATGCGAGTTTTGGTTGAAGGAAGTCGGATTCCTTGGACATGTTATATCAGGAGAAGGTATAGCAGTAGACCCTAGCAAGGTTCAGTCAGTCACTGAATGGTTGGCACCCACTTCAGTTAGCGAGATCCGCAGTTTTCTTGGACTCGTAGGATACTATCGGAGATTCATTGAGAATTTTTCCAAGATTGCGAAGCCAATGACTGAATTATTGAAGAATGATACTAAGTTTAAATGGACGGAAGACTGCGAGGCAAGTTTCTAGGAGTTGAAGAAACGTTTGACTACAGCCCCAGTGCTGACCCTGCCAGATATACGTAAGGAATTCCAAGTGTATTGCGATGCCTCTCGCTTAGGACATGGAAGTGTGCTTATGCAGGATGGAAGAGTTGTTTCGTATGCCTCGCGACAACTAAAACCCCACGAGTTGAATTATGCCACGCATGATTTGGAGCTAGCAGCCATAGTGCATGCATTGAAGACTTGGAGGCATTACCTTATTGGAAATCATTGTGATGTGTACACGGATCATAAGAGTTTGAAGTACATCTTCGCACAGAAGGAGATGAACCTTAGGCAGAGGAGATGGTTGGAGCTTATAAAGGATTATGACATGAAGCTACACTATCATCCAGGTAAGGCCAACATCGTAGCAGACGCTTTGAGCCAGAAGAGTTATGCTAACATCCTAGCAAGGACGGGATTACCGAAGGAGTTGGCAGAGGATATCATGGAACTTCGATTAGAGATTGTTCCTAGAGGTTTTGTTGCAACAATAAAGGTTCAGTCGACATTGTTGGGTAAGATTCGGGAAGCTCAAAAGGATGACAAAGAGATTGCCGAGATAAAAGAGAGAATGAGCAAAGGAAAGGCCAAAGGTTTTCGTGAGGATGAGCACGACACCTTATGGTTTGAGGACCGAGTTTATGTGCCCAATAACCCAGAGATCAGGAAGTTAATACTTCAGGAGGCTCATGACTCACCATACTCGATACAACCCGGAAACACCAAGATGTATTTGGATTTGAAGGAACGTTTCTGGTTGACGGGGATGAAGAAGGATATTGCCGAGTATGTAGCCATATGTGATGTATGTCAGAGAGTGAAGGCAGAGCATCAAAAGCCAGCAGGATTGTTACAGCCTATGTCGATACCCGAGTGGAAGTGGGATAAAGTTGGCATGGATTTTATCACCGGATTGCCCAGGACCAAATCGGGATATGATTCTATATGGGTAGTAGTTGATCGCTTGACCAAAGTGGCTCACTTTATCCTAGTGAAAACCACTTATACAAGTGCGAAGTTGGCCAAGATATATATGTCCAGGATCGTATGTCTGCATGGAGTTCCGAGGACCATCGTATCAGATAGAGGAACACAGTTTACCTCAAAGTTTTGGCATCAGCTACACCAGACTTTGGGAACGAGATTGGAGTTCAGTACAACATTTCACCTGCAGACGGATGGACAGACCGAGAGAGTCAACCAGATTCTGGAGGACATATTAAGAGCCTGTGCGCTAGATTATGGATCTAGTTGGGATGACAATTTGCCTTACGTAGAGTTCTCATACAACAATAGCTACCAATCCATTTTGAAGATGGCACCGTTCGAAGACCTGTATGGATGAAGGTGCAGAACACCGTTGATGTGTGATGAAGTAGGAGACCGACAGTTATTTGGACCAGACCTGATCAAGGAGTCTGAAGAGAAGGTTAAGCTGATTCATGATAGACTGAAGATAGCTCAGTCCAGGCAAAAGAGTTATGCAGACTCGAAAAGCAAGGAGGTAACCTATGAAATTGGAGGTAGAGCATATCTGCAAGTATCACCCTTACGAGGAGTGAAACGTTTTGGAGTTAAGGGAAAGTTAGCCCCGAGATTTGTAGGACCGTATCATGTTTTGGAACGTATGGGAGAAGTTTCCTACAAGTTGGAGTTACTTGAAGGACTGTCAGGAGTTCATGATGTATTTCATATTTCACAGCTGAAGAAGTGTCATGCTGAGATGGCCAATATACCGTTAAGAGATACAATACCCTTGTAGGCGATTCAGTTGGACAGTGAGTTGACCTATGAGGAAAAGCAAGTCAGGATTCTTGAGTTTGCCAGCCGAGTCACCCGCAGCAAGGTTATCAAGTTTTGTAAAGTTCAGTGGAGCCACCATACCGAGGATGAAGCCACCTGGGAACGAGAGGATGATCTTCGCAAACACCACCCACACCTATTTTCTAGCCAACCCGAATCTCGAGGGCGAGATTCATCTTAAGGGGGGTAGGTTTGTAACATCCCAAATTTTCAATTTGGAATGTTATACGTAGGTCATTCATGCATATCATATTTTATTGCATTTTTGTACCGCAATCCTCGAGATCCTAAGCAACTCAAGGACCCTCGGAGAGAGTTGGGGATTTCCCGGTTTTCATATTTGATTTTTATCAAATAATGAAACGAGGATTTTTTTTATTTTAATTATTTTTCTCTCCGAAAAATATTGCATATTAAAATATATGAGAGGAGATAACATGACTTCTCCAAAATAATTGAAATATTGGAGGAAAAATATTAAAATCATTCATTTGATTTTATTTGGATTTTATTTGCATTAGAAAAATTGCCCGTTTTCAAAATTGCATTTTAGGGCCAAGAAAATGTTCATCTCGTTCTAAATATTTTATTTAGACGGTGAAAATTTATTTTTGCATTTTTTAGATTTTTATTTTATTTTCTAGGATTTATTTTCTGTTCGGCCGAATTATTTAAAAAAAACTTCCAACGCCCGACCGGGCCGAAGCCCAGCCGAGCCAGGCCGGCCCAACCCCGCACCACCGCCTTCCCCGTCCCGTGCCGCCGCCGGACTCGGAAGAGTCCGATCCGCCACCGCCGCCGCGACCCCCTCCCCAAGTCAGAGCCGCCGCCTCGCCCCCCCCCCATTAAAAACCCACCCTGGGGCCCCCCTGGAGCCCCAAGTCGCCGCCGCCGCAGCCCTCGCCAGCCCGCGCCGCCGCCTGCCGCCGCCCGCGCTGCAGCTGCCCCGCGCCGCCGAGTTGCCCCGCCGCCCCGCAAGCCCGCCATCCAAGCCCCGCCTCGCCGGAGCTGCCTCGCCGGAGAGGTAACGCGCCGATCCGCCGCCGCCGGTTTTTTTAAAACCGATTCGGTTTTTTTAAACCCTAGTTCGTTTTTTAGATCGGTTTACTTAGCGGACGTTCGTCCGTACGTTCGTTTTAACGAACAGTTTTTTTGCCCGTTAGTTACAGATAACGAACGCTCGTTCGTTAGTCTGTTCGTCAGTTTTCGTTTATCGGATTTTTTGAGATTATTCTCGATCATGATTTCTGATCCGATTTTCGTTTCAGTTTATCTTTTCGCTCGTTTATCAGAATCAGGCGATTCAAGTGCCTAGATCTACGTCTTGAGACCCTCTTTTTGTTTAATCAACTTAAACAAGATTTTTGTACTGTAAAATTTGACTTTAGTTTAGATTAGTAAACGGATCTTGTTTCTTTCGCCGTTTGAGTTTCGTTGCTCCGTTTGATTTGATTCTTTTTGCAAACCGGAGTTCTTAAGTTGAACTTTCTGGTCAATCTCTCTTATTTGAGTTTTGCCCATGCATCTCTGCTTGTTGCTTTTGTATGCTATTGTTTGTTTGTGATAGAATTCCCGGAGTGCTAAGCATGCTACTACGAGTCCCTAGGTTTCACGGATCCTCAGCAAGGCAAGTAACACATTGATCATACTCTTTCCATACCCAGTTTTTATGCATTAGAATAAATCCTCAAACATTGCATGAATAGGATGTCATTAACTTGTGGGTTGGGAAGTAGTTGTTGAGGTAGAACCTATTGCCCTGTTATATCAAACCCTTGGGAGTTACTTCTACGCGTTGCTTATATTGCTATGCTATGCTCGTAGATGTGGTTTTGGTTTGAGTGAAATCCATGACAAATGTGAGATTGTTAATTAATGGTTCAACTTAAGGTGGCAACTTAAATACACATCTGGGTGGATTGAGGCACCTGGAGTACCCAGTGTTGCCTGTATTTTTGGAAATCCCGGGGTTCCGTGTGATTTTCCTATGGACCGCCACCCAGGCTCAAAGGGAACTGAGATTATTCATGCTAGAAACTTCCGTGTGCAGCCACAAGCTATTATGGGCTCTAGCATAGTTGAGTAAGTTACGTGAATCTCTTGAAGAGGTGGATCAGCAGGTAGAGGGTTGTAGGTTTGGTATGGTCCGCCCGGAGTAGAGAGTTAATGTTTCTGAAAGACTGTGTCTCGGTCATCCGTTTCTCAAACACCATGTAGTGCGAGAAATCCAACGGAGGCGATCGAGTCTTGTGGGGAAAAGTGCGCAAACCTCTGCAGAGTGTACAATCTAATCATGGTTAGCCGTGTCCCCGGTTATGGACAATCTTGAGTATCTAGTACTTGGAGTATCTTAAGTATCTCATCACTCTTAATTAATATTGTTGGGTTGTTAATTACTTCAATTGGGATTGAGTTGGAGGAACCTTCTCAATGATGTTTCAACCACCATGATAGTTAAATTAAAATCTATTCCTTTGTTGTAGGGAAAATTGGCTTTTCGCAAAAACTATAACCATAGAGCTTTCCACCAGCCAAATATGCATGTAGTGATAGCATTATTCTGTACTTGCTCTACTGAGTTATATTGCCAGCATATTCCATGTGCTGACCCGTTTTCGGGCTGCAACATATTATGTTGCAGATTTTTCATACGAGGAGTAAGGTTCGTTAGGTCGTTGCCGTGCAGCTCAGCTATGCCGTTGGAGTTGATGGACTCACTTTATCTTCCAAGCCTTCCGTTGTTATCGTATTAGATGGCCTTAAGCCATATTATTGAAATAAGTTCTCTTTTGAGACATTCAATGTAATAAGTGTGTGATTGCTACTCTGTTATAAATCCTTCGAGTACTGTGTGTGTCAGCATTACCGATCCAGGGATGACACTGAAGCATAGAGACTTGACCGTTTGAGGTCGGCTCGCTACAGAGACTCTCTATATGAAGAACATGGTGCTACTTTGAAGCACAAGTGTGGTAAAAGGATAGTAGAATTGCCCCTTTTATTTTTTTATTTTTTATTTGGCCTTTCTTTTTTTTATTTGGCCTTTCCTTCTTTTTTTGGCCTTTTTCTATTTTCTTTTTTTTGGGATAATGCTCTTTTAATGATGATCATCACACTTTTATTTACTTACAACTCAATATTACAAGTCGATACTAGAACAAAGATATGACTCTATATGAATGCCTCTGGTAGTGTACCGAGATGTGCAATGATCTAGCGTAGCAATGACATCAAAAAATGGACAAGCCATGAAAACATAATGCTAGCTATCTTACGATCATGCAAAGCAATATGACAATGAATGCTCAAGGCATGTATATGATGATGATGATGATGGAAGTTGCATGGCAATATATCTCGGAATGGCTATGGAAATGCCATAATAGGTAGGTATGGTGGCTGTTTTGAGGAAGGTCTACAGTGGGTTTATGGTACCGGCGAAAGTTGCGCGATACTAGAGAGGCTAGCAATGGTGGAAGGGTGAGAGTGCGTATAATCCATGGACTCAACATTAGTCATAATGAACTCACATACTTATTGCAAAAGTTTATTAGCCCTCGAAGCAAAGTACTACTACGCATGCTCCTAGGGGAATAGATTGGTAGGAAAAGACCATCGCTCGTCCCCGACCGCCACTCATAAGGAAGACAATCAATAAATACCTCATGCTCCGACTTCGTTACATAACGGTTCACCATACGTGCATGCTATGGAAATCACAAACCTCAACACAAGTATTTCTACAATCCACAACTATGCACTAGCATGACTCTAATATCACCATCTTTATATCACAAAACTATTACAAGGAATCAAACATATCATATTCAGTGATCTACAGGTTTTATGTAGGATTTTATGACTAACCATGTGAATGACCAATTCCTGTCATCTCTCTAAATAGATATAAGTGAAGCAAGAGAGTTTAATTATTTCTAAAAAATATATGCCCACGCTCTAACAAATATAAGTGAAGCAAAAGAGCATTCTACAAATGGCGATTTTCTATTTAAAGAGAAACAGGCAATCCAAACTTCAAATGATATAAGTGAAGCACATGAAGCATTCTATAAAGCCATACTCAAAAGATATAAGTGAAGCACATGAAGCATTCTATAAATAAACCAAGGACTATCTCATACCAGCATGGTGCATAAAAGAAAAATGAAAACTAATTGCAAAAGACGCTCCAAGATTGCACATGTCGCATGAATGAAACGAATCCGAAAACATACCGATACTTTGTTGAAGAAAGAGGGGATGCCTTCCGGGGCATCCCCAAGCTTAGACGCTTGAGTCTCCTTGAATATTTACTTGGGGTGCCTCGGGCATCCCCAAGCTTGAGCTCTTGCCTCTCTTCCTTCTTCTCACATCGAGACATTCTCGATCATCGAACACTTCATCCACACAAAACTTCAACAGAAAACTCGGTAAGATCCGTTAGTATAATAAAGCAAATCACTACTCTAAGTACGATTGAAAACCAATTCATATTTTGTTTTTGCATTGTGTCTACTTTAATATAACTTTTTCATGGCTTAGTCCACTAATATAAATTGATAGTTCCGACAAAACAAGCAAACTATGCATCAAAAACAGAATCTGTCTAAAACAGAACAGTCTGTAATAATCTGAACATTCATCATACTTCTGATACTTGAAAAATTCTGAAAAAATTAGGAAAAATAAACAATTTGTATATAAATACAGTGCAAAAATAATCAGAACCATTTGTCGTACCAGATAAAAATGTAAAATCACGCACTACAGCCGAAGTTTCTGTCCTGCCCCGTGCAAACCAACAAGCAAAGTGAACATCCTAAAGGCAAACATTGGCACATTATTTTTATAATACAATGGAATTGTACAAGGGGATAATTATTTATGTTAAAAAAATTATGTAATCAAGATTCACAAAGTTGTCGTGAGCATGAACAAAGTTCAAGGAGCTCTCCCACTTCAACAATGCTTGTCTTTCTCACTTTCACTTTCCTTTTTGAAAAAGTTTTGGGTTCCCCTCTTTATTTTATTTTGTTTTTAAACTATATGAAAGCACTCAACAGAAATAAATGACTCTCTAAAACTTCTGGGTTGTCTCCCTAGCAGCGCTTTCTTTAAAGCCATTAAGCTAGGCATATAATGCTCAAGTGATGGATCCACCCAGATCCCAAGGTATATCAAAGCCAATTTTAACTAACAATGATTTGTAATTTAGTAGTGAGCACAAAGTAACATATATCATGTAACAACAAAGTCTAACTCTCTTCCTATGCATCGGCATGTCATAAAAGAACAATTCATGCACACATAGTAAAGGCCAATGCATAGTATAAACAGTTTCTTGCAATTTTATCGTATTGAAAACATAGAGAGGTGGAGATATAGTTACTCTCTCATAATAATTGCAACTAGGAGCAGCAAGCACATGCATATTATATCCATCAAAGTCATCATGTGTAATAGTAAAATGCAACCCATCAATATAATCCTTAATAAGTGCAAACTTCTCCGATATAGTGTAGTCGGGAGAATTCAAAAAGATAATAGGACTATCATGCGTGGGTGCAATAGCAACAATTTCATTTTTAACATAAGGAACTATAGCAAGTTCATCTCCATAAGCATAATTCATATTGGCATCTTGGCTACAAGCATAGCAAGCATCATCAAAAAGGGATATTTCAAGAGAATCAACGGGATCATAACAATCATCATAGCAATCATCCTTCGGTAAGAACGAAGGGAAATTAAACAATGTATGAGCTGAAGAGTTACTCTCATTAGAAGGTGGGCATGGGTAGCTAATCCGCTCTTCCTCCTTTTGTTCTTCGCTCTCCTCCTCCTCTTTTTCATCCAACGAGCTCACAGTTTCATCAATTTCTTCTTCCATAGACTCCTGCAAAATATTAGTCTCTTCTTGGACAGCGGGGTAGTCCTCAATATATGGTTCAACATAGGCATTAGAAGCATAATTATCATAGAAATATTTAAGTATGTCAAAATTTTCAGATTTGTAAAGAGTAGAATCATACGTTTCAATCAAAGAAGCAATTTCATAAGCACCCTTAAAAGCAACAAATTCTTCAATTTGTTGAACAACATAGTAACTATAAACACCCTTAGCATACGAAGATATGATTCCATTATCACTAAATTCACATTGATAGGGAAGGTGTTTCTTAGGGTTTTCAAAACAACAAGTAATATCATATATTTCGCATAAATTCCAAGCATAGCATTGCAAACGATGAATTTGACCCAGTAAAAGTTTCCCTTTTTCAGATATTCGGTGTCTCACATAACAAGCATGCTCATCTAAAGATTTGCCCTCAACTAAGCTAGTTGGGGTTTCAGCACGAGCACATAGGGATCAAAGATGATCCAAGTAATAAGCTTCAGCAGTGTGATAGATTTTGAATGGTTCTTCAACCATTGGTTTAGTAGGTACAACTAATGTTTTTGGTATTTTGCGTTTCCTACCCATAACTAAAGATAGAAAAAAACTAAGAACAACAAATAAAAATTACTTAGTGATAAAGCAAACAAGCACACACGAGAATATTCACCCCGCGCTATTGCTCCCCGGCAACGGCGCCAAAAATAGGTCTTGATAACCCACAAGTATAGGGATCGCAACAGTTTTCGATAAGTAAGAGTGTCGAACCCAACGAAGAGCTAAAGGCAGAACAAATATTCCCTCAAGTTCTATCGACCACCGATACAACTCTACGCACGCTTGATGTTCGCTTTACCTAGAACAAGTATGAAACTAGAAGTACTTTGTAGGTGTTGTTGGATAGGTTTGCAAGATAATAAAGATTGCGTAAATAAAAAGTAGGGGCTGTTTAGATAAGGACACAACTAAGTTAGTTTTAGTAAAGAGCTTTTTGTTATGAGAAAGTTATTTGTCCCTAGGCAATCGATAACTAGACCGGTAATCATTATTGCAATTTTATATGAGGGAGAGGCATAAGCTAACATACTTTCTCTACTTGGCTCATATGCACTTATGATTGGAACTCTAGCAAGAATCCACAACTACTAAAGATCATTAAGGTAAAACCCAACCATAGCATTAAAGCATCAAGTCCTCTTTATCCCATACGCAACAACCCCCTTACTCAGGTTTGTGTTTCAGTCACTCATGCAACCCACTCTAAGCGAATCATGAACGTATTGCAACACTCTACAACGGGAATCCCTCACGCTTGCGTGACACGGAGAGCACCATAGGACAGCACCAATAATAAAACATGCAATTCAAACCAATCTTGATCATCAAATAGCCCATAGGACAAAACGGATCTACTCAAACATCATAGGATATCCATACATCATTGGGAAATAATATATAGAGTTGAGCACCATGTTTAAGTAGAGATTACAGCTGGTAAAAGAGGGGTTACACCGCTGCATAGAGGGGGGAAGAGTTGGTGATGATGGCGGTGAAGTTGTTGGTGAAGATTGCGATGATGATGATGGCCCCTAGTGGCACTCCGGTGCCACCGGAAGAGAGGGCGAGAGAGCCCCCCTCCTTCTTCTTCCTTGACCTCCTCCCTAGATGGGAGAAGGGTTTCCCCTCTGGTCCTTGGCCTCCATGGCATGGGAAGGGCGAGAGCCCCTCCAAGATTGGATCTGTCTCTCTGTCTCTCTCTGTTTCTGCGTTCTCAGATTCTACCCTTTCACCGTTTCTTATATTCCCGGAGATCCATAACTCCGATTGGGCTGAAATTTTAACACGATCCCTTTCCAGATATTAGCTTTCTTGTGGCGAACCAAGGGCATCAACCGCCTTACGGGGTGGCCACGAGGGTCAGGGGTGCGCCTGCCCCCCTGGGGCGCGCCCCCTGCCTTGTGGCACCCTCGGGCGTCGTCTCGCATGGATTTTTCTTCCCAAAAATCATATATATTCCAAAAAAATCTCCGTCAGTTTTTATCCCATTTGGACTCCGTTTGATATGGATATTCTGCGAAACAAAAACATGCAACAAACAGGAACTGGCACTGGGCACTGGATCAATATGTTAGTCCCAAAAATAGTATAAAAAGTTGCCAAAAGTATATGAAAGTTGTAGAATATTGGCATGGAACAATCAAAAATTATAGATACGACGGAGGCGTATCAGTTGGGCATGATGCCATGTTTATGTGATGTATGTTTACCATGTTGCTTGCTTCTTTCCGGTTTGCTTCTCTCATTAGCTTCGGTTTCATTCCGGAGTTGTGAGGATTCGTTCGACTACGTACGTTTGTCTTCTTCTTGGAATTGTTCTTCTTCCTTGTGGGATCTCAGGCAAGATAACCATACCCTCGATATCACTTCTATCTTTGCTTGCTAGTTGTTCGCTCTATCGCTATGTCGCGCTACCTACCACTTGTTATATCATGCCTCCCATATTGCCATGTCAAGCCTCTAACCCACCTTCATAGCAAACGCTTTTTTGGCTATGTTACCGCTTTGCTCAGCCCCTCTTATAGCATTGTTAGTTGCAGGTGAAGTTGAAGTTTGTTCCATGTTGGAACATGGATATGTTGGGATATCACAATATTTCTTATTTTAATTAATGCATCTATATACTTCGTAAAGGATGGAAGGCACGACCTTATGCCTGGTGTTTTGTTCCACTCTTGCCGCCCAAGTTTTCGTTGTACCGGTGTTATGTTCCTTGATTTTGCGCTCCTTACGCTGTTGGGGTTATGGGGCCCCCTTGACAGTTCGCTTTGAATAAAACTCCTCCAGCAAGGCCCAACCTTGGTTTTAACATTTACCTCACCACTGTCGGTGTCAAAACTGGCGGATCTCGGGTAGGGGGTCCCGAACTGTGCGTCTAAGGTCGTTGGTAACAGGAGACAGGGGACACAATGTTTTACCCAGGTTCGGGCCCTCTCTAGGGAGGTAATACCCTACGTCCTGCTTGATTGATCTTGACGAATATGAGTATTACAAGAGTTGATCTACCATGAGATCGTAATGGCTAAACCCTAGAGGTCTAGCTTGTATGGCTATGATAATGTATATCTTCCTCCGGACTAAGCCCTCCGGTTTATAGAGACACTGGGAGGATCTAGGGTTACACCAGGTCGGTTACAAAGAAAGGAATCTACATATTTAGTCGCCAAGCTTGCCTTCGACGCCAAGGAGAGTCCCATCCGGACACGGGTGTAGTCTTCGGTCTTCGTATCTTTACATCCCATCAGTACTGCCCATGGCTAACAGGACGGACGCCCGTGGACCCCTTAGTCCAGGACTCCCTCAGTAGGCCCTGAACCAGGCTTCAATGACGAGGTTCTCGGCGCGCAGATTGTCTTCGACATTGCAAGGCGGGTTCCTTCTCCGACAACTTCCAAGTAACGTCTTCAGTTTTTAATTCAAGGTCGTGCCCCTCGGCTTCTGTGCATCAATGACTTCAGCTGCCACGCGTCAGGCGAATGCATACAGTCAGGGTATCCTTTTGCAAATAACACCCTGGCCATGCAAGAAAGAGTGTCTATTTAAAGAGATTGGGTCTCAGATCCATTTGGCATCATACAGAGAAAATCCTTAGAGATTGGCAGGAAAGACCATTCCAACATGGCCAGCATTCCCAGCTCCTCCTCCCGTTCCAACCCGGAGAAAGGTGGGTGGGAGAGGTGCTCTGTGTCCCACAATCAATTCGCGAAGTTGCAAACGCAGGGATTTCTCCCCCCTGCGGATCTGGTCCCTGCTCGAGCAGGGTTGGCTTCCTTCAACGGAAAAAACCCAGGCGAAGGATTTCCCCAATCCTTCCACGAGGGAACGAGCGTGCTTCGTCCCCTATCTGCTGAGGGGCATGGGATTTCCAATTCACCCATTCCTCCAAGGGCTTCTGGAGTATTATGGCTTCCAGCTACACAATTTTACCCCAGCCTCCATCTTGCATATTGCGGGCTACGCATCTTTATGTGTATCATTCTTAGGTTGTGAGGCCCATTTTGATCTGTGGAGAAGGTTGTTTTGCCTTGTCCCGCGCAACCACAAGGGATCAATATTTGAAGTGGGCGGGGCCGAAATATGGCGCATTGCTGAGATCGGATACCTATCCAGCACACCGAAGAAAGCTTCCGAAGAGTGGACCTCTGAATGGTTTTATATTGACGACGTCGCACTTCCTGACCCAGTCCGGATGGGCCTCCCCAAATTTTCAAGTGCTCCATTAAAGAAACTCCATGGTTGGCGTCCTCGGAGCCTCAAGGAAGAGGATAGCGCAAAGATCAGTCTGCTGTTGGGCAAGATTAAGATGCTTGCCCAGTCCGGATTGTCAATAGTCAAGGTAATGGCGGTCTCCATAACACGGGGGGTCCAACCACTCCAATATAGAGGGCTACCCATGTGGCATTTCAATGGGGAAGACGACGCCTCCCGCCACGGTCGGAAGGGCCCGAAGACTCCCGTCGCTCTGGCCAAAATATTGGCCGAACTATATAAAGGGGAGCAGGAGGAGTTCACCCGTCTCCGAAATTGAGACGGGTTTTCCATGTACAATTCTCCTAGCTGGGTAAGCTCTAACTCCACTATTCAACCCCTCTCCCTGAATTATTTCTAAAGGGCGATATCTTATTCATTCATGACAGGAATGGCGAAAGGCAGTCAAGGGGATCCATGACCATGCGCCTTAGCTGGAGAATCACAATCGGGATCTTGATCCCAAATATGAGGAAGATCTGTACATATTCATGGAGCTCAAAGATGGAGTTTTCTATCAGACGAGTTATGATGGCACATATGTACCCATCATCGCCGATTACCCCGGCCTCCTTCCTGTTTCGCACGTAAGTAATCAGGAGACACTTTGTCTAAGAAGGTTTTCTCATTCTTCCTTACTCACCGCACCATCCTGTGCTCAGAAGGGGAGGCGTTTGGCGCGTCGTGCTGCCCCGGGGGCATCTCCAGAGAGAGCGGCTCCCGCGTTGGGCAGGCCTTCGAAGAGGAAGGCGAACAGAGATACGGTCAGGCCTTCCTTCAAGAGGTATGGGTTTGCCACTATGTTCTTTTTAGCAGTCGCGTCCAACTGTGACTTATATATTAATTTTGTAACATGGAAAGTTTCGACGGACTATGTCCGGGGACCCGACCAGTCGTACTCCTGATCACCAGGATTTGGTCCCAACCGAAGAAATGGGGCCCGATATGGGAGCGACGCCGGAATGTCCTTCTGCCGAGGGTTTGGAAAATATGTCCGTTACTAATTCGGAAGTGGAGATCACCATGAATCACCGGCACCGGAGGGCCGTTTGACAAAATCCCCGCTTCTCAAAAGAGGCGTTCGGTGCCTTCAGCTCGGCTGATGCATACATCCGAGCTGCTCGAGATGGGCTTAACCGAGACACCGAGCAACATTTGAAAGATGTGCAGGTAAGTTTACCTTGTGCAAATTTGATAACCATGTGACATAGCCCCCGAGACTTGAAGCAGTTGGGACAAATGTTTTAAGGATCATTGTATAACCATGTTCTTATGGAGAAGAACGACCTGCTAGCCCAAGAGCTGGAGCAGTGCCGTACATAGCTAACTGCTGCTACCACCGAACTGGAAAAGTTCAAGAAGGCGTCCTCTAGTAATATTTCCCTCCATCGAGAAACAAAAAAGTATATGCCAATTGTTTTGCAACTGCTGCTTGTCTCATAACAGGGTCACCGGACCAACTGGGAGAGGAACTGAAGGCCGCTCAAACGAGCGAAAAAGAGGAAAAGAGACAACATGCCGCAGGCGAGCGCGTTCTGACCCGAGTCAGAGAGGAGAAAAACAAACTCCAGGATTCAAACATCAAACTGGGCGAAGAACTGAAAGATGTGCGAGCCCAGCTAGCCGACTCTGTGAAGGACAACAAAAAGCTGCGAGGCGGCATATTCAGTATGTGGCCGAATTTACCTTGTAACAGTTTGGGGGTACAATTAGCTGATATAGCTGTGATTGCAGGTATGTTGACGGGCCGTCCCGAAGAGGAGGCGTCCGGATCATCAAGTGATCTTCTGCAAGGGCTGTCGCAGTTACACGAGCAAGCTCGGCAGGCAATGTGGAGTGTAGCCAAGGCCTTATGGCCATCCGCCTCCCCTCCAGGGAGTATGGAGAAGCTTGTAGAGCTGTTCAATGGAGCGCGGCAGTGTATCCTACTGTGGAAGATATCGGCATGCCGAGAGGGTGCGTGAGGGGCCTGGGCCATGGTAAAAACGCAGTATACCAAGCTGGATCTGAATCACATGGCCCGGGTCGGACCGCTAGGGTGAAATGGGGAAGAAATTCCTGTTAGTTTGGTATATGAACAAGTAGAAGTAGTCGCCAGATATTCCCAGCAGGATTGTAAATTAGATCGCCTGCTGGATGGCATAGAGGAGGAAATTTTTGAGTCATAGTGACTATGTACTTTCTAGCTGGCTTATAAAAACAATTGTCATGGCCGACCTTTTCGCTTCGACCTCTGGACCCGAAGGTGCGGACTGTTTCTGAATACCCTAGCGGTAGAATATACCGGGGTATGCATGGGAACCAGACGTAGGGGTCATCGTTGCTTGAACAGACAATGTGTATCCGGCTAGTTATGTTATATTACATTATGTAAGAAACATCTTCCAGAGAGAATAGATCCGTTAAGGGTTCCTTTCCCTGGGTGTGCATGCGTTTAATGTGCATGTCCAAACTGTGATTTGAAGAACTCATAGAGTAAGTAACTTCTAGGGTTTCAAAATGGAGTGAATGCGGAAACGTCTTTAATTCACCGACCGAATATTCCCTTAAGAACGCTAGCTTTCGGCTTCACCTAGTCAGAGGTACACATCCGGATGACCCAGCAGTAACAATCGCAGAGGTGATCCCTTTATGCCCTAGCCGAACTAACGGGAATGTAGGGCATAAGCACAGGAGCCAGGCAACCCAGCTTGGCCAAAACTTAAGTCATATTGATGCATATAATGGCGAAGAAAAGGTACATATGGGAAGAACGCGTATGTGGTGAGCTTGATGCTCAAAGAATAATAGCAAGCTTCTGTACAAGAAGCCCCCAGGTATAATGGACGTACATACTTGGAGATGTACGCATCACGGGAGCATAGTTTAGCCGTACTAAAGCCATAGGGCTAAAGAGCAAAACGAAAAGAGAGAAAAAACAAAAAGACAGAAACAAAATAACGTTAATAATAGGAGGAAGGAGACGAACACCGAGTTTGGCGCTAGGCATAGAATCGTCGGAGTCTGGCCGCATTCCAAGGGTTCGGCTCCAAGTGATTGTCTGACGCATCACGCAGGCAGTACGCTCCTCCGGTGAGAACTTCGTCAATGATGAAGGGACCCTCCCACTTGGGCTTGAGTTTGTCCTTTTTCTTCTCCGGCAGGCGTAGAACGAGTTCACCAACATTATAAGTCTTGGCCCGCACTTCCCTGCTTTGATACCTGCGAGCCTGCTGTTGATAAAATGTGGAACGGGCTTTTGCGACATCACGCTCCTCCTCCAGAGCATCTAAGTTGTCCTGCCGATCAAGCTCGGCCTCTCTCTCTCTTCGTACATGCGCACTCGAGGTGAGACATGAATAATGTCGCAGGGTAACACTGCTTCCGCACCATACACCGTGAAGAAAGGTGTATATCCAGTAGTGCGGTTGGGCATGGTCCGCAACCCCCAGAGTACAGAGTCAAGTTCCTCCACCCAGTGCTTGTTTGATTCTTTCAAAGACCGCACTAGTCTAGGTTTGATGCTGCTCATAATAAGACCATTAGCCCATTCGACTTGACCGTTTGTCTGCGGGTGATAGACAGAGGTGTAATCGAGCTTAATGCCTAGATTAGCACACCAAGTTTTCACTTCATCGGCTGTGAAATTAGAGCTGTTATCGGTGATGATGCCGTGTGGAACACCATAACGGTGTACCACACCAGATATGAAATTATTACCGGCCCCGCTGACGGTGTAAAAACCGGCGGATCTCGGGTAGGGGGTCCCGAACTGTGCGTCTAGGATCGATGGTAACAGGAGATGGGGGACACGATGTTTACCCAGGTTCGGGCCCTCTCTATGGAGGTAATACCCTACGTCCTGCTTGATTGATCTTGATGAATATGAATGTTACAAGAGCTGATCTACCACAAGATCGTAATGGCTAAACCCTAGAAGCCTAGCCTGTATGACTATGGTAATGAGTATATGCTTTCCGGACTAACCCCTCTGGTTTATATAGACACCGGGGGGTCTAGCTAGGGTTACATAGAGTCGGTTACATAAGAAGGAATTTTCATAGTCGGTCACCAAGCTTGCCTTCCACGCCAAGGAGAGTTCAATCCAGACATGGGTACAGTCTACGCCTTCATGTCTTCACAGCCCATCAGTCCGGCCCATGGATAACAGGCCGGACACCCGAGGACCCCTTAGTCTAGGACTCCCTCAGTAGCCCCTGAACCTGGCTTCAATGACAAGGAGTCCGGTGCGTAGATTGTATTCGGCAGTGCAAGGTGGGTTCCCCCTTCCGAACTCCTAGTTAATCTTCAGATGTAATGATTGTATCCGGACTTGTATGCACAGCCGCAGAGGACATAATCTTTCATGAGTTCAACCACCGACCACCTTCTGGTAATATGACACCACGCCTGCCCGGCCACTACTTGCGAACCGTTTTAGCTGGCCCGTCGCCCCACATCCCAAGACGTGGTCCTATTGGCGCGTCTTATCCAAGCGGAGATCGTGCCTCCCTTTTTAAGGGATTCCTGTCAACCCGGACATGGGTAGCCCAACCGTCGTTGGGGGACAACTCCTTGGAAACAAGCAAGTTTCTGAGGCCCAAGAGGAGACATTTGATATTCGCAGCCTTTATATAGGGGTACAGACCCGTCTTTTTCTTCCATGCTTGCCTCTTCCTCTACCCCCGCTACCCCGAGTTCCAACACCCGGGTTTCGGTTGCCACCAGCCCCAATCATGTCCGGATCCAGCCGTCAAGGCCGGTGGATAGATTCTTTTGTTGCGGAGGAAGAAATTGCAAAGCTTCGGGCGGCGAGGTACCTGACCGCTGAAATCCATCATCGGCTTCCTATCGAGGGGCAGGTTATTCCCACCCCCAGGTCCGGTGAGAGGGTCGTGTTCGTGTCCAACTTCCTCCACGGGTTGGGGTTTGCACTTAACCCCTTCGTCCGAGGGCTCATGTTATATTACGGGCTAGACTTTCACGATTTGGCCCCAAACTCTATTCTTCTTATCTCGGCGTTTATCATCATGTGCGAAGCCTTCCTCCGAACTCCTCCGCACTTCGGCTTGTAGCTCAAGACCTTGGATGTGAAGCCGCAAGTGGTAGAGGTGGAGCAGGACGAGTGCGGCGGCGCTACAGTGAACAAGCTTGCTAGCGCCGTTTGGCTAAAAGGATTCTTTGCAAAATCTTCTGATCTGTGGCAGTAGGAGTGGTTCTATATCACCGAGCCCCGCAGCTCCAAGTGGGCAACTGCGCCCGCATTCTGATCCAGCCCCCCAATTCAGCTTGCATCGTGGATTAACAAGGGGCTGGATTGGGGATCAACGAATGATGTGCGAACTCTGCAAAGCCGCATCCAAAGCCTCATTGAGAGGGACATCGACATAGCCAATGTCGTTCAAGTAATGCTAGTTCGTCGGACCCTGCCGTGCCAGCGACGGCCTCTCCTCCTATGGGAGTTCAATCCAGAAGGGCCGCGGACTCTTCAGCACTTCTTCGACACAACGCATGAAGGAATGTGGGGATTATTCTTTGGGAAACTAAGGCAATGGCCGGACACCACCGACGATGTCAGCCTAGACTGTAACCATCCGTATACCTCGGTAAGTACCCATTTACCGAATACCTTATAGTCAGATACCAGGTGGCAAGATACCAACAACATCATCCTTTTTCAGGGTTGGATAAAGAAGGTGGAATTGATTAGGTGTCCAGCTCCCCTTCCCGAAGACTCAGCTACTCCTGTGTTAACAAGGATGCTGGCCTCTGCGCCATACCAGGCACCAGCAGGGGAGGGCGAGAAGACCCAAGATGACCTTGGTTTCGGAGGTAAGTCAGACACGGAGTCCGGAGAAATCGACCTTTCCTCGCCCAAAGACGGAGACGGAAAAGGACCCAGTATCCCTTCTCCAAACAGGAGAAAAAGGGTCGCCTCCGAAGATTGGGAGGGGCGGTCTTCCAAGAAGGGCAAGATGCCACCGTCGATCGACTTGGGTTTGGAAAGTGATGTCGTTGAGCAGCTCCAACAGGGGGACAAGCCCTCGGCCAAACTGTAAGAGAATCCGGAGTACTTTGACAGCGTCCTGCTCCGTTATTGTTACCGAAGATACACGTAACGCATTTATGCATTTTTACAGGTCGGCACAGAATCTTTCTAGGCGATCCTCTTCTTCGGGGAGTCTCCTCCTAGAGATGATGGAGAGCGAGACGCCTCCTCCGACCTCCTCACCCACTAAGGCGGATGACTCTAAAGTGTCATCGCGGAGGGTCCTTTAGACCAGGGCACAGAAGAGGCAGTACCCAAAGGTGTATCTCCGACCATCCGGGATTTCGAGGCTGATGGTAACAAAGGCCCCGGACTGTCTAGTTTACAACCGACAATGATTTTGGAGACGGGCAAGCAGATTCCTTCAAAGGATGATTGTGCTTTTGGATCAGCTTCTGGAGACCCGGGGACTCCGGATATGTTGCGGGATATGCTGCGGAAAGCATCTATCTCGGGGGAACAGCGTACCTTGATCGGTACAGTGATTGAAAAGATTTCGTCCATGAAGAGCGGATTAAATGAAGCCTTCACGAGCCTACTGAAGGGCTTTGAGGTTTGTGACATAATATTTACAGCTATGTTTCATTTGCAAAGATGCGCCTATGTATAGGTAGTAGCCCCTGATACTCGGGTTGGATTCCGCTGGGAAGCAAAACAGAGGATCGAAAAGGATCGTTTGAGGACTAACCTGATCAATTTTGAACACAGGCTACTTCCCCCTTGGCCGCTTCCCGGACTACGGAAATTGCCGATTTGCAGCAGAAGCTTGATGTGGCAGGGGATGATCTTGCTTTAATCAATATGCGTCTTGACGAGTCGCAAGGTATGTATTCGGGGCAATCCTCATACATTTTTGTGGTAAAAGCATGATGCTGAGATTTAGATGCTGGAATATGCATGGCTGCAGATGGTGTTGCCGCCGTTGAAGTTCTTCGAGTGGAGCTGGCCCGGGCCAAGGAGCAGGCCCATCGTAGTAACACTACTAGAAAAAGGGCTATAGATGATATGGACATTAATGGCGCACCGTGTATGTGGTGCGCCGCTGCTATATAGGAGTGGCACACCAGATACAGGTGCGCCATTAGTAATATATTACTAATGGCGCACCTGGTGTGTGGTGCGCCATTAGTAGTTTTGAAAAAAAATAAAAAAAATTGATAGTAATGGCGCACCATGGGATAGTCCGCCATTACTAGTTGACATAGTAATGGCGCACCACACCCACCGTGCGCCATTAGTATTTTTGAAAAAAAATAAAAAAATTTGTTAGTAATGACTAGTGGTGCGCCATTACTAACAATTTTTTTTTCAAAACTACTAATGGTGCACCACACATCAGGTGTGCCATTAGTAACCCTGGTGCTAAATGCACCCCCCTGTGGACCGCCTTTTCAGTTAAGAAAATAAAAGAAAATGATAGAAATGTCAAAAAAATAAAAGAAAATAAGTTTCCCATGTGATATGTGGTCTAGTTGTTGGGAAAATTTACAAATATGAATTTTGACTTTATTTGTAAAATCGCTTTGGAATTTAGTAAAATGGGCATAACTTTTGCATACGAACTCGGATTAAAAAGTTATGGGGCTTTTAAGATCTAGAGGGGGAAATGGAAAAAATTTCAAAGTTACTAGTGGCGCACCATTTGCTAGGTGCGCCACTAGTAACAGAAAAAAATTGGTTTAAAAAAATTGGATTTTATTTTCAAAATATGATACGTAATATGATCGGGAAGTTTGAAATATTTTTTTCAAAATTTCATCACACTCATGAACATGAACAAAGTCCTAGACATCAACAAGGTTTAATAGGATTGATATGATAGATATATCAACAAGTGCCTGTGAAGTGAGCTGCTGCTGGGGTTGGATAGAATTGTGAAGTTAAGCATGCTCGGGCTAGAGTAGTGTGAGGATGGGTGACCTTCCGGGAAGTTTGACCCACAGAGTGTGATTTGACTTGAGATTAAGCATATTGACCCGAGATTAAGCCATAGTAACTCGAGATTAAGGAAAAAACGAAAAAATTTGAAAAAAATTTGAAAAAAAATTCTGAAAAAAATGAATAAAAATTGTTAGTAATGGCGCACTTCTATGTGGTGCGCCATTACTAAGCCAGATAGTAATGGCGCACCAGATAGGCATAGTAATGGCGCACTATAGGTGTGCCATTAGTATCTAATGGCGCATGATATACTAATGGCGTGATGCTAGTGGCGCACCTGTAGTGCGCCATTAGTAGCCAAAACAGGTGCGCCACTAGTAGGACTTTTCCTAGTAGTGTAATGCTGATGCCGAAAAGGTATCGTCTGAATTAAAAGGCGAACAAGTTGCACAACGCCAAGATGAGGAGAAGATATCCACTATGACGCTCGAACTGGAGAATGCTACCGGCCGCTGTGAATTTCTGGAGAAGGAGAGTAAAGCCTTAATGGCCGATCTAGACAAAAGGCCTTACAAGAGCCTAGAGCAGCGCGGTCGGAATCCAGAGCAGCCCGTGAGGATTTTCGATAGGCGAGGGACATTGCGGCTGGAAAGCCCTTTCTGCTGCAAACTAAGTTCAGTGACCTGAACTATGCCCAGCTTAACCAAGTATGGAGTTCTCCGGACGAGTTCTTGGACTTGCCGAAGAGTTCTGCCGATGCGGCGCAGTATTACCAAGCACGAGATGGATTTGCAACGGAGAAGCTTTTTTTGTCGCAGTTTGGCGCATCAAAGCGCCCTCTGTTGCTCAATGAACAAATGTCCCAATGGGCCGAACTTCATAGGATATCCGGCGCTACCATGAAGGATGTCGTAATCCGGTTGTGGCCAACCGAGCGTTTCGAATAGCTATTTCGGTTTGGTGCAGAGGCTTGTTGATGTGGTGTCGCGTATCGATGCTGTGAAGCGATCGTCGTGCATTGAGGGTGCGCAGATGGCTTTTGCCCGCGTCAAAACATTCTTGGGGAAGATGAAGACCATCGATGTTGCGACGAAGAGTCCACCCAAAGGCAAGGACCGCCCGGAACCGGAGCATTATTTTGAAGACATCCTAGAGGCCGCCCGCTTTATAGAGGGTCAGTGCTCGAAAGACATAATGTTCGAGTGAGGTGTATGAAAATTGTAAAAGACAATTTTATAGTTAATCTATTTATGTTTTGCTTGAAAGCTTGAATTCCTCCTGTGCGGCCGTTTTGATATAATCTGAAAGTTTTGCAGTCGTCGGCTTCAGCCCACTCATAGGAAGTACGGGGGTGTTCGGAAAGGCATTTAATCACTCTTTATCCAACGTCTTGGTCCATGAAGGAGGTGATAATGCGGCGAACCAGGCAATCAGACTATAGGGCGTTAACGCTTTCACTTAGCCATAGGAGTTTTATTGTGGGGCTACGACATAGCCCCTGGTATGTATGCGGCGTATGGTGCCTTACATATTTGATCTAGAAAAGATCCCTCGTGTGATACGGAGAATCGCTAAAGATTCCAAGAAGTCGTCAAGTGGTTTACCAGCTCACGCCGCATCATGACAGTCAGTTTCGGCTTTCTCTACTGAGGTGCTCATCCGGTTTAGACCAGGGCACAATCGTAGTAGTTCTCCCTTTACTACCCTAGCTGATAGAGCGGAACGTAGGGTAGCAAGCACAGGAGCCGGGCAACCCAACTATTGACCCAAGACAATGATTCGGAGCTGATGCATATAAGTCCAAACTTGGGACGCCGAAGTATGCTATAGAGCTGTTCGGACTTTTACTGGCAACTCATTTGTTCCCACACCAAGCCCCTGGCAGGTTATGCCAAGGTATTTCTGTGAAATAACCGTAGGAGCCATATTTGTTGGGGAAACAATGCAGATGATTAGTTCGGATATTGTTTAATGGGAACTGAGCGATATGCCAATGATTACTTATGATATATATATATATATATATATATATATATAAGCCATCCTCCCGGCTATTTGACATGCTCGGGGTTGGAGGCGGAGAAACAGGCATAGTACAGGCTCGAGAAATAAAGAGTGCGGTCTACAAAAAGTTATTTTGGACCAACTGTCGCACGTCTGCGCCGTCAGTCCTCGGTGGGGGGAATCCTTGATGGAAATAGCCCCTTAGGTGAATGTACGTATTCGGACTCCGATAGAGCCAGTTTCCGATGTTTATCCTGTTCGTCACCTATTTTTAAAGGATAGCGAAGGAAGAAATAAAAAGAAAATAAATAATAATAATAAAAGTTACTGGAGTGCTTGCAGGCTTGTCCGTATTGTGCTTCCGCCAATGCCCATGGTATCTTAAGTGCGTAATGATGTATGCGCGGTACAAACTTTGTAGGTGTACAGAGTGGGCGGCGGAAGCCGGGTTGCTATTTCCATTCTAGGAGTAGTTGATCCCCGGGTGGAGACTTCTTCTGACCCCCGATATTTCATTGGTGAACATTTCCGTCATCCCTGTCGCTTGGCGGCCTCCTCCCTCTGTGTTCGGCGTTGAGCTTGTCGCCTGTTTAAAGACCCAGCAATTTATGTTGGTATGATTAGCTAGTTTATCAGGGTGGCCATGAATCTGGCAGGGTCTGTCCAATATCATGTCCAGGTTGGATGGTTCATCTCGATTCGCCTTGAATGGTTTCTTTCGCTGACCGGGCTTGGGGTTGCTGAATCCGACGTTGACCGTTGTGTCGCCTGATCTTTCATTGTCATTGCGACTGTTGTTTTTGCTTCCTCATGGCCTGCCGTTGCCGTCACAGATTTCAGAGGTGCCCTGGTTGCTGGCGCTATTGCTTCTATGAGCGAGCCAGCTGTCTTCTCCCGCGCAAAAGCGGGTCATCAGAGCAGTGAGGGATGTCATGGATTTAGGTCCTTCTTGGCCGAGGTAGCGTGCAAGCCATTCGTCCCGGACGCTGTGTCTGAAAGCCGCAAGGGCTTCAGCATCCGGACAGTCGATGATTTGGTTCTTTTTGACTAAGAACAGAGTCCAGAGCTCCCTGGCTGATTCTCCGGGCTGTTGGACAATGTGACTTAGGTCATCGGCATCCGGTGGCCGGACATGTGTTCCTCGGAAGTTATCGAGGAAAACCTCTTCCAAGTCCTCCCAGCTGCCTATGGAGTTTTCAAGCGGGCTATTTAACTAGTACTGAGCTGGCCCTTTTAGTTTTAGTGGGAGGTATTTAATGGCGTGGAGGTCGTTCCGACGGGCCATGTGGATGTGGAGGATGAAATCTTCTATCCATATCGCGGGATCGGTTGTCCCGTCGTATGATTCAATATTGGCGGGTTTGAATCCTTTGGGGAATTCATGATCCATTACTTCATCAGTGAAGCAAAGCAGGTGTGCAGTGCCTCTATGTTGGGCCACACCGCGACGTAACTCCCAAGGAGTCCCTTTGCGGTTTTCGGATCGGGCGTGGCGAGGTTTGACACGTCCGAATAGGCAGCCATCGTCACGTGTCGAAGCATGCTTTCGCGGTCCGTAGATCGGTCTTGCGTTTCCTGCTCTATTGTCCAAGTCCCTCTGCAGGTTGTCCGGGTAATCGTGACCTGCGTTGTTCTTGCCCTTACGGCGAGGTGGGGCAGTCCGGTGTTCGGCTTGAGTTGCCTCTTTATCTGGACAGAGTTGTTGGCGACCGGCCGCATTGTGTGACAAAGGTATGGGCTCCAATGCCCCGTCATCGGACTGGTATAGCGATATGTGCTTTGGGTAGCTTTTGGCTAGGCCACTAAGGCCGTATTCTTCGGCGACCAGGACTTTGGTCCATCTGTCATTGAGTAGGTCTTGGTCAGCTTGAAGCTGTTGCTGCTTCTTTTTCAGGCTCCTTGCCGTAGCTATCAATCTGTGCTTGAAGCGCTCCTGCTCGACGGGCTCTTCGGGTACGTTGAAGTCTTCGTCGCCGAGGCTTACCTCATCTTTAGAGAGCAAAAGGTAGTTGTCGTCCTCCGAACCGTCGCTGTGCGGGGCCTGTTCATTGGGGCTGGCTTGCCCGTTTTCCTGTTCCTCCTGCTCGGATATTGCTCCCACAGGGTCTTCATTGCTTTCGGCGCTGTTCCGGGTACTATTTTCTCCAGCGCCATCGTTGTTGTGGCATGACTTGGGGCGGCATTTGGGGCGCCGGAACTTAGACTGTGTCTCAGGAGTTTTAACTGGATCTCCCTTGTCCTTGCCGTGAGGCTTTTTAAGTGTATCGATCATGTACACGTCATATGAAGGGGTGGCCGTCCCATGCCTGATGACTGGCGGATCTTGGCCTTGCTCCTTATCGGCATCGTCGTATATGCCGTCAATGTCTTCAGAGCCAGAAGCGGGCATGTTGGTTGAGTCCTCGACAGTGGCTATGAAGTGGGTGGCGGGTGGGAAGCGAAATTCCCCATTGTTAGCCTCTAGCTCGAACCGGACATAGTTCGGCCATGAGTCCCCCATCGGGGACAGGTTTTTCAACGAATTTAGCACATCGCCAAAGGGCGAGTGTTGGAAGACATCAACGGCGCTGAACTCGATGATTGATAACCGATCCAACTCGGTGTCCGGGAGCGCGCAAGGTTTGGAACTTATAGTCGGAAACGAGTCCGAAATTCCATTGCCGCTGATATTGCCTGTTGTTGGGTTTGTGTGCGGCTCCGACGCCGCAGACTCTGTGGCTTCGGATGGTGCAAACTGCTCTGGATCTAAGGCCGTAGTAGTTATAGGAACCATCTCCAAAACCTGGTCCGATGACAGATTTAGGTCACGTTCATCGGAGTGAGGGGGAGCAATCTTCGCGGTCTCAAATCCATTGAATATCAAGTCTCCACGGATATCCGCGACATAGTTCAAGCTTACAAATCTGACCTGATGGCCAGGGGCATAGCTATCAACCTGCTCCAGACGACTAAGCGAGTTGGCCCGCAGTACGAAGCTGCCGAACGCGAAAATCTGTCTAGGGAGGAAAGTTCCACCTTGGACAGTGTTACTATAGACAATTGAAGGGGCCATCGAACCTTTTGTCGACGGCACAGCGTAACTCTCAATGAAAGCACCAATATCGAACCCCACCTGCCTCAGCATTTTGACTGGTTTGGCCTCTATCCACTTAGTGAATTTATCCTCCATGACCAGTAGATACTTTCTCTTATGGCTTCCTCCTTTAAGGGGTCCGACCATATCGAGTCCCCAAACCACAAAAGGCTAAGTGATGGGGATTGTTTGTAAGGCAGTGGGGGCATATGGCTTTGGTTGGCGAAGAGTTGGCATCCGACGCAACATTGTACAAGGTCCTGTGCATCTGCTCGGGCCGTCAGCCAATAAAACCCTGTACGAAAGGCCTTGCTAACAAGGGCCCGAGCTGCGGCGTGGTGATCGTCGAGTTCGTCGTGAATTTCCGCCAAGAGCTGCCACCCCTCTTCCTCGGAGATACATCATTGAAGAACTCCGGTAGCGCTTTTCCTATAGAGTTCTTTGTCATGAACCTTGCAGGCCTTCGAACGCCGGACAATGTAGCGGGCCTCATTCTGATCCTTGGGAAGCTCCTTCTTATTAAGGTAGGCCAGGAATGGTTCGGTCCATGGGGCAATGACTACCATGATGAGATGGGGCGATGGTGTTATTTTGGTGGTTGAGCCTCCGACGATATCAGTGTGTTAGGAATCTGGGGTTGTGTTCGGATCCGGACTGGTGTTGCCGCCCTCCCCCTGCCACACCACGGATGGCTTAAAAGCCTTCCCAGAAAAATGTTGGGTGGGACGGGGTCGCGCTTAGCGCCTATGCGAGCGAGAACGTCCGCTGCTTGATTACTCTCCCGGGCCACATGATGGAACTCGAGTCCCTCGAACTGAGCCGGCATTTTTAGGACAGCATTATGATAAGCTGCCATCTTCGGGTCTTTGGCATCAAAGTCTCCATTTATTTGAGATATTGCGAGGTTTGAGTCCCCCCGCACTTCTAGGAGCTGTATGCCCATGGAGACAGCCATCCGGAGACCATGCAATAAGGCCTCGTATTTGGCTGCGTTATTGGAGTCTGTGTATAGTATTTGGAGTATGTACTGAACGACGTATCCAGTAGGGGACGTTAAAACGACGCCCGCTCCTAGTCCTGCCAGCATTTTCGAGCCATCAAAATACATAACCCAATTGGAATATGTGCCATACTCTTTAAGGAGTTTGGCCCCTGTCCATTCGGCGATGAAGTCAGCCAGTACTTGGCATTTAATAGCTGAACGTGGTTTATATGTAATGTCAAATGGGAGAAGCTCAATGGCCCATTTGGCAATCCGGCCTGTGGAATCACGGTTGTTTATTATGTCGTTGAGTGGTACTTCAGAAGCCACCGTGATCGAACACTCCTGGAAGTAGTGTCGTAACTTTCGGGATGCCATGAAGACCGCGTATGCTATCTTTTGATAATGGGGATACCAGGATTTGCATGGAGTAAGGACAGTGGATACGTAGTATACTAGCTTTTGAAGCGGGAATTTGTGTCCGTCCTGTTCTCGTTCAACGACGAGTACAGCGCTCACCACCTGATGTGTTGCCGATATGTATAGCAACATGGGTTCGCCGATGTTTGGTGCAGCCAAGATTGGGTTGCTCGCTAGAAGGGTTTTTATTTCTTCTAGTCCGACTGTTGCCGCGTCCGTCCACTCAAAGTGATTGGTTCACCGTAGAAGACCATAGAGTGGCAGTGCCTTTTCTCCCAATCTAGAGATAAAGCGGCTTAGAGCTGCCACGCAGCCCGCGAGTTTTTGGACTTGCTTAAGGTCTGTTGGCGTAGCCAATTGTGATAGAGCTTGGATTTTGGCTGGATTTGCTTCAATTCCTCTATTGGAAATGATGAAGCCTGGCAGCTTTCCTGCGGGGACGCCGAAAACACACTTTTCCGGATTGAGCTTAATGTCATATGCGCGGAGGTTGTCAAATGTGAGGCGCAGGTCGTCTATTAGTGTTTCCATGTGCCTTGTCTTGATTATGATGTCATCCACATAGGCATCAACTGTCTTTCCGATCTGTTTCTCTATGCATGTTTGGATCATGCGTTGATAGGTGGCACTGGCGTTCTTGAGTCCGAAGGGCATGGTGTTGAAGCAGAATGGCCCATATGGGGTGATGAATGCTGTTGCGGCCTGATCAGACTCCTTCCTTTTAATTTGATGGTATCTGGAATATGCGTCAAGGAAGCATAATGAGTCGTGTCCTGTGGTAGCATCAATGATCTGGTCAATGCAGGGGAGGGGGAAGGGGTCCTTAGGGAAAGCTTTGTTAAGGTCTTTGAAATCGACGCACAAGCGCCATGACTTGTCTTTCTTTGGAACCATCACCAGGTTTGCCAGCCAGTCTGGATGTTTTACTTCTCTAATGAATCATGCCTCGATTAGCTTGGCTAGCTCCTCCCCCATAGCTTGACATTTGGGTTCGGAAAAGTGCCGCGGTGTTTGCTTGACCGGTTTATATCCCTTCAATATATTGAGGCTGTGTTCGGCCAACTCGCGTGGTATTCCTCGCATATCGGAAGGGTGCCAGGTGAATATATCCCAATTCTCGCGCAGGAACTCTCATAGCGCGGCGTCAACCGTTGGGTCTAGTTGTGCTCCAATGGATGTTGTCTTCTTGGGGTCCGTTGGATGGACTTGGAATTTGACTATTTCTTCTGCTGGTTTGAATGAGGTGGATTTGGGTCGTTTGTCTAGGACCACATCATCCCTGTCCACCGTGGAGCGCAGCGCGGTTAATTCTTCAGCCGCGAGGGCTTCAGATAATGCCTCGAGGGCCAAGGATGCGGTTTTATTCTTGGTGCGGAGTGCTATGTCCGGATCACCAGCTAGAGTGATTATACCGTTGGGCCCCGGCATCTTAAGCTTCATGTATCCATAATGGGGTACCACTTAGAAGCGTGTAAGTGCATCTCGCCCTAAGAGGGCGTGATATCCACGGTTGAAAGGGGCCACTTGGAAGGTTATTTCTTCGGACCGATAGTTCTCCGGTGTGCCGAATACCACGCCGAGTGTGATTTTCCCCGCACACCATGCCTCCCGACTGGGAATGATTCCCTGAAAGGTCGTGTTGCTTTGCTCGATGTGGCTCCTGTCTATTTCCATTTTTTGTATTGTATCCTCATAGATGAGGTTTAGTCCGCTGCCGCCGTCCATGAGGACCTTGGTGAGCCAAAAGTCGTCCACAATTGGACTGAGGACCAAGGCGGCTGGTGCTCGGACTGTCCTGTATTTTGGTTGGTCACCGGCATTAAAAGTTATAGCCGTGTTGTTTCAAGGGTTTAATGCTGCTATTTGACAGACTTTGGCGAGTCCGCGTAGTGCTCTTTTGCGCCTATTGTTTGAGGCGAATGTCTCGAAGACCGTCAGTACTTTGGGGTCATTGTCCTCTGGAGGGTGTTGTTCTAGGTTATTCTTTGTGAGGATATCCTCGCCGTTCTTGGCCACTTGGCGGAGTATCCAACATGCTCTAAGTCTATGTGTTGGTATGTTATCTGGTGTTGCGTGTATTTTGCATGGCCCGAGCCATCCTTCCAGAACGGTTCCGCGCCCCGTACTGGACCTGTATTCCTTTACTATTGAACCGGGCGTGTTGCAAGGGCGTGCCCTTTTCGCTTGAATAAGGGGTTGAGAGGGGACCGATGATTCCCAACGGCTGCTTGAGTTTTCCAGGCGCTTTCCATTGCGCTGTACTTCTGTACGATAGTTGCCAAGTCAGCCAAGTGTAGGATGCGACGGTGGTTGATGGCGTTGAGGATTCCTTCGTCCCTGCAATTGTTGTGGAACACTAAGACCGCTTCCTCGTCGCGACAATCTTTAATCTTGTTTTTGACAAGAAGGAATCTGGCCCAGAAGTGGTGGACCGTTTCCTGAGACTACTGTTGTATGCTCATGAGAGCGCTTGTATTCGGGTGGGTGGGTGGATTTAAATCTGAACCCTGACCCAGTTTTGGATCCGGAGTCTGAAGGTCTTCCGAACATAACAGATCGGGCTCCAGGATGTCCACTAATTTCTTAGGCCCGTCGTCCGATCCTATGTTCGGAGGGTAGGATGTATCTCCTCGCGGGTAGGTATCCGGCTCTTCGAGACTGGAGATCCGTACATAGTCTGTCCTTAGTATGGAGGAAGAGTTGTTGACTTGCTCCTCGACTACCGCTATCTGGTGGGTGATCAGTGGAGATTTGATTTCTCTCTGATCGGGTTTAAGCCCAATTCGATCGTAGTTTGTAGCGACCCCCAGGGTGGCGATGCGATCTAGGAGCTCGTTTAAGGATGAAATCTCTGCTGGATCCATCTGCTTGGAGTGTTCGGAGTCGATACGAAGGGGGTTTTCGATGACCCGAGAGGTCATTGTCGGCTTAACGACCAAACGAGCGGTCATGATAAAGCCGCCCAGCCAGAGGGTTTGGCCTGGAGCCAGCGTTCCTCCGGTGGTGATATTATCCTTGAGAACAAGGCGAGACATCGATCCTGTCATCGACATCACAGTGGAACTGTCAATGGAAGCACCAATGTCGGTGTCAAAACCAGCGGATCTCGGGTAGGGGGTCCCGAACTGTGCATCTAAGGTCGATGGTAACATGAGACAGGGGACACAATGTTTTACCCAGGTTCGGGCCCTCTCTAGGGAGGTAATACCCTAGGTCCTGCTTGATTGATCTTGATGGATATGAGTATTACAAGAGTTGATCTACCACGAGATCGTAATGGCTAAACCCTAGAGGTCTAGCTTTGTATGGCTATGATAATGTCTATCTTCCTCCGGACTAAGCCCTCCAGTTTATATAGACACCGGGAGGATCTAGGGTTACACCAGGTCGGTTACAAAGAAAGGAATCTACATATATAGTCGCCAAGCTTGCCATCCATGCCAAGGAGAGTCCCATCTAGACACGGGTGTAGTCTTCGGTTTTCGTATCTTCACAACCCATCAGTCCGGCCCATGGCTAACAGGCCGGACGCCCGAGGACCCCTTATTCCAGGACTCTCTCAACCACCACCTATATTTTTCCCTTGGGAGTTGCTAACCCGAGGGTCATCTTTATTTAACCCCCCCCCGGCCAGTGCTTCTCTATGTGTTGGTCCGAACTGGGCAGCCTGTGGGGCCACCTCGAGGAAACTTGAGGGCTGGTTTTACTCGTAGCTTGTCCCATCTGGTGTGCCCTGAGAACGAGATACGTGTGACTCCTATCGTGATTTGTCGGTACATCGGGCGGCTTTCTGGTCTTTTTTTACCATTGTCGAAATGTCTTATAACCGGGATTCCGAGACTGATCGGGTCTTTCCAGGAGAAGGAATATCCTTCGTTGACCATGAGAGCTTGTGATGGGCTAAGTTGGGACACCCCTGCAGGGTATAAACTTTCGAGAGTCGTGCCCGCGGTTATGTGGTAGATGGGAATTTGTTAATATCCAGTTGTAGAGAACTTGACACTTGACTTAATTAAAATGAATCAACCGCGTGTGTAGCCGTGATGGTCTCTTTTCGGCGGAGTCCGAGAAGTGAACACGGTCTTGGGTCATGTTTGTGCGTAAGTAGTTTCAGGATCACTTCTTGATCACTTCTAGCTTCACGGCCGTTGTGTAGCTTCTCATCTGATTCTTATTTGCGTAAGTTAGCCACCATATTTTCTTAGCGCTTGCTGCAGCTCCATCTCATTACCTTATCCAACCCATAAGCTTAAATAGTCTTGATCTCGCGGGTGTGAGATTGTCGAGTCCTCGTGACTCATGGATACTTCCAAACAGTTGCAGGTGCCGATGATACAAGTGCAGGTGACGCAACCAAGCTCAAGTGGGAGCTCGATGAAGATCTTGGTCGTTGTTATGTGTCTTTTCCGGTTGATCAGTAGTGGTGCCCAGTTGGGACGATCGGGGATTTAGCATTTGGGGTTGTCTTCTTTTATTTTGGTTCCATAGTAGGGCCTTGATTGTACTCTGGTTAATGTATGTTTTACTTGTTATTTGTGTGAAGTGGCGATTGTAAGCCAACTCTTTATCCCTTTCTTATTCAGTAAATGGGATTGTGTGAAGATTACCCCTCTTGCGACAACACCACCATGCGGTTAAGCCTCTAAGTCGTGCCTCGACACGTGGGAGATATAGCCACATCATGGGTGTCACAACATTCTTGGGCACTGTTTTCTGAGTTGAACCCATCTTGGCTAAATCATTAGCTGCTTGGTTCTTGAGGCGTGGCACGTATGGTTTTATACAAACTTATGGAGAAGCTTGTATTTACAAGAAAGTGAGTGGGAGCTCTGTAGCATTTCTAATATTATATGTGGATGACATATTGTTGACTGGAAATGATATAGAATTTCTGGAAATCATAAAAGCTTCTTTGAACAAGAGTTTTTAAATGAAAGACCTGGGCATTAAGATCTATAGACATAGATCAAGACTCCTAATAGTACTTTCACAAAGCACATACCTTGACAAGATTTTGAAGAAGTTCAAAATGGACCAGTCAAAGAAGGGGTTCTTGCCTGTGTTGCAAGGTGTGAAGTTGAGTCAGACTCAAAGCCCGACCACGGCAGAAGAAAGAGAAAGGATGAAAGTCATCCCCTGTGCCTCAGCCATAGGCTCTATAATGTATGCCATGATGCGTACCAGACCTAATGTGTGCCTTGCCATTAGTCTGGCAGGGGGTACAAGAGTGATCCAGGAGTGGATCACTGGACAACGGTCAAAATTATCAGGTGCCTAAAGAGGACTAAGGAAATGTTTCTCAATTATGGAGGTGATAAAGAGTTCGTCGTGAAGGATTACGTCGATGCAATCTTTGACACCGATCCGGATGACTCTGAGTTGCAAACCGGATACATATAGTAGAGTAGTCATTTGGAATAACTCCAAATGGAGCGTGGTTGTAGCATCTACAATATGACATAGAGATTTTCAAAGTACGCACGAATCTGAATGTTGCAAACCCGTTGACTAAAACCTTTCTCACAAGAAAAACATGATCAAACCCCAGAACTCATTGGGTGTTAATCATATGGCGATGTGAACTAGATTATTGACTCTAGTGCAAGTGGGAGACTGTTGTAAATATGCCCTAGATGTAATAATAAAAATTTTATTATCATATTTCTCGTTCATGATAAATGTTTATTATTCATGCTAGAATTGTATTGACCGGAAACTTAAATACATGTGTGAATACATAAACTACAGCATGTCCCTACTAAGCCTCTACTAGACTAGCTCGTTGATCAAAGATGGTTAATGTTTCTTACCATAGACATGAGTTGTCATTTGGTAACGGGATCACATCATTAGGACAATGATGTGATGGACAGACCGAACCATAATGTTAGCATCACATCGTTTAGCTATTTGCTACAACTTTTGTCATGTCAAGTATCAGTTCCTTAGACCATGAGATCACGCCACTTTTGGATACTAGAGGAATACTTTGTGTGCTATCAAACTTCACTTCATAACTGGGTGATTATAAAGGTGCTCTACAGGTATCTCCGAAGGTGTGTGTGGGGTTGCATGGATCGAGACTGGGATTTGGCACTCCGTGTGCCGGAGAGATAACTCTAGGCCTTCTCGGTAATACAACATCATAAGAAGCTTCATGTGAGTAATGAGTTTGGTCACGAGGACTTGTATTACGGAATGATTAAAGAGACTTGCCGATAACGAGATTGAACTAGGTATGGAGATACCGACGATCGAATCTCGGGCAAGTATATCGCCGGACAAAGGGAATTGCAACGGGATTGACTGAATCCTTGAGATCATGGTTCAACCGATACTGATCTTCGTCAAATATGTAGGAATCAATATGGGCATCCAGGCCCCGCTATTCATTATTGACCAGAGAGGAGTCTAGATCATGTCTGCATATTCCGAACCCATAGGGTCGCACGCTTAACGTTAGGTAGCGCTAGGGTAGTATTGAGATATTAATAGTGGATAGTCCAAAGGTTGTTCGTAGTCCCGGAAGGGATCCGGGACATCACGAGGATCTCCGGAATGGTCCGGAGGTAAAGATTTATATATGGAAAGTCATATTCAGGGTTCCGAAAAATATTTTGGTTTGTTCGGTATTGTACCAGGAAGGTTCTAGAAGGTTCTGAAGTGGGGCCCACCTACATGAGGGGACCCACATAATGTGTGTAGTGGGGAAAAGCCCCACACCCTAGTCTAGGCGCACCAAGATCCTCCCTTAAAAGGAATAGTAACATATCCCGAAGGGATAAGATCAGGATCCCTAAAAAGGGGGATAGCGATCGGTGGGGAAGGAAAAGAGGGATTTCCTTCCTCCCCCTGTGGCCAACAACCCTAGGGCCTTGGAGGGCAAGCCACCAGCCCCCTCCACGCCTATATAAAGGTGGGGACTTTGGGGGCAGGACCCCTTGGAACCTTGCCCGTCTCCCTCCCGTTACACCTCCTCCACCTCGCGCAAACGCTTGGCGAAACCTTGCCGAAATTCCTTTGCTACCACCACCACCATACCGTTGTGCTGGTTCCGATCTCATCTACCTCCTCTCCCTCGCTTGCTGGATCAAGAAGGAGAGGACGCCATTGAGCTGAACGTGTGCTAATCTCGGAGGTGACGTCTGTTCGGCACTAGATCAGATTGGATCGTGATTGGATCGTGAAGAGTACGACTACATCAATCGCATTACGGTGCGAACGCTTTTCAATCTACAAGGTTATGTAGACATGCTCTCTTCTTGTAGCTATGCATCTCCTAGATTAGATCTTGGGTGTTTCATAGGGAATTTTTTGATTTCCATGCTTCGTTCCCATCATGCGCATACCATGAATTCATTGCGTTGTGGCTGTTTTGGAATTTATTTGACTATTATATAAACCCTAAGTCCAATTTGGGATTTATTTAATAGCACTATAGAAACCTTGCATGAAAATAAAATTTTAAAACATGCATATGGGCTCGAAATATTACCTAAGATATATATGCCCTGGTTTATGTTTGAGAATTCTTCTGCTCAAAGGATTTGAAATGGAGTGAATTTAGATCAATTCAAATCATGTGTTAGAAAATAAAATAGAAAATACATGAAAAAAAAGAAAAGGCCCATCGAGTCAGCCGCACTACAACCTAGTAGGTGATGCCCTTTGAGATCCGGTTTGGATAGCATAAGGTTCCCATAACTGTTTACCAAGAAGTGACCCTAGGTATCGAACCCACGAAAGGATATGCACAACGACAAAGAGTCAAAAATGTAATTGGTCTCGAATTAAATTCTTGGTTTCTAACCGGACCTTTAACAACCTTTTTTGGAAATAAACAATGATATTGAATAGGCATGACTATGAGGTCTTACTCTCACAACCTTATACTTGTGTGTGGTATCTAATCTTGATATTAACATAGTCATGGATGACACCTGTTACGATTTTCTCATGATGTGATGAAGTGGGGATGTGTCCAAAGTATGTCATGGCAAGTCAAGACCCGTACCGAGACTAAGTTGTCCAACTGATGGCCCTTATCGTCGCAGGCATGGCTGAGGGTTTTGAGTGCGACCGGGTGGTCAGAGTCAGGTGTGGCCGACGTTTGACTCCATTAGACCTGAAGGAAATATGCCCTAGAGGCAATAATAAAGTTATTATTTATTTCCTTATATCATGATAAAAGTTTATTATTCATGCTAGAATTGTATTATCCGGAAACATAATACTTGTGTGAATACATAGACAAACTAAACGTCACTAGTGTGCCTCTACTTGACTAGCTCGTTAATCGAAGATGGTTATGTTTCCTAACCATAGACATGTGTTGTCATTTGATTAATGGGATCACATCATTAGGAGAATGATATGATTGACATAACCCATTCCATTAGCTGAGCACCCGATCGTTTAGTATGTTGCTATTGCTTTCTTCATGACTAATACATGTTCCTATGACTATGAGATTATGCAACTCCCGTTTGCCGGAGGAACACTTTATGTGCTACCAAACATCACAACGTAACTGGGTGATTATAAAGGATCTCTACAGGTGTCTCCAAAGGTACATGTTGGGTTGGCGTATTTCGAGATTAGGATTTCTCACTCCGATTGTCGGAGAGGTATCTCTGGGCCCTCTCGGTAATGCACATCACATAAGCCTTGCAAGCATTTCAACTAATGGGTTAGTTGCGAGATGATGTATTACGAAACGAGTAAAGAGACTTGCCGGTAACGAGATTGAACTAGGTATTGAGATACCGACGATCGAATCTCGGGCAAGTAACATACCGATGACAAACGGAACAAACTATGTTGTTATGCGGTCTGACCGATAAAGATCTTTGTAGAATATGTGGGAGACAATATGAGCATCCAGGTTCCGCTATTGGTTATTGACCGGAGACATGTCTCGGTCATGTCTACATTGTTCTCGAACCCGTAGGGTCCGCACGCTTAACGTTATGATGACAGTTTCATTATGAGTTTATATATTTTGATGTACCGAAGTTTGTTCAGAGTCCCGGATATGATCACAGACATGATGAGGAGTCTTGAAATGGTCGAGACATAAAGATTGATATATTGGACGGCTATATTCGGACACCGGAAGTGTTCCAGGTGATTTCGGAGAAAACCGGAGTGCCGGAGGGTTACCGGAACCCCCCCGGGAGAAGTAATGGGCCTTATGGGCCCTAGTGGAGAGAGAGAGGGGCGGCCAGGGTGGGCCGCGCGCCCCCTCCCCCTCTGGTCCGAATTGGACTAGGAGAGGGGGGCGGCGCCCCCCTTTCCTTCTCCCTCTCCCCCTTCCTTTCCCCCTCCTAGTAGGAGTAGGAAAGAGGGGAGTCCTACTCCTACTAGGAGGAGGACTCCTCCTCCTTGGTGCGCCCAAGGTCCGGCCGGCCTCCCCCTTGCTCCTTTATATACGGGCGCAGGGGGGCACCTCTAGACACACAAGTTGATCCTCGTGATCGTTTTCTTAGCCGTGTGCGGTGCCCCCTTCCACCATACTCCTCGATAATATTGTAGCGGTGCTTAGGCGAATCCCTGCAACGGTAGAACATCAAGATCGTCACCACGCCGTCGTGCTGACGGAACTCTTCCCTGACACTTTGCTGGTTCGGAGTCCGGGGATCGTCATCGAGCTGAACGTGTGCTAAAACTCGGAGGTGCCGTAGTTTTGGTGCTTGATCGGTCGGGGCGTGAAGACGTACGACTACATCAACCACGTTGTCATAACGCTTCCGCTGTCGGTCTATGAGGGTACGTAGACAACACTCTCCCCTCTTGTTGCTATGCATCACCATGATCTTGCATGTGCGTAGGAATTTTTTTGAAATTACTACGTTCCCCAACAGTGGCATCCGAGCCTAGGTTTTATGCGTTGATGTTGTGCACGAGTAGAACACAAGTGAGTTGTGGGCGATATAAGTCATACTGCTTACCAGCATTTCATACTTTGGTTCAGCGGTATTGTTGGATGAAGCGGCCCGGACCGATATTACGCGTACGCTTACGCGAGACTGGTTCTACCGACGTGCTTTGCACACAGGTGGATGGCGGGTGTCAGTTTCTCCAACTTTAGTTGAACCGAGTGTGACTACGCCCGGTCCTTGCGAAGGTTAAAACAGCACCAACTTGACAAACTATCGTTGTGGTTTTTGATGCGTAGGTAAGATTGGTTCTTGCTTAAAGCCCGTAGCAGCCACGTAAAACTTGCAACAACAAAGTAGAGGACATCTAACTTGTTTTTGCAGGGCATGTTGTGACGTGATATGGTCAATACATGATGCTAAATTTTATTGTATGAGATGATCATGTTTTGTAACCGAGTTATCGGCAACTGGGAGGAGCCATATGGTTGTCGCTTTATTGTATGCAATGCAATCGCCCTGTAATGCTTTACTTTATCACTAAGCGGTAGCGATAGTCGTAGAAGCATAAGATTGGCGAGACGACAACGATGCTACGATGGAGATCAAGGTGTCGGGCCGATGACGATGGTGATCATGACGGTGCTTCGAAGATGGAGATCGCAAGCACAAGATAATGATGGACATATCATATCACTTATATTGATTGCATATGATGTTTATCGTTTATGCATCTTATCTTGCTTTGATTGACGGTAGCATTTTAAGATGATCTCTCGCTAATTATCAAGAAGTGTTCTCCCTGAGTATGCACCGTTGCGAAAGTTCTTCGTGCTGAGACACCACGTGATGATCGGGTGTAACACCCTCGATGCAACTATAGCTCCCACGTGTCGAGGCACGACTTAGAGACATAATCGCATTGAAGGCATATGTCGCAAGTTAGGCAATCTTCACAACATCCCATGTAATAATAATAAAAGGGGAGATAACATAGTTGGCTTACACTCGCCACGTCAATCAAGTACATAAATAACATTACATCATCCAACACACTCATGGCCTGACTACGGCGCCAAAATAAAGAGAACCCAACATGCGACAACGGTCCCAATCACCCCCAACTGGGCACCACTACTGATCATCGGGAAAGGAAACGTAGTAACGTTGAGAGTCCTCATCGAACTCCCACTTGAGCTCATACGCGTCTCCTGGAGCGGAATCATCAGGCCCTGCATCTGGTGTAATAGTAATCTGTGAGCCACAAGGACTCAGCAATCTCGCACCCTCGCGATCAAGACTATTTAAGCTTATAGGTGTGGCAAGGTAAAATATGAGTGGAGCTGCAGCAAGCGGCTAGCAAATTTGGTGGCTAACTTATTCGCAAAAGAGAGCGAGAAGAGGAGGCAAAGCATGAGCGAGAAACTAGAGAGCAACCTGCGCAAACATTACTCCAACACCGTGTCCACTTCCCGGACTCCGCCGAGAAGAGGCCATCACGGTAACACACTCAGTTGATTCATTTTAATTAATTAAGGTTCAAGTTATCTACAACCGGACATTAACAAATTCCCATCTGCCCATAACCGCGGGCACGGCTTTCGAAAGTTCAATCCCTGCAGGGGAGTCCCAACTTAGCCCATGACAAGCTCTCACGGTCAACGAAGGAATAGACCTCCTCCCAAGACATTCCGATCAGACTCGGTATCTCGGTAACTCAAGACACTTCGACAGGTTAAAACAAGACCAGCAACACCGCCCGAATGTGCTGACAAATCCTGATAGGAACTGCACATATATCTTTCTCAGGGCACACTCAGATTGTCTAAACTTCCGGTAGGCCAGCCCAGAGTTGCCCCTGGTAGCCACCGGCGGCTGACGGTTTGGACCAATACTCAGAGGAGCACTGGCCCGGGGGGTAAAATAAGATGACCCTTGAGTCTGCAGAACCCAAGGGAAAGAAAAGGCTAGGTGGCAAATGGTAAAACCAAGGTTGGGAATTTTTGGAAAAGTTTTAATCAAGGCGAACTATCAAGGGGTTCCCATTATAACCCAACCGTGTAAGGAACGCAAAATCCGGGAACATAACACCGATATGACGGAAACTAGGGCGGCAAGAGTGGAACAAAACACTAGGCGAGAGGCCGAGCCTTCCACCCTTTTACCAAGTATGTAGATGCATTAAGATAACATGGCAATATAATGATATCCCCAACAAGTAAATAAATGTTCCAACAAGGAACGGCCTCCAAACTTCACCTGCAAGTAGCAACGCTATAAGAGGGGCTGAGCAAAGCGGTAACATAGCCAATCAACAGTTTGCTAGGACAATGGTGGGTTAGAGGTTTGACATGGCAATTTGGGAGGCTTGCAAGCAAGTGGTAGGCATCGTAGCAATGGCATAGCAAAAGAGCGAGCAAACTAGCATAGCAAAGATAGTAGTGATTTCGAGGGTATGATCATCTTGCCTGCACAGTAGTCAGAGTTGACTGGATCCTTGAAAGCAAACTCAACGGGCTCCTCGTTAGCGAACTCGTCTCCCGGCTCTACCCAAACAAGACAAACAAGCAACAAGGATACAATCAACCACGTGCAAACTCAAACAACACGATGCAAAGATGATATGCTATGTGGGATGCGATGCGGGATGCAAAATGCAAGATATGACAGGAAATGCATGAAGCTGGCCTCAACTTGGAATTCCAAGGGTGCCACTGGAAAGATGAGATAAAATCGCTTGAAAACGATATAAAGAACGTCGGAATCGGAGTTACGGTTTTGAAATGGCAAGCGATTCAAAAATGACGTCGGTCTGCGATTTACAGCAAGTAGGCATCTAAATGCAATGAGATGAACATGCTACAGCCACCAAACATGACAACAAAATACATGTCAGGGATGCACACAAGATGCTTAACAAAAGTCTAGCACTGAGCTACGGCCAATTCATCCATTAGGAGGTTCAAACAAGCATGGCAAAAACGCAAATGGTAAAACAGATCTCAGACTTGGTGAAATTAACACTTGTCTGGAATTTCAGATCATATAGCCCTCTTCGGAGCAACAAAACAACATGCTACAGGACCTGAACATGACAAATAAAGACATGGCATGGAGCTACTCAACAAGCTTAACAAAAGTCCCTTACTGACCTTGAGCCAAAAGGGATCACAAAATATACTAACAAGCACACGAACATAGCAAAAACATAATCAGTCTTCAGACTTAGTGAAAACTGGGACATGCTGAAACATAACTCACGAAGGCATGTTTACGAGCTCGATGCACTCACTACGGTGCAAGTCATGGCAAGACAAGCATAAATCCCTTAAGAAGGCACAAAATACAAGCTATACATGGCAAGAACAATGGCATAGCATGCACGGATCAACTACAATAACATCGGCAAGATCGCAAACAAGTTGATGATCTGCCCAGATTCGCAACGAAGCAAAAGTAGAGCTCGATTGACTCAAGCTAGGGTGCTCCATAATTTCAAACAAAGACATGGATGGATAGAGCACTACAACATTAACAAAACTCCCTTATTGATCATCCTCAAAAGAGGCACGGATCACTAGGAAACAACTAGAACATATGGCATCATGAACTAAATAATCCCAGACTTAGTGAAAACTACTAAGTTCCTGAAAACAGATTTACCGGGTGCCTCACTTTGCAAGCTTGCACAAGTCACCACACACATCACAAAAATGCATGGGTTGCACCTCTGGAAAGATAACAAAATCCTTAACAAAACATATGTAGGACTCACAGGCATATCATGCACACAAAACTCATGGCAAAAATGACAAAAGTCTGAGATGAACTAGCAGATCTGACAATTAACTCACGAAGCCTCCTTCTAACAGCATTTCAGGCATCAAGATGCACTCAAATGAAAATGATGCAATGGAATGAAATGATGTACTCATCGAGACGAACATTTTGATATACTATATGCCCAAATCGGAGCTACGGATGCGGAGATATCACAGGTCAAAGTATGCATAAAAATTAGGAGGAGAGGGGAAAAAGTCAACCGCTAGGGTTTATCAGATCTCAGATCTGAGAGGTTACTGTAGCAGGCACGCGTCCTGAGGTTCGATGGCCGGCAATGGCCGCGGTGGTGGCCGGAGTAGGAGGGACTCACCGGGGAAGGAGAGGAGAGGCCGGGGCCGGGCGGCGCCGGCCGGTAGAGACGCGGGGCGGCCGCGGTGGCGCGGTGGTGGCGCGTGGAGGCGGCGGGGAACGCCGGTGGCTCGGGCGACCGGAGCTCCGGCGGCCGGAGATGGCGGGGCGGCGGCGCCGGCCACCGGGCGCGAGGACGAGGGCGGAGGGGGCGTGGCGCTAGGCGGCGGAGGCTTCGGGCTCGCGGGGGCCCGATCCGGGCCTCCCGGGCCGGAGCGGCGGCGGAAGGCCACGTGGCAGGCGGCGACAGGTGGAGGCGGATCCGGACGTTGTCCGGCGCGGGTCGGACACGTCCGGCGGCGGCGGGGATCTGATTTCTAGGGTTTGGGAGAGGGGATCCGTGAATTTTTGCAGGGGGGTGTATAAATAGGCATAGAGGGAGCTAGGAGAGTCCAAATGAGGTGCGGTTTTCGGCCACGCGATCGTGATCGAACGCTCTAGGTGATGGAGCAGAGTTTGGTGGGTTTTGGGCCAAATTGGAGGGGTGTTGGGCTGCAACACACACGAGGCCTTTTCGGTCCCTCGGTTAACCGTTGGAGTACCAAACGAAGTCCAAATGGTACGAAACTTGACAGGCGGTCTACCGGTAGTAAACCAAGGCCGCTTGACAAGTCTCGGTCCAATCCGGAAATGTTTAATCCCCACACACGAAAGAAAGCTAGAATTGACCACCGGAGGAGAACGAAGCGCCGGAATGCAAAACGGACAACGGGAAAAATGCTCGAATGCATGAGACGAACACGTATGCAAATGCAATGCACATGATGACATGAATGAGATGCATGACAACGACAACAACACACGGAGACAAAAACCCGAACCCGAGAAAATAAGATAACTTAACGCCGGAAACGGCAAGAGTTGGAGTACAAATAGGGAAAGTTACATCCGGGGTGTTACATCGGGTGTTATAGGCTCTACGTTCAAATACAACAGGTGCAAAACAGTTGCACACGCGGAATACTCAGGTTATACTTGACGAGCCAAGCATATATAGATATGGCCTCGGAACACGGAGACCGAAAGGTCGAGCGTGAATCATATAGTAGATATGATCAACATAGTGATGTTCACCAATGAAGCTACTCCATCTCACGTGATGATCGGACATGGTTTAGTTGATTTGGATCACGTGATCACGTAGAGGATTAGAGGGATGTCTATCTAAGTGGGAGTTCTTTAGTAATATGATTAATTAAACTTAAATTTATCATGAACTTAGTACTTGATAGTATCTTGCTTGTCTATGTTTGATTGTAGATAGATGGCCCATGCTGTTGTTCCGTTGAATTTTAATGCGTTCCTTGAGAAAACAAAGTTGAAATATGATGATAGAAATTACATGGACTGGGTCCGTAACTTGAGGATTATCCTCATTGCTGCACAGAAGAATTACATCCTGGAAGCACCGCTGGGTGCCAGGCCTGCTGCTGGAGCAACACCAGATGTTATGAACGTCTGGCAGAGCAAAGCTGATGACTACTCGATAGTTCAGTGTGCCATGCTTTACGGCTTAGAATCGGGACTTCAACGACGTTTTGAACGTCATGGAGCATATGAGATGTTCCAGGAGTTGAAGTTAATATTTCAAGCAAATGCCCGGATTGAGAGATATGAAGTCTCCAATAAGTTATATAGCTGTAAGATGGAGGAGAACAGTTCTGTCAGTGAGCATATACTCAAAATGTCTGGGTATAATAATCACTTGATTCAATTGGGAGTTAATCTTCCAGATGATTGCGTCATTAACAGAATTCTCCAATCACTTCCACCTAGCTACAAGAGCTTCGTGATGAACTATAATATGCAAGGGATGAATAAGACAATTTCCGAGCTCTTCGCAATGCTGAAAGCTGCGGAGGTAGAAATCAAGAAGGAGCATCAAGTGTTGATGGTCAACAAGACCACTAGTTCCAAGAAAAAGGGCAAAGGGAAGAAGAAGGGGAACTTCAAAAACAACAGCAAGCAAGTTGCTGCTCAGGAGAAGAAACCCAAATTTGGACCTAAGCCTGAAACTGAGTGCTTCTACTACAAGCAGACTGGTCACTGGAAGCGGAATTGCCCCAAGTATTTGGCGGATAAGAAGGATGGCAAGGTGAACAAAGGTATATATGATATACATGTTATTGATGTGTACCTTACTAATGCTCGCAGTAGCACCTGGGTATTTGATACTGGTTCTGTTGCTAATATTTGCAACTCGAAACAGGGACTGCGGATTAAGCGAAGATTGGCTAAGGATGAGGTGACGATGCGCGTGGGAAATGGTTCCAAAGTCGATGTGATCGCGGTCGGCACGCTACCTCTACATCTACCTTCGGGATTAGTATTATACCTAAATAATTGTTATTTGGTGCCAGCGTTGAGCATGAACATTATATCTGGATCTTGTTTGATGCGAGACGGTTATTCATTTAAATCAGAGAATAATGGTTGTTCTATTTATACGAGTAATATCTTTTATGGTCATGCACCCTTGAAGAGTGGTCTATTCTTATTAAATCTTGATAGTAGTGACACACATATTCATAATGTTGAAGACAAAAGATGCAGAGTTGATAATGATAGTGCAACTTATTTATGGCACTGCCCTTTAGGTCATATCGGTGTAAAGCGCATGAAGAAACTCCATACTGATGGACTTTTGGAACCACTTGATTATGAATCACTTGGTACTTGTGAACCGTGCCTTATGGGCAAGATGACCAAAACACATCACTTGGTACTTGTGAACCGTGCCTTATGGGCAAGATGACCAAAACACCATTCTCCGGTACTATGGAGAGAGCAACAGATTTGTTGGAAATCATACATACAGATGTATGTGGTCCGATGAATGTTGAGGCTCGTGGCGGATATCGTTATTTTCTCACCTTCACAGATGACTTAAGCAGATATGGGTATATCTACTTAATGAAACATAAGTCTGAAACATTTGAAAAGTTCAAAGAATTTCAGAGTGAAGTTGAAAATCATCGTAACAAGAAAATAAAATTGCTACGATCTGATCGTGGAGGAGAATATTTGAGTTACGAGTTTGGTGTACATTTGAAACAATACAGAATAGTTTCGCAACTCACGCCTCCCGGAACACCACAGCGTAATGGTGTGTCCGAACGTCGTAATCGTACTTTACTAGATATGGTGCGATCTATGATGTCTCTTACTGATTTACCGCTATCATTTTGGGGTTATGCTTTAGAGACAGCCGCATTCACGTTAAATAGGGCACCATCAAAATCCGTTGAGACGACACCTTATGAACTGTGGTTTGGCAAGAAACCAAAGTTGTCGTTTCTGAAAGTTTGGGGCTGCGATGCTTATGTGAAAACGCTTCAACCTGATAAGCACAAACCCAAACCATAGAAATGTGTCTTCATATGATATCCAAAGGAAACTATTGGATACACCTTCTATCACAGATCCGAAGGCAAGACTTTTGTTGCTAAATTCGGAAACTTTCTAGAGAAGGAGTTTCTCTCGAAAGAAGTGAGTGGGAGGAAAGTAGAACTTGATGAGGTAACTGTACCTGCTCCCTTATTGGAAAGTAGTACATCACAGAAACCGGTTTCTGTGACACCTACACCAATTAGTGAGGAAGCTAATGATGATGATCATGAAACTTAAGAACAAGATACTACTAAACCTCGTAGATCAACCAGAGTAAGATCCGCACCAGAGTGGTACAGTAATCCTGTTCTAGAAGTCATGCTACTAGATCATGATGAACCTACGAACTATGGAGAAGCGATGGTGAGCCCAGATTTCGCAAAATGGCTTGAAGCCATGAAATCTGAGATGGGATCCATGTATGAGAACAAAGTGTGGACTTCGATTGACTTGCCCAAAGATCGGCAAGCAATTGAGAATAAATGGATCTTCAAGAAGAAGACTGACGCTGACGGTAATGTTACTGTCTACAAAGCTCAACTTGTCGCAAAAGGTTTTCGACAAGTTCAAGGGATTGACTACGATGAGACCTTATCACCCGTAGCGATGCTTAAGTCTGTCCGAATCATGTTAGCAATTGCCGCATTTTATGATTATGAAATTTGGCAGATGGATGTCAAAAACTGCATTCCTGAATGGATTTATGGAAGAAGAGTTGTATATGATACAGCCAGAAGGTTTTGTCGATCCAAAGGGAGCTAACAAAGTGTGCAAGCTCCAGCGATCCATTTATGGACTGGTGCAAGCCTCTCGGAGTTGGAATAAACGCTTTGATAATGTGATCAAAGCATTTGGTTTTGTACAGACTTTTGGAGAAGCCTGTATTTACAAGAAAGTGAGTGGGAGCTCTGTAGCATTTCTGATATTATATGTAGATGACATATTACTAATCGGAAATGATATAGAATTTCTGGATAGCATAAAGGGATACTTGAATAAGAGTTTTTCAATGAAAGACCTCGGTGAAGCTGCTTACATATTGGGCATTAAGATCTATAGAGATAGATCAAGACCCTTAATTGGACTTTCACAAAGCACATACCTTGACAAAGTTTTGAAGAAGTTCAAAATGGATCAAGCAAAGAAAGGATTCTTGCCTGTGTTACAAGGTGTGAAATTGAGTAAGACTCAATGCCCGACCACTGCAGAAGATAGAGAGAAAATGAAAGATGTTCCCTATGCTTCAGCCATAGGCTCTATCATGTATGCAATGTTGTGTACCAGACCTGATGTATGTCTTGTTATAAGTCTAGCAGGGAGGTACCAAAGTAATCCAGGAGTGGATCACCGGACAACGGTCAAGAACATCCTGAAATACCTGAAAAGGACTAAGGATATGTTTCTCATATATGGAGGTGACAAAGAGCTCATCGTAAATGGTTACGTTGATGCAAGCTTTGACACTGATCCGGACGATTCTAAATCGCAAACCGGATACGTGTTTACATTAAACGGTGGAGCTGTCAGTTGGTGCAGTTCTAAACAAAGCGTTGTGGCGGGATCTACATGTGAAGCGGAGTACATAGCTGCTTCGGAAGCAGCAAACGAAGGAGTCTGGATGAAAGAGTTCATATCCGATCTAGGTGTCATACCTAGTGCATTGGGTCCAATGAAAATCTGTTGTGACAATACTGGTGCAATTGCCTTGGCAAAGGAATCCAGATTTCACAAGAGAACCAAGCACATCAAGAGACGCTTCAATTCCATCCGGGATCTAGTCCAGGTGGGAGACATAGAGATTTGCAAGATACATACGGATCTGAATGTAGCAGACCCGTTGACTAAGCCTCTTCCACGAGCAAAACATGATCAGCACCAAAGCTCCATGGGTGTTAGAATCATTACTGTGTAATCTAGATTATTGACTCTAGTGCAAGTGGGAGACTGAAGGAAATATGCCCTAGAGGCAATAATAAAGTTATTATTTATTTCCTTATATCATGATAAAAGTTTATTATTCATGCTAGAATTGTATTATCTGGAAACATAATACTTGTGTGAATACATAGACAAACTAAACGTCACTAGTGTGCCTCTACTTGACTAGCTCGTTAATCGAAGATGGTTATGTTTCCTAACCATAGACATGTGTTGTCATTTGATTAACGGGATCACATCATTAGGAGAATGATGTGATTGACATGACCCATTCCATTAGCTTAGCACCCGATCGTTTAGTATGTTGCTATTGCTTTCTTCATGACTTATACATGTTCCTATGGCTATGAGATTATGCAACTCCCGTTTGCCGGAGGAACACTTTGTGTGCTACCAAACGTCACAACGTAACTGGGTGATTATAAAGGAGCTCTATAGGTGTCTCCAAAGGTACATGTTGGGTTGGCGTATTTCGAGATTAGGATTTGTCACTCCGATTGTCGGAGAGGTATCTCTGGGCCCTCTCGGTAATGCACATCACATAAGCCTTGCAAGCATTTCAACTAATGGGTTAGTTGCAAGATGATGTATTAGGAAACGAGTAAAGAGACTTGCCGGTAACGAGATTGAACTAGGTATTGAGATACCGACGATCGAATCTCGGGCAAGTAACATACCGATGACAAACGGAACAAAGTATGTTGTTATGCGGTCTGATCGATAAAGATCTTCATAGAATATGTGGGAGCCAATATGAGCATCCAGGTTCCGCTATTGGTTATTGACCGGAGACATGTCTCGGTCATGTCTACATTGTTCTCGAACCCGTAGGGTCCGCACGCTTAACGTTACGATGACAGTTTCATTATGAGTTTATATATTTTGATGTACTGAAGTTTGTTCGGAGGCCCGGATATGATCACGGACATGAAGAGGAGTCTCAAAATGGTCGAGACATAAAGATTGATATATTGGACGGCTATATTTGGACACTGGAAGTGTTCCGGGTGATTTCGGAGAAAACCGGAGTGCCGGATGTTGGAAATATGCCCTAGAGGCAATAATAAAATGATTATTGTATTTCCTTGTTCATGATAATTGTCTATTATTCATGCTATAATTGTATTATCCGGAATCGTAATACATGTGTGAATACATAGACCACAATGTGTCCCTAGTGAGCCTCTAGTTGACTAGCTCGTTGATCAACAGATAGTCATGGTTTCCTGGCTATGGACATGGGGATGTCATTGATAACGGGATCACATCATTAGGAAAATGATGTGATGGACAAGACCCAATCCTAAGCTTAGCTCAAAGATCGTGTAGTTCGTTTGTTGTAGCTTTTCTGAATGTCAAGTATCATTTCCTTAGACCATGAGATTGTGCAACTCCCGGATACCGTAGGAGTGCTTTGGGTGTGCCAAACGTCACAACGTAACTGGGTGACTATAAAGGTACATTACAGGTGTCTCCTAAAGTGTCTGTCGGGTTGGCACGAGTCGAGACTGGGATTTGTCACTCCGTATGACGGAGAGGTATCTCTGGGCCCACTCGGTAATGCATCATCATAATGAGCTCAATGTGATCAAGTGGTTGATCACGGGATCATGCATTATGGTACGAGTAAAGTGACTTGCCGGTAACGAGACTGAACAAGGTATTGGGATACCGACGATCGAGTCTCGGGCAAGTAACGTACCGATTGACAAAGGGAATTGAATACGGGATTGATTAAGTCCTCGACATCGTGGTTCATCCGATGAGATCATCGAGGAGCATGTGGGAGCCAACATGGGTATCCAGATCCCGCTGTTGGTTATTGGCCGGAGAGCCGTCTCGGTCATGTCTATGTGTCTCCCGAACCCGTAGGGTCTACACACTTAAAGTTCGGTGAGGCTAGGGTTGTAGAGATATGAGTATGCAGTAATCCGAAAGTTGTTCGGAGTCCCGGATGAGATCCTGGACGTCACGAGGAGTTCCGAAATGGTCCGGAGGTGAAGAATTATATATAGGAAGTGTAGTTTCGGCCATCGGGAAAGATTCGGGGTCACCGGTATTGTACCGGGACCACCGGATGGGTCCCGGGGGTCCATCGGGTGGGGCCACCCATCCCGGAGGGCCCCATGGGCTGAAGTGGGGAGGGGAACCAGCCCATAGTGGGCTGGTGTGCCCCCCTCTTGGGCCCCCCTGCGCCTAGGGTTGGAAACCCTAGGGTGGGGGGCGCCTCCACTTGCCTTGGGGGACACTCCACCCCCCTTGGCCGCCGCCCCCCCCAAGGAGATCCCATCTCCTAGGGCCGGCGCCCCCCCAGGGGGCCTATATAAAGGGGGGAGGGAGGGCAGCCGCACCGCAAGTCTTGGCGCCTCCCTCTCCCCTGCTACACCTCTCCCTCTCGCAGAAGTTCGGCGAAGCCCTGCTGCAATCACTGCTGCATCCACCACCACGCCGTCGTGCTGCTGGATCTTCATCAACCTCTCCTTCCCCCTTGCTGGATCAAGAAGGAGGAGACGTCATCCGCTCCGTACGTGTGTTGAACGCGGAGGTGCCGTCCGTTCGGCACTTGGTCATCGGTGATTTGGATCACGGCGAGTACGACTCCATCATCCCCGTTCTCTTGAACGCTTCCGCTCGCGATCTACAAGGGTATGTAGATGCACTCTCCTCTCGTTGCTAGTTGACTACATAGATTGATCTTGGTGAAACGTAGGAATTTTTTTTGTTTTCTGCAACGTTCTCCAACAGTGGCATCATGAGCTAGGTCTATGCGTAGTTACTATGCACGAGTAGAACACAAAGTAGTTGTGGGCGTCGATATTGTCAATTTGCTTGCCATTAATAGTCTTATCTTGATTCGGCGGCATCGTGGGATGAAGCGGCCCGGACCAACCTTCCACGTACGCTTACGTGAGACCGGTTCCACCGACTGACATGCACTAGTTGCATAAGGTGGCTGGCGGGTGTCTGTCTCTCCCACTTTAGTCGGAACGGATTCGATGAACAGGGTCCTTATGAAGGGTAAATTGAAATTGGCAATTCACGTTGTGGTTTTGGCGTAGGTAAGAAACGTTCTTGCTAGAAACCTATAGCAGCCACGTAAAAACTTGCAACAACAATTAGAGGACGTCTAACTTGTTTTTGCAGCAAGTGTTTTGTGATGTGATATGGCCAAAGGTTGTGATGAATGATGAATGATATATGTGATGTATGAGATTGATCATGTTCTTGTAATAGGAATCACGACTTGCATGTCGATGAGTATGACAACCGGAAGGAGCCATAGGAGTTGTCTTTATTTTTTGTATGACCCGCGTGTCATTGAGAAACGCCATGTAAATTACTTTACTTTATTGCTAAACGTGTTAGCCATAGTAGTAGAAGTAATAGTTGGTGAGCAACTTCATAGAGACACGATGATGGAGATCATGGTGTCATGCCGGTGACAAGATGATCATGGAGCCCCAAGATGGAGATCAAAGGAGCTATATGATATTGGCCATATCATGTCACTATTATTTGATTGCATGTGATGTTTATCATGTTTTTGCATCTTGTTTACTTAGAACGACGGTAGTAAATAAGATGATCCCTCATAATAATTTCAAGAAAGTGTTCCCCCTAACTGTGCGCTGTTGCGACAGTTCGTTGTTTCAAAGCACCACGTGATGATCGGGTGTGATAGATTCCAACGTTCACATACAACGGGTGTAAGACAGATTTACACACGCAATACACTTAGGTTGACTTGACGAGCCTAGCATGTACAGACATGGCCTCGGAACACAGAAGACCGAAAGGTCGAGCATGAGTCGTATAGAAGATACGATCAACATGAAGATGTTCACCGATGTTGACTAGTCCGTCTCACGTGATGATCGGACACGGCCTAGTCAACTCGGATCATGTTATACCTAGATGACTAGAGGGATGTCTATCTAAGTGGGAGTTCATTGAATAATTTGATTAGATGAACTTAGGTGAACTTAGTTATCATGAACTTAGTCTAAAATCTTTACAATATGTCTTGTAGATCAAATGGCCAACGTTGTCCTCAACTTCAACGCGTTCCTAGAGAAAACCAAGCTGAAAGACGATGGCAGCAACTATACGGACTGTGTCTGGAACCTGAGGATCATCCTCATAGCTACCAAGAAAGATTATGTCCTAGAAGCACCGCTAGGTGACGCACCCGTCCCACAGAACCAAGACGTTATGAACGCTTGGCAGACACGTGCTGATGATTACTCCCTCGTTTAGTGCGGCATGCTTTACAGCTTAGAACCGGGGCTCCAGAAGCGTTTTGAGCAACACGGAGCATATGAGATGTTCGAAGAGCTGAAAATGGTTTTCCAAGCTCATGCCCGGGTCGAGAGATATGAAGTCTCCGACAAGTTCTTCAGCTGTAAGATGGAGGAAAATAGTTCTGTCAATGAGCACATACTCAAAATGTCTGGGTTGCATAACCGCTTGACTCAGCTGAGAGTTAATCTCCCGGATGACGCGGTCATTGACAGAATCCTTCAGTCGCTTCCACCGAGCTACAAGAGCTTTGTGATGAACTTCAATATGCAGGGGATGGAAAAGACCATTTCTGAAGTATTTGCAATGCTGAAATCAGCAGAGGTAGAAGTCAAAAAGGAACATCAAGTGTTGATGGTGAATAAAACCACTAAGTTCAAGAAAGGCAAGGGTAAGAAGAACTTCAAGAAGGATGGCAAGGGAGTTGCCGCACCCGGTAAGCAAGCTGCCGGGAATAGGCCAAAGAATGGACCCAAGCCTGAGACTGAGTGTTTTTATTGCAAGGGAAGTGGTCACTGGAAGCGGAACTGCCCCAAATACTTAGCGGATAAGAAGGCCGGCAACACTAAAGGTATATGTGATATACATGTAATTGATGTGTACCTTACCAGTACTCGTAGTAGCTCCTGGGTATTTGATACTGGTGCGGTTGCTCACATTTGTAACTCAAAGCAGGAGCTGCGGAATAAGCGGAGACTAGCGAAGGACGAGGTGACGATGCGCGTCGGGAATGGTTCCAAGGTCGATGTGATTGCCGTCGGCACGCTACCTCTACATTTACCTACGGGATTAGTTTTAAACCTCAATAATTGTTATTTAGTGCCAGCTTTGAGCATGAACATTGTATCAGGATCTCGTTTAATTCGAGATGGCTACTCATTTAAATCCGAGAATAATGGTTGTTCTATTTATATGAGAGATATGTTTTATGGTCATGCTCCGATGGTGAATGGTTTATTCTTAATGAATCTCGAGCGTAATGCTACACATGTTCATAGTGTGAATATCAAAAGATGTAAGGTTGATAATGATAGTCCCACATACTTGTGGCAGTGCCGCCTTGGTCACATAGGTGTCAAACGCATGAAGAAGCTCCATGCAGATGGACTTTTAGAGTCTCTTGATTACGAATCATTTGACACATGCGAACCATGCCTCATGGGTAAAATGACCAAGACTCCGTTCTCAGGAACAATGGAGCGAGCAACCAACTTATTGGAAATCATACATACTAATGTGTGCGGTCCAATGAGTGTTGAGGCTCGCGGTGGCTATCGTTATGTTCTCACCCTCACTGATGACTTGAGTAGATATGGGTATGTCTACTTAATGAAACACAAGTCTGAGACCTTTGAAAAGTTCAAGGAATTTCAGAGTGAGGTTGAGAATCAACGTGACAGGAAAATCATGTTCTTGCAATCAGATCGTGGGGGAGAATACTTGAGTCACGAATTTGGCACACACTTAAGAAAATGTGGAATAGTTTCACAACTCACGCCGCCTGGAACACCTCAGTGTAATGGTGTGTCCGAACGTCGTAATCGCACTCTATTAGATATGGTGCGATCTATGATGTCTCCTACCGATTTACCGCTATCATTTTGGGGCTATGCTTTAGAGACTGCCGCATTCACTTTAAATAGGGCTCCGTCAAAATCCGTTGAGATGACACCGTATGAATTATGGTTTGGGAAGAAACCTAAGCTGTCGTTTCTAAAAGTTTGGGGATGCGATGCTTATGTCAGGAAACTTCAACCTGAAAAGCTCGAACCCAAGTCGGAAAAATGCGTCTTCATAGGATACCCTAAAGAAACTGTTGGGTATACCTTCTACCTCAGATCGAAGGCAAGATCTTTGTTGCCAAGAATGGGTCCTTTCTAGAGAAAGAGTTTCTCTCGAAAGAAATAAGTGGGAGGAAGGTAGAACTTGATGAAGTATTACCTCCTGAACCGGTAAGTGGCGCAGCTCAAGAAAATGTTCCTGAGGTGCCTGCACCGACTAGAGAGGAAGTTGATGATGATGATGATCATGAAACTTCAGATCAAGTTGCTACTGAACTTCGTAGGTCCACAAGGACACGTTCCGCACCAGAGTGGTACGGCAACCCTGTCTTGGAAATCATGTTGTTAGACAACGGTGAACCTTCGAACTATGAAAAAGCGATGGCGGGCCCGGATTCCGACAAATGGCTAGAAGCCATGAAATCCGAGATAGGATCCATGTATGAAAACAAAGTATGGACTTTGACTGACTTGCCCGTTGATCGGCGAGCCATAGAAAATAAATGGATCTTTAAGAAGAAGACAGACGCGGATGGTAATGTGACCATCTATAAAGCTCGGCTTGTCGCTAAGGGTTATCGACAAGTTCAAGGGGTTGACTACGATGAGACTTTCTCACCCGTAGCGAAGCTGAAGTCCGTCCGAATCATGTTAGCAATTGCTGCATTCTATGATTATGAGATATGGCAAATGGACGTCAAAACGGCATTCCTTAATGGTTTCCTTAAGGAAGAATTGTATATGATGCAGCCGGAAGGTTTTGTCGATCCTAAGAATGCTGACAAGGTGTGCAAGCTCCAACGCTCGATTTATGGGCTGGTGCAAGCATCTTGGAGTTGGAACATTCGGTTTGATGAGATGATCAAAGCGTTTGGGTTTATGCAGACTTATGGAGAAGCCTGCATTTACAAGAAAGTGAGTGGGAGCTCTGTAGAATTTCTCATATTGTATGTGGATGACATACTGTTGATGGGAAATGATATAGAATTCTTGGAAAGCATAAAGGCCTACTTGAACAAGTGTTTTTCAATGAAGGACCTTGGAGAAGCTGCTTATATATTAGGCATCAAGATCTATAGAGATAGATCGAGACGCCTCATTGGTCTTTCACAGAGTACGTACCTTGACAAGATATTGAAGAAGTTCAAAATGGATCAGTCAAAGAAGGGGTTCTTGCCTGTATTGCAAGGTACGAGATTGAGCATGGCTCAATGCCCGACCATGACAGAAGATAGAGAAAAGATGATTGTCGTCCCCTATGCCTCGGCCATAGGGTCTATCATGTATTCTAGGCTGTGTACCAGACCTGATGTAAACCTTGCCGTGAGTTTGGTAGGAAGGTACCAAAGTAATCCCGGCATGGAACACTGGACAGCGGTCAAGAATATCCTGAAGTACCTGAAAAGGACCAAGGAAATGTTTCTCGTTTATGGAGATGACGAAGAGGTCGTCGTAAAGGGTTACGTCGATGCTAGCTTCGACACAGATCTGGATGACTCTAAGTCACAAACCGGATACGTGTATATTTTGAATGGTGGGGCAGTAAGCTGGTGCAGTTGCAAGCAAAGCGTTGTGGCGGGATCTACATGTAAAGTGGAGTACATGGTAGCCTCGGAGGCAGCACACGAAGCAGTCTGGGTGAAGGAGTTCATTACCGACCTAGGAGTCATACCCAATGCGCCGGGGCCGATGACTCTCTTCTGTGACAACACTGGAGCTATTGCCCTTGCCAAGGAGCCCAGGTTTCACAGGAAGACCAGGCATATCAAGCGTCGCTTCAACTCCATTCGTGAAAGTGTTCAAAATGGAGACATAGAAATTTGTAAAGTACATATGGACCTGAATGTAGCAGATCCGTTGACTAAACCTCTCCCTAGAGAAAAACATGATCAACACCAGAATTCCATGGGTGTTCGATTCATCACAATGTAACTAGATGATTGACTCTAGTGCAAGTGGGAGACTATTGGAAATATGCCCTAGAGGCAATAATAAAATGATTATTGTATTTCCTTGTTCATGATAATTGTCTATTATTCATGCTATAATTGTATTATCCGGAAATCGTAATACATGTGTGAATACATAGACCACAATGTGTCCCTAGTGAGCCTCTAGTTGACTAGCTCGTTGATCAACAGATAGTCATGGTTTCCTGGCTATGGACATGGGGATGTCATTGATAACGGGATCACATCATTAGGAGAATGATGTGATGGACAAGACCCAATCCTAAGCTTAGCTCAAAGATCGTGTAGTTCGTTTGCTGTAGCTTTTCTGAATGTCAAGTATCATTTCCTTAGACCATGAGATTGTGCAACTCCCGGATACCGTAGGAGTGTTTTGGGTGTGCCAAACGTCACAACGTAACTGGGTGACTATAAAGGTACATTACAGGTGTCTCCGAAAGTGTCTGTTGGGTTGGCACGAATCGAGACTGGGATTTGTCACTCCGTATGACGGAGAGGTATCTCTGGGCCCACTCGATAATGCATCATCATAATGAGCTCAATGTGATCAAGTGGTTGATCACGGGATCATGCATTATGGTACGAGTAAAGTGACTTGCCGGTAACGAGACTGAACAAGGTATTGGGATACCGACGATCGAGTCTCGGGCAAGTAACCTACCGATTGACAAAGAGAATTGAATACAGGATTGATTAAGTCCTCGACATCGTGGTTCATCCGATGAGATCATCGAGGAGCATGTGGGAGCCAACATGGGTATCCAGATCCCGCTGTTGGTTATTGGCCGGAGAGCCGTCTCGGTCATGTCTACGTGTCTCCCGAACCCGTAGGGTCTACACACTTAAGGTTCGGTGACGCTAGGGTTGTAGAGATATGAGTATGCAGTAATCCAAAATTTGTTCGGAGTCCCGGATGAGATCCTGGACGTCACGAGAAGTTCCGGAATGGTCCGGAGGTGAAGAATTATATATAGGAAGTGTAGTTTCGGCCATATGGAAAGATTCGGGGTCACCGGTATTGTACCGGGACCACCGGGTGGGGCCACCCATCCCGGAGGGCCCCATGGACTGAAGTGGGGAGGGGAACCAGCCCATAGTGGGCTGGTGCGCCCCCCTCTTGGGCCCCCCTGCGCCTAGGGTTGGAAACCCTAGGGTGGGGGGCGCCTCCACTTGCCTTGGGGGGCACTCCACCCCCCTTGGCCGCCCCCCCCCAAGGAGATCCCATCTCCTAGGGCCGGCGCCCCCCAGGGGGCCTATATAAAGGGGGGGAGGGAGGGCAGCCGCACCTCAAGTCTTGGCGCCTCCCTCTCCCCTGCTACACCTCTCCCTCTCGCAGAAGCTCGGTGAAGCCCTGCTGCGATCACTGTTGCATCCACCACCACGCCGTCGTGCTGCTGGATCTTCATCAACCTCTCCTTCCCCCTTGTTGGATCAAGAAGGAGGAGACGTCATCCGCTCCGTACGTGTGTTGAATGCGGAGGTGCCGTCCGTTCGGCACTTGGTCATCGGTGATTTGGATCACGGCGAGTACGACTCCATCATCCCCGTTCTCTTGAACGCTTCCGCTCACGATCTACAAGGGTATGTAGATGCACTCTCCTCTCGTTGCTAGTTGACTCCATAGATTGATCTTGGTGAGACGTAGAATTTTTTTTTGTTTTCTGCAACGTTCTCCAACACCGGAGGGTTACCGGAACCCCCCCGGGAGAAGTAATGGGCCTTATGGGCCCTAGTAGAGAGAGAGAGGGGCGGTCAGGGTGGGCCGCGCGCCCCCTCCCCCTCTGGTCCGAATTGGACTAGGAGAGGGGGGGCGGCGCCCCCCTTTCCTTCTCCCTCTCCCCCTTCCTTTCCCCCTCCTAGTAGGAGTAGGAAAGAGGGGAGTCCTACTCCTACTAGGAGGAGGACTCCTCCTCCTTGGCGCGCCCAAGGGCCGGCCGGCCTCCCCCCTTGCTCCTTTATATACGGGGGCGGGGGGCACCTCTAGACACACAAGTTGATCTTCGTGATCATTTTCTTAGCCATGTGTGGTGCCCCCTTCCACCATACTCCTCGATAATATTGTAGCGGTGCTTAGGCGAAGCCCTGCGGCGGTAGAACATCAAGATCGTCACCACGCCGTCGTGCTGACGGAACTCTTCCCTGACACTTTGCTGGATCGGAGTCCGGGGATCGTCATCGAGCTGAACGTGTGTTAAAACTCGGAGGTGCCGTAGTTTCGGTGCTTGATCGGTCGGGTCGTGAAGACGTACGACTACATCAACCGCGTTGTCATAACGCTTCCGCTGTCGGTCTACGAGGGTACGTAGACAACACTCGTTCCTCTCGTTGTTATGCATCATCATGATCTTGCGTGTGCGTAGGAATTTTTTTAAAATTACTACGTTCCCCAACAAGACCACCCACCAATTTGGGCCGGGCTAGGGGATTTCAAAAGGCCAAAACGGTCCGACCCAATTTGGACAGCCACGCTTGACGCCTAGTGTCCGGCTGTCCAGTGTGGACATATAGAGAAGGTTTGATGTACCGCGTTGGAGAAGCCCGTAGAACCTTCGTAGTTGGTTTCATAGCAAGTATCATTCATGATGAACTAAACAATTTTAGTGAGGTGGCAATTAAATGAAGAAACAAATAGTTCAGTATCATATCATGATACCATATCATAATAAATAATGTGCTACTATCTGTCATGCATAATAATAAATAAGATCATCTAAAATACAACCATATACTAGTATCATGTTCAATATTTCCTACTATGAATACCCTTAGGCACTTGGGACAAGAATTTTTTGGAACATAATTCCACGGACACTCGTTAAAGAGTAAAGTAAAAAGGAATACTAGAAAAATAAAAAGATTCTGAATGGTTTCATGAGGAAATGACATCTATAGTCTCAAAGCTATAAAACACTGTTTTAGTGAATAATAAGGTTTTGATTGTATATTTTTTCATTAAGAATATCATGGGTGTCATTCCACCACAAAACTTCACACATGAAAATAATGGCCGACCAAGTTTTATGTTCAAAAATTCAGATTTTTTTATTTCCCTCTTTTTATTTTACCGTTTACCATGTTCACCTGCATTTCATAGGCACGTGTTCTTAGAGACACTCATAATTTTGTTCTTGTGTATGTTATACAGTCAAAAGTGCATGCGATTCCAAAAAATATAAAGGTGGGCATGGCTTCACGTGCACCCACATGAATAGTACATTTGAAAAAAATACTAGAAATACTAGAATTTTTTAGAAAAAAATTCTAAATTTTTTGTATCAAAGTTGGTCATCCATTCTACTCCCTCCGTTCGGAATTACTTGTGTCAGAAATGGATATATCTAGAACTAAAATACATTTAGATACATCAATTTCTGCGACAAGTAATTTCGAACAAAGGGAGTACTCACATATAAATTTTCGCTAAGTATTGACACCCGTGGATTCTTAGTGAAAAAAATACACGAGATCTTACTATTCATTGACGTTGTTATATAGCTTCAATTTTACCATTTTTGTCCAGAATACCATGGATATTATTTCTTCGTAGAACTTCATACGCACGCATACCAGCCACCCAAAAAAACTTATGTATGTTATAAAAAATATTAAAAAAATCCAGTATGTTTTTCGACTTTACCATTCATAAGGGTGCGTGTGGAACTATGTCACTAAATCGGTGTCCATACAATTCGGACAAAATAAAAATAAAATTCACGCTGCATGCTCCCTGCCTACCCCAACATACAGTCTCTACCGAACACCCAGACACCTATATAAACCCACGCATCTTGCTGAATTAAATCCAAACCAAACCCCCGCACTTCAACTCAATTCACTCCATCAACACACGTACGTACCCACCCCCAGCAACAACAGCTCACCGTCACACCTCAAACCAGGAACACCCGAAGATGTGCTCCGGCCCTCCCCCGTTCCAAATGGCGGCGGCCGCGGCAAAGCCCATGCCAGTGGAGCGGCTCGGGCAGCGCCTGGTGGCGCCGGCGGCTCCGACGCCGGAGAGCCCTCTGCGCCTGTCGTGGCTCGACCGCTACCCCACCCAGATGGCGCTCATCGAGTCGCTGCACGTGTTCAAGCCCGACATGGCCAGGGAGGGTGACAGCCCCGCGAGGGCGGTGGAGCAGGCCCTGGCGAGGGCGCTGGTGGAGTACTACCCGCTGGCGGGCCGCCTCACGGTGACCGACGCCGGCGAGCTGCAGGTGGACTGCAGCGACGGTGGCGTGTGGTTCATTGAGGCTGCCGTCAGGTGTCGGCTAGAGGACGTGGACTATCTCGAGTACCCGCTCGCCGTCGACAAGGACGAGCTGCTCCCCCACCCGCGCCCCAAGCCCAGCCGTGAGGAGGAGAGCAAGCTCATCTTGCTTGTCCAGGTACTTGCTGGATTCGATTCGCATTGCGCCGTGTCGGTGGTGGATTTGGATTTTACTGACTGCGAGCTAAACTGGGCGTGGTGGACGCGACACGCAGGTCACGACGTTCGATTGCGGCGGCTTCGTGGTGGGGTTCCGGTTCAGCCACGCGGTGGCCGACGGGCCCGGGGCGGCGCAGTTCATGGGCGCGGTGGGGGAGCTGGCGCGCGGGGCGGGCCGCATCTCGGTGGCACCGGTGTGGGGCCGCGACGCGATCCCTGATCCGGCGAGCGCCCTCGTCGGCAGCCTCCCGGACCCCGCGGGCGCCAAGCGGCTCGAATACCTCGCCATAGACATCTCCGCCGACTACATCAACCACTTCAAGGGCCAGTTCGCGGAGGCCACCGGCGGCGCCCGGTGCTCAGCGTTCGAGGTGCTCATCGCCAAGGCCTGGCAGAGCCGCACGCGCGCCGCTTGCTTCGACGAGGACTCCCCCGTACACCTCTGCTTCGCGATGAACGCGCGGCCGCTCCTCCACGCCCGCCTCCCCTCGGGGGGCGCCGGCTTCTACGGCAACTGCTACTACATCATGCGCGTCTCCTCCACGGCCGGGAAGGTGGCGTCCTCCACCATCACCGACGTCGTGAAGATCATCAAGGAGGGGAAGAAGCGGCTGCCCACAGAGTTCGCGCGGTGGGGCGCCGGCGAGATGGGCAGCGTGGACCCGTACCAGATCACCTCCGACTACCGGACGCTGCTCGTCTCCGACTGGACGCGGCTGGGCTTCGCCGAGGTGGACTACGGGTGGGGCCCTCCCGCCCACGTCGTGCCGCTGACAAACCTGGACTACATCGCCACGTGCATCCTCGTCAAGCCCTGGGTACACAAGCCAGGCGCCCGGCTCATCACGCAGTGCGTGACGCCCGACCGTGTCGCCGCTTTCCACGACGCCTTGGTGGACACCAACTAGCTCACCACTGTCTCCAACACTTCGTCCTCCGTTTGCTCACGGGTTTCCTTCCCTCCTATCTTTACACTGGTAATGACTGGTTATAGTGTTTAATTACAGCTTGGTGAGCGAAGGTAATGGTAAACCGAGCAAGAATAATGGCAAACAGGTAGTGAAGAAACGTATAAAGTGGAAGAAGAATACGCATAGATATGGGGGACAGGTAGACACAGCTAGATGGTAGTGGGCAACGGCGAGATTGGTATAGGATGCCTTTGGGTGGTCTCGGTGGCGTTGCAGGAAGTGTATACTACATCCTTTTCTTCTTCTTTCTTTTTTTTCCTTGACTTTTTGGGGGGTTTCGATTGAAGGATCGAAGCTGGGCTTGGTGGGAAGCTACCAACCAGTCTCCCCTCGACTTGTGTACTGTACTGTTCTATTCTTTTTCTTTCGAATATAAACCCGCAAGGTGTACAGACTATTCTCTAGTGGTTTTCCCCCATGTAAAGTAGCTAATTCTACATAATTATAATGGTATAATGTGAAGAACAGCTCACCTTGGTGTCGTCTTTTTCACAGGTTAGAAATTATCTGTGTTTTTAGCGAGATCTGCGGACTGCGGGTATAAACTTGAACTCATAGCGTACATGCATGAAATGTTTGAAGAAATCTTCACGATACTTACATGCGAGTACAGTATCATTTTGCTCCAACTTTTGGCACCATTGACGTACCTATGCATGGCACAACGTCCACAGTAGCTGGCTGCTAGTCCTTCCCCAAGGATTTTCTTTTCTTTCCTCCGTAAATTCCTTCCCAAGCATGGAGTCGCTGTTATTCTTTGTTTATATAATTTTGTGAATGCTTTTACCACGCTTGCCGCGTGGTAGTCGCTATTATTCTTGACCCGTCAATTTGTCCTGTCCTTGCAAACCAGCTGGCTGACATAGACGAATCACAAATAGAGTATGGGACTGCAGGACAGAGGTGGTCATCGTCTATGTATACTCTTCCTTGTACCGTTCCAAGGCCGACAAAATTGGAAGAAGTTCCCACCCGTGGCCAAATAAGTAGGTAGAAATGCCAAAGGTAGCTCATCTTTACCGAACAAATCGACTTAAAATTTCTATGCAGAATGCCCCGCGTTCCAAGCATTCTAAAGTAGTTCACCGAATGATAAGTTGATGCAGCCAAGCCTCAGTTGTAGGGGTTGGTGCCTTGGTGATGAGAAGGAAAAATCAAGAGTGAAGTAGCAAAGCCGCAAAGGTGTACGTCCTCATGTTAGGTCACGATCTCGGTGCTGTTGGATGATAGCGCGGAGCCAACGACCCAAGTACCAGGATGACACTTCTCGCGGGTGTCGAATGTGTCACACGATTTCGACGTGACCAATTGTTAACTGTGCAGGTAGTGTCGTGTTGCTGATTTGGTGCTGGACCTTGCCGCTTGGAATCTTTAGCTGCTTTGGTTGCTTGCACGGAACCTAACCAGCGCACACAAGTGTCGATGAGCCTATAACAGATCGTCGTGGACTGGTGGTAGACGTGCATCCGAGATTGGGAGGGAAGCCGCTCGCGCATCAACTCAGACTACAATCGAATCGGGACCTCTCAAATTCCCCTATACGCTTGGGATGACGATATACGTTCGGGCTGTTCGGCATGGAATTCCCTATTCGCCGCTTACTGCGGCAAGTAGTCGCCGCTTCGCATAGGGGCGCAGATCAACCTGGGCCGGCCCATTTGAGTGGTTTCGCTTCGCGAGACTAAAAAACCGCAAAAATGATCTCGCTAGGAATCGAACCCACGACCTACAGAAGGGGTACACGCCGAGGTGGCCACAACAACTGACTCATGGCTGTGTAGGAATAATAATGTTTATCCTAAAGAAACTAAGAGGGACGACAAAACCTAAAACCAGTTCGCGGATATATACCAAAACACTTTTTTTCCTTCTACTGGTTCTTTCTGGTTTTTCTTCACAGTCTTATTCTGTTCTATTATTTCTCGTTTTCTATGTTTTTTCTTTTTTAATATTTTCCTTTTTCTTTTTAAGCTTTTCAAAAAGTTCAAATATGGTTCAGAATTTTCAAAAATGTTCTTTTTGTCAAAAATTGTTCACATTTCTGAATTAGTGTTCACATTTTCAAAATTTTGTTCACAATTTCGACAAATGTTCCTGATTTTTTGCTTGCTTTCTTTCTTTTTCCTTTTCTTTTTCTTCTCTTTTCTTCAAAAGAAATTCAAAATATTCAAATTGTGTTCGTATTTTTATAAAATGTTCAGTTTTAAAAAAATATTCTCAAAATTCAAAAATTGTTCTTGTTACACAAAAAATTTCAAATCTTTCGAAATGCAGAAAATGTACTGGACTTCATAAAATATTCATGTTTTCATAAAATTTTCGCGCTTCCAAATTTGTTCGGGATTTTTCAAAATTGTTCTCTATTTTCAAATTTTGTTCTCAAGATTTTAAAGAAGATTTATGCTTTAAAAAAATTTCATGCTTCCAAATTTGTTAGGGATTTTTCAAGATTGTTCTCTATTTCAAATTTGTTCTCAAGATTCAAAAAATGTTCGTGCTTTAAAAAATTGTTCGTGCTTCCAAATTTGTTCTCCGTTTCAAAATTTGTTCTCAAGATTAAAAAAATGTTCGTGCTTCAAATTCCAAAAATGTTTGGGACATTCAAAATTTATTCGTTTTCAGAAATTTTGTTTGCCTAATCGTGCCGGTTCGATTCTCCTCAACTCGCATCCCTACGTTTTTGCTTTCTTTTTACTTCCAGTGGTACAACGCGATTGGCCGGCCCAGTTAGGCTACCCCTGTGCGTGGCGACGACAGCATCCCCAAACCCAGTCTATATTTTGGGCGGATATAAGACGGACCCAACGTACACGGACCATTCGCCACGTCAGGCCGGCCTTCGATGGGCCATCCCGTGATCACATATCCACCACCTTTGACCAAACCCAAAGCCTCCGTCCACACTCTCGAACGCTACACTGCATGTCTCCTCCCCGCCCCTCCTTGTCCCGCCCTCACTGTCCCCTCCTCTTCACATGGTCTGTTGGAAAAGTTGCATTGAAAATAAATAAAAATTACGCACGCGCAAGATCTATCCATAGAGATGCATAGCTACGAGAGGGGGTGAGGGAGTCCTGGATTAGGGGGTCTCCGAACAGCCGGATTATATCCTTTGGCCGGACTGTTGGACTACGAAGATACAAGATTGAAGACTTCGCCCCATGTCCGGATGGGATTCTACTTGGCGTGGAAGGCAAGCTAGGCAATACGGATATGTATATCTCCTTTGTAACCGACCTTGTGTAACCCTAGCCCCCTCCGGTGTCTATATAACCCGGAGGGTTTTAGTCCGTAGGACAACATATAATCATACCATAGGCTAGCTTTTAGGGTTTAGCCTCTCCGATCTCGTGGTAGATCAACTCTTTTAATACTCGTATCATCAAGAATAAATCAAGCAGGACGTAGGGTTTTACCTCCATCAAGAGGGCCCGAACCTGGGTAAAACATCATGTCCCCTGCCTCCTGTTACCCCCTACCCGAGATCCACCGGTTTTGACACCGACATTGGTGCTTTCATTGAGAGTTTCTCTGTGACGTCACCGTAAGGAAGGATGCCTCATCTCGTTATTAAAAACAACATTACCGCCGGGGGAGCTCTGGCTGCCGGCCAAACTCTCCGGCTAGGCAGTTTCATCATGACCGCCTGTTCGGCCGCTGCACCGATGATGACTTCTTGGGTCATCAAAAACAGCCTCCACGTCGGCTCGGAATTGGCCGAGCAGATGGATCCAAATGGAGCTCTCTTCCCTAAACGAACTCTTGGATCACATCGCCGCCTTGGGAGTCGCTACGGACTATGATCAGATTGGGCTTAAACCCGATCGAAGGGAGATTAACTCTCCACCGGTCACCCATCATGTTGCGGTGGTGGAGGAACAATGCGGCGATTCTTCCTCTATCTTGAGGACTAACTATGTACGAATTCCTGAGCTCTCCGAGCCGGATACCCGTTTACGGGAGGACATTGCCCAAACCCTGAACCTAGAGTCAGGCAGCGGGCCAGACTCATCGGGCAACATACCGGAATCCGAACTTCCAAGATCGGAAACCCCTCGGCCCCTGGGTCTCAGATCGGGTAGGGGTCCGGACTCAAATCCACCACCCACCCAGACATAAACGATCTTTCCCACATCAGGCAAGAGCCCCATGAAACAGTACATCATTATTGGGCCAGATTCCTCCTTGTGATGAACAAGGTTAAGGACTGCCACGAGGAAGACGCAGTCTCACTTTTCTGCAATAACTGCACGGACAAGGGAATCCTTAACGCCATAAGTCGCCGTGACATATCACGCTTCGCCGACTTGGCGTCCATAGTACGAAAGTACTGTGCGATGGAAAGTGCCTGGAAAACCGAAACGAAATTTCGGGATAATCCGGCTCCGAATATGCACCCAGTCCGAGGTAAAAGGGTGCACTATCATAAGACACCCGAGTTCATTACAAAGAAGCAAAAACCCTCTACAGGGCACGGAACCGTATTGGAAGGATGGCTTAACAGACCCTGCAAAATTCATAGCACAACAGATACAATACCAACGCACAGCCTTAGAGCATGTTGGATACTCCGGCAGGTGGCCAAAAGTGGTGAGGATCTTCTTATCCCAAATGCCACAGAGCACCATCCTGTGGATAACAATACGGTATTAACAGTCTTTGAGACCTTCGTGTCAAATAATAGGCGCAAGCGAACACTCCGCAGCATTGCCGAAATCTGCCACGTAGCGGTAATAAATCCATGGAGTGACACGGCTATTACCTTCAATGCTAGTGACGAACCTAAATTCCGAACAGCCCGAGCACCAGCCGCACTGGTCCTCAGTCCAATTGTGGACGGCTTTCGACTCACCAAAGTACTCATGGACGGCGGCAGCGGATTATACCTCATCTATGAGGAAACTCTTCAAAAAATGAAAATAGACTGGAACCGCATTGAGCAAAGTAGCACAACCTTCAGAGGAATCATACCCAGTCGGGAAGCACGATGCGCTGGGAAAATCACACTAGATGTGGTATTCGGTACGCCAGAGAACTATATGTCCGAAGAAATTACATTTCAAGTGGCCTCGTTCAACAGTGGATACCACGCCCTTTTAGGACGTGAGGGTTCACGATCTTCCAAGTCGTACCCCATTATGGGTACATGAAGCTCAAAATGCCCGGGCCCAACGGAATCATCACTCTCGCCAGTGATCCGGACACAACACTCCGCGTCGAAAACAAAACAGCTGCACTGGCCCTCGAGGCATTATCCGAAGCCCTCTCGGCCGAGGAATTAACCACGCTACGCTCCACAGTGGACATGGACGACGTGATACTCGACAAGAGATCCAAGTCCACCTCTTTTAAACCAGCGGATGAAATAGTCAAATTCCAAGTCCACCCAATGGACCCTACAAAAACAGCCTCCATCGGGGCACTGTTAAACCACGCCGTAGATGCCGCACTACGAGAGTTCCTGCGCGAGAATTGGGACATATTTGCCTGGCATCCCTCAAACATGCCAGGAATCCCACGCAGGCTGGCCGAGCATAGCCTCAATATCCTAAAGGGATTCAAGCCGGTCAAGCAGGCTCTTCGGCGTTTCTCCGAACCCAAGAGACATGCCATGGGAGAGGAACTAGCCAAGTTATTGGAGGCCGGATTCATCAGAGAAATAAAACACCCGGACTGGATAGCAAACCTGGTGATGGTACCAAAGAAGGATAAATCCTGGCGCCTTTGTGTCGATTTTAAGGACCTCAATAAAGCTTGCCCAAAGGATCCCTTCCCCCTCCCCCGCATTGATCAAATTATTGATGCTACCGCAGGACACGAGTCATTGTGTTTCCTCGACGCATACTCCGTTTACCACCAAATCAAGATGGCAGAGTCCGATCAAGCCGCAACGGCATTCATCACACCATACGGTCCCTTCTGTTTCAACACAATGCCTTTTGGGCTCAAAAACACCGGCGCAACATATCAACGCATGATTCAAACATGTCTGGAGAAACAAATCGGCAAAACAGTAGAGGCATATGTAGATGATGTGGTCGTCAAAACCAAACACGTCGACTCTTTGATAGACGACTTGAGGCTCACATTCGACAACCTCCGAACATACGACATAAAGCTCAATCCGAAAAAATGCATTTTCGGCGTACCAGCCGGAAACTCCTGGGTTTCATTGTCTCTAGTAGAGGTATTGAAGCTAATCCAGCCAAAATCCGAGCTTTGTCACAGTTGGCTACCCCAACAGACCTCAAACAAATCCAGAAGTTAACTGGATGTGTGGCGGCTCTAAGCCGCTTTATCTCCCGCTTAGGAGAAAAGGCATTACCCCTTTATTGCCTCCTTCGGCACACCGAACACTGTGAGTGGACGGACACTGCCACAGCCGGATTGGAAGAAATAAAATCCATACTGGCAACCAACCCAATCCTGGCCGCTCCAAACATCGGCGAACCAATGCTATTATACATTGCGGCAACTCATCAAGTTGTAAGCGCAGTGCTCGTCGTCGAACGAGAAGCGGATGGACATAAATTCCCTCTTTAAAAGCCGATATATCATGTATCCACTGTCCTCACTCCATGCAAATCACGGTACCCACATTATCAAAAGATAGCCTATGCGGTATTCATGGCATCCCGGAAACTGCGACACTACTTTCAAGAGTGTAGGGATGGCAGTTTTGCCCATGGGTATGGGTACCCGTGGGTACCCTACCCGAAAACAATGGGTATGGGCAAGACTTGAAGAGATTTTGTACCCACGGGTAATGGGTACCCATACCCGCAAAATATATGGGTAGGGCATGGGTAAGAAATTGTGCCCATGGGTAACTCAATGGATACCTAGAAAAATTAATAAATGAAAACAACTCCTATAACATGTGGGGTTAACATCCAACTCATATGGCCCAACCCTAAATCTCGTATTCCTTAAACAAGTCATAGCTCATAGGCTCATAATCACCTACTCTCCACTCCTCCTACGTCCTATGTGACTCCTCAAAAATATGAAATATCGACTCTTTGCTACCAGACTCTTGTCGAACTCTTGATCTAGCGATCCCCAATTCCCACCACCACCTTCCACTGCGTCGGTCTTCCACCAACCGCTGCTCATACTCCCCTAATGCCTCCAAGAGGCCACCCATCGGAGGGGTCCGCATCCGTGCTATACTACTCTACCATGATCACTTGAATTTTGAACTCATTTCTCTACCTCTTAAGAATATAAATGATATATATTGTACCCAATGGATACCCATTGGGTATAGGATACCCGATGGGTTTGGGCATGGGTGTCAGTTTATACCCATGGGTATTGAAGTGGGTGGGTATAGAAAGTTTCTATGGGTATGGGTTTGGGTAGAAGAAGGTTGTACCCGCCCATACCCTGCCCATTGCCATCCCTACAAGAGTGTTCGGTTACAGTAGCCTCGGAGGTGCCACTCAATGATATTATAAACAACCGCGATGCCACGGGCCGGATTGCCAAATGGGCCATTGAGCTCTTCCCGTTCGACATAACATACAAACCTCGGTGAGCCATTAAATCGCAAGTATTGGCCGACTTTGTCGCCGAATGGACGGAAGCCGAACTCCCTAAAGAGTACTGCGCATACTCCAATTGGATTATGCACTTCGACGGCTCCAAAATGCTAGCTGGACTGGGGGCTAGCGTCGTCCTGACGTCCCCAACCAGAGACACAGTTCAATACGTACTTCAGATACTGTATACAGACTCCAACAATGCAGCCGAATACGAAGCCCTGTTACATGGTCTTCGGATGGCAGTTTCCATGGGCATTCAGCGCCTGGAGGTGCGTGGGGATTCGAACCTCGCAATATCCCAAAAAAATGGAGACTTTGACGCCAAGGATCCGAAGATGGCGGCCTATCGTAACGCCATCCTAAAGATGTCAGCTCGGTTCGAGGGGCTCGAATTTCACCATGTGGCTTAGGAAAACAATCAGGCGGCGGATATCCTCGCCCGCATCGGCGCAAAACGCGATGCGCCCCCCAACATCTTTTTAGAGAGGTTGTTTAAGCCATCCATGGTATGGGAGGGGGACACCGGCAATATTAGTCCAGACCCGGCCACAACACTTGATACCGAACACTCTGACATAATCGGAGGCTCTGCCACCGAAACAACACCTTCAGCCCACGTAATAATGGCCATCATAGCACCGTGGACAGAACCATTCCTGGCCTACCTAACTAGGCAGGAACTTCCGGAGGACCAAAATGAGGCACGCTGCATAGTGCGGCGATCTAAGGCCTACAGGGTCCATGAGGGAGAACTGTATAAAAAAAGCACTACCGGAGTCCTTCAAAGGTGCATCTCCAAAGAGGAAGGGCGGAACCTTTTGGCAGAAATTCACGCCGGACTCGGCGGCCACCACGCCGCAGCCCGGGCTCTTGTAAGCAAGGCATTCCGTACAGGATTCTATTGGCCGGCGGCCCGGGCAGATGCACAGGACTTGGTCCAACGCTGCGCCGGTTGCCAGCTTTTTGCAAATCAAAGCCACATGCCACCCACCGCCCTCCAAACAATCCCCATTACGTGGCCCTTCGCGGTCTGGGGGCTTGACATGCTTGGACCCCTTAAAGAGGAAACCCACAAGAAAAAAATACTTACTGGTCATGGTGGATAAATTCACCAAATGGATAGAAGCCAAACCTGTTAAAACAGCCGAATCCGGACCGGTGATAGACTTCATATCCGGGGTCGTACACCGTTATGGGGTCCCCCACAACATCATCACTGACAACGACACGAACTTCACAGCCGATGAGGTAAAATTCTGGTGCAGCAAAATGGGCATCAAGCTCGATTATGCTTCAGTCTATCACCCACAAACCAATGGCCAAGTTGAGCGAGAAAACGGTCTTATAATGAGCGGCATTAAACCCAGGTTAGTGCGGTCCTTAACGGAGTCTAACACGCACTGGGTAGAGGATCTCGACTCCGTACTCTGGGGGCTGCGGACCATGCCGAATCGTAGTACCGGATATACACCCTTCTTTATGGTGTATGGCGCAGAGGCAGTCCTGCCCTGTGACATAATTCATGACTCACCTCGAGTGCGCATGTATGAAGAAAGAGAAGCCGAGCTCGATTGGCAGGACAGTCTGGACACCCTGGAGGAGGAGCGTGACGTGGCAAAAGCCCGTTCCACATTTTATCAGCAACAGGCTCGCAGATACCAAAGCAGAGAAGTACGGGCCAAAACTTATAACGTTGGCGAACTAGTTCTATGCCTGCCGGATAAGAAAAAGAACAAGCTCGAGCCCAAATGTGAAGGTCCCTTCATTATTGACCAAGTTCTGACCGGTGGAGGGTACCGTCTGCGGGATGCATCGAATAATCGACTCGAGCCGAACCCATGGAACGCGGCCAGGCTCCGAAGATTCTACGCCTAGCGCCGGACTCTATGTTCATCTCCTTCCTCTGTCCATTTTTTTGCATATACATTATCTGTCTTGTTTTTCTTTCTTTCTTTCTTTTATTCTTTCTCTAGGCCTTCAAGGGCCAACTTGTGCCTTGCTTGCACATTATAGATGCGCTAGCCGCGCTCATCATACCTGGGGGCTTCTTTCACAGAAGCTTAATTATCTATCTGGGCCTCATGCCCCGCACATGTGTTATACTTCCGCATGTACCTTTTTTCGCCATTATATGCATCGATATGACTTAAGTTTTGGCCAAGCTGGGTTGCCTGGCTCTTGTATTTATGCCCTACGTTCCGGTTAATTCAGCTAGGGCATAAGGGGAGCACCTCTGCGATTGTTACTGCCGGGTCAGCCGGATGTGTACCTCAGACTGGGTGAAGCCGAATGCTAGCGTTCTTAAGGGAATATTCGGTCGATGAACAAAATATGATCTTTATTTATTTTCCATATGTGCCCCCAGATGTTTTTCCCGCGTTTCCTATCGTAGTCCGGACATGCACTTTAGGGCATGCGTACCAGGGAAAGGAACCCTTAACAGAACTATTCTCCCTGGAAGATGCTTCTTACTACCCATGTAATATAACATAACTAGTTGGGCACTTGTCTGTTCAAGCACTAATGACCCCTATGCCTGGTCTCCACGCATACCCCGGTTCTTATATAACAGAGCAGGTATTCGGATACACTCTGGACTATCGGGTCTCGAGGTTGAAGCGAAAAGGTCCGCCATGACAAATGATCTACATTTCGGCTAGAAGACATTATACATGTCACTTTAATTACATAGTCATGCAGACTGACTAAATTCCTCTTCTATACCATCCAACAGGCGGTCTAGCCTACAATCCTGTTGGGAATACTTTGCGGCTAATTCTACTTGCCCATAAACTAAGCTAACGGGGATCTCTTTTCTGTCGGGCCCCACAGGTCCGACCTCGGCCATGTGATTTGGGTCAGCCTTGGTATACCGCGTCTTCACCATGGCCCAGGCTTCCCTGGCACCTTGATGGCAGGCCGATATCTTCCATAATCGGAAGCGCCGCCGTGCTCCCTTAAGCTTCTCCGTAAGCTCTGCAACGCCTTCTGGCAGGGAGACGGATGGCCACAAGGCCTGGGCAACACCTTGCATCACCTGCCGAACTTGTTCGTGCAGTTGTGAGAGCTCGGATAGAAGATCACCCGCAGACCCGGGCATTTCCTCCGCGGGATGACCTGGCAGCATACCTACAGACATAACGCTGTTAGTCGGCTTCTTCGCCGAACTCCTTCAAAGGGATTCGTTCAAGCACTTACTGAAAATGCCGCGTCGAAGCCGCTTATTCTCCTTCTCGGAGTCTGCAAGCTGGGCTCGAACGTCTTTCAGTTCCACGCTCAGCTTGGTATTGGCGTCTTGGAGATTTTTTTTCTCCCGCCTGACCTCAGTCAGCATGCGTTCGCCAGCCTTTAGCTGTCGCATGACATGCTAGTCCTCCGGATTTTCTCTGGATTCATCTGCAACGTCTATTGTTAGATTTGCAGCCACGCTGCACACTATATGGTAACCATCATTCTCTAAAGTAAATGTTACCAGCGGGGGACTTTTTCGGTTCCTTCAATGCGGCAACAGCGGCCCGCAGTTGGGTCTTGCATTCCTCTAGCTCCTGTGACAGCCGAGTATTCTTCTCTGTAAGAACCTACACAATAAAGATGATCCTTAAATCAGTTCTGCTAACTGTTTCAAGTCTCAGGGGCTACTGATACATATAATCGTCAGATTTACTTACCCGTACATCCTTTACATACTGATCCATGGCTCTGGCTAGACCATCTTGAGCAGCACGGAGGTACGCCTCTCCAGAATTGAAGGCATCAAATGCCTCTGGTGAGAAACAAGCGTCGCGGAGTACGGCCCGACGGCGCCTATGATTCATAGCGCTTTCCACTTCTGAATTTGTGGCGGATAATCTATCCGCATCCTCTGTAGGGGGATTATCCGGCGCCCGCCCCATATTGGCTTCCGCCTCTATGTCCGGTCCTGGCGCCCGACTGGTGGAAGCGTGATTAGCAACATCGCCAAACATATTCCGATGAGCGTTTTTTCTGTTAAAGAAACACGGGCGTAATTACATTTCGAGAAAGACGACAACCACGGAGCGGGGTTTCTGTTATACCTTTGCGCCGGCGTCTCCGTCTTGACCGCCTTCCTTTTTGGCCTGCCCGGCCTCGGTGCCTCTTGTTGGCGAGTTGCTGCGGGTTTGGCAGGGCGTACCGAATGCCTTCCCTGTAAAAATGCCATATTTATATGGTAGGTGAAGTGTCTAAAAGGGGATCCTAGTTTTTGGAGTTGGGATTTTTGTTTTTTCTTACGTGCGATGCAGGAAGCAGTCTGGGATAGTCGGCCGTAATGGCCACCATGACATCATCGCAGCTTAACTGATAGAACTGCCGGTCTACCAGCTCCACGAATATGACCGGATCTTCTTCGAGTCCAGAGTCAAGGGCCCGGTCCGGGTCCTCTGGTTGTGGGGAGGGGCTGCTGACCTCCTTTATGGCTTTTCGCAGTTCCTGCCGCAAAATGGCAAGGTGAATACCTACGACAAAGAATGCGGGAAAGAATGGGAGTAAGGAGATATAACTCACCCAGCTTGGAGGATTGTACATGGAGAATCCATCCCGTGGCTTGACGCGGATGAACTCCTCTTCCTCTCCCTTGAATAATTCAGACAAATTTTTTGCTAAAGCGACAACATTGTCCGGACCCTTACGCCCGCAATGGGTGGCGTCATCCGCCCCATTAAAACACCACAAGGGGTGCCCTCGATATTGAAGTGGTTGCACTCCCCGCATTATGCATATTGACATAACTTCGATTACTGTCAATCCTGATTGAGCCAGTGCTTTAATCCGGTTCATCAGGTAAAGGACTTCTCCATTGTCTTCCTCCTGGGGGCTCCGTGGGCGCCAGCTTCGGCGTTTCTTTAGAGGAGCATTGCTGAACTCAGGAAGACCCCACCAAACAGGGTCCGGAAGGGGAACGTCCTCCATATAAAACCATTCCGAAGGCTAGTCTTCGGATGACTTCTTCGGGGTACCGGACAGGTATCCGGTTCCGGCGATGCGCCATATTTCGGCTCCGCCCACTTGATAAAGTGACCCCCTCTGTGTGCGAGGGACGAGGCAAAATAGCCTTTTCCACAGCTCAAAATGAGCCTCGCAGCCCAGGAACAACTCGCAGAGAGCAACATAGCCGGCGATGTGTAAAATGGAGGCAGGGGTGAAATTGTGTAATTGGAGGCCGTAGAACTCCAGGAGCCTGCGGAGGAACGGATGAATTGGAAATCCGACTCCCCTTAATAAATAAGGAACAAGGCAGACCCGCTCCCCTGTAGAGGGATTGGGGAAGCTCTCCGCTTGCTCCCCGCCATTGTAGGTGGCAAGCCCGGCTCGAACGGGCACCATGTATGCTGGAGGGAGAAATCCCTTAGTCTGCAGTTTGATTAATCGACTGTGTGGGACTGAACACCTCTTCCAATCACCGGGCTTAGGGCTACGGGGGCGGGAGGAGGAGCTGCGGAGGTCGGCCATGCTGGAATGGATCTTTCCGAAGCGCGCTCTGATGGATTCTCGCTGGGGGAGGATGGTATGGATCGGATCTGAGAATCCCCATCCTTTTAATAGACAATTTATTTATCTAGCTAGGGGGGCGAATGTAAAAATGCCCTGGCGCCTTGTATTCATTCGACGCGTGGGAGATAGCCCTTATTGGGCGCAGAAGCCAAGAGGTCCAAACATTTATGGGACCGGACACTTCTTAACAAACGTTCAAAATTTGGAGAAGAACCCGCCTTGCAATGTCGAAGACAACACTACGCGCTGGACTCGTCGTCATTGAAGCCTGGTTCGGGGGCTACTGAGGGAGTCCTAGATTAGGGGGTCTCCGGACAGCCGGATTATATCCTTTGGCCGGACTGTTGGACTATGAAGATACAAGATTGAAGACTTCGCCCCGTGTCCGAATGGGACTCTACTTGGCGTGGAAGGTAAGCTAGGCAATACGGATATGTATATCTCCTCCTTTGTAACCGACCTTGTGTAACCCTAGCCCCCTTCGGTGTCTATATAAGGCGGAGGGTTTTTGTTCGTAGGACAACATACAATCATACCATAGGCTAGCTTTTAGGGTTTAGCCTCTCCGATCTCGTGGTAGATCAACTCTTGTAATACTCGTATCATCAAGAATAAATCAAGCAGAACGTAGGGTTTTACCTCCATCAAGAGGGCCCGGACGTGGGTAAAACATCGTGTCCCCTGCCTCCTGTTACCATCCGCCTTAGACGCACAGTTCGGGACCCCCTACCCGAGATCCGCCGGTTTTGACACCGGCAGGGGGAGAGCATCTATTACCCTTGTAGATCGCTAAGCGGAAGCGTTTATCAATGTGGTTGATGTAGTCGTACACCTTCACGATCTGTTTCGATCAAGCACCGAACGTACAGCACCTCCACGTTCAGCACACGTTCAACTCGATGACGTCCTCGCCTTCTTGATTCATCAAGAGGGACGAAGTAGTAGATGAGTTCCGACAGCACGGCGGCATGGTGACGGTGGTGGTGAAACTATTTCCACAGGGCTTCATCAAGCACAACGAATTTAGAGCGGAGGATGAACTAGAGGGAGAGGGGGCGCCGGCACACAACTTGTTGAATCCCGTTGTGTGGCGCCCCCTCTCTTCCAGTGATCCGATAATTATCCGGTGTATTCCGGAACTTTTCTGGGGACCGAATACTATCATCCTACATATCAATCTTTACCACCAGACCATTCTGGAGCTCCTCGTTATGTTCGTGATCTCATTCAGAACTCCGAACAATATTCGGTCACCATCATACATAACTCATATAGTACTATATTGTCAATGAACGTTAAGCGTGCGGACCCTACGGGTTCGAGAATGATGTAGACATGATCGAGATGCTTCTCCGGTCAATAACCAGTAGCGGGACCTAGATGTCCATATTGTTTCCTACATATTCTACGAAGATCTTTATCGGTCGAACCTTTATGACAACATACCTAGTTTCCTTTGTCCGTCGGTATGTTACTTGCCCGAGATTCGATCGTCGGTATCTCCATACCTTGTTTAATCTCGTTACCGGAAAGTCTCTTTACTCGTTCCGTAATACATCATCTTGTAACTAACTCCTTAGTCACTTTGCTTGCAAGCTTCTTGTGATGCTGTATTACCGAGAGGGCCCAGAGATACCTTTCCATCATACGGAATGACAAATCCCAATCTCGATCCATGCAACTCAACAGACACCTTCGGCGATACTTGTAGAACACCTTTATGATCACCAAGTTACGAAGTGACCTTTGATACACACAAGGCATTCTACCGGAGTCTGGGAGTTGCATGGTCTCATGGTCGAAGGAACATGTATTTGACATTAAGAAAGCAGTAGCAATAAACTGAATGATCATATGCTATGCTAACAGATGGATCTTGTCCATCACATCATTCTCCTAACGATGTGATCCCGTTATCAAACGACAACTCATGTCTATGTTCAAAAACCTTAACCATCTTTTGATCAACGAGCTAGTAGAGGCTTACTAGGGACTTGGTATTTGTTTATGTATTCACACATGTATTTAAGTTTTTGATCAATACAATTATAACATGAATAATAAACCTTTATCATGATTAAGGAAATATAATAATAAACACTTTATTATTGCCTCTAGGGCATATTTCCAATAGTCTCCCACTTGCACTAGAGTCAGTAATCTCCCACTTGCACTAGAGTCAGTAATCTAGATTATATAGTAATGGAGCTAACACCCATGGAGTCTTAGTGTTGATCATGTTTTGCCCATGGAAGAGGTTTAGTCAACGGGTCTGCCACATTTAGATTCGTATGTACTTTGCAATTTTCTATGTCTCCATCATTGACGTTTTCACGAATGGAGTTGAAGCGTTGCTTGATGTGTTCATGCACTGCTTCCGAAGCAGCTATGTACTCCGCTTCACATATAGATCCCGCCACGACGCTCTGCTCAGAACTGCAGCAACTGACAACTCCACCATTCAATATAAATATGTATTCGGTTTCCTACTTAGAGTCATCTGGATCTGTGTCGAAGCTAGCATCGATGTAACCCTTTACGATGAGCTCTTTATCGGTGTCAAAACCGGCAGATCTCGGGTAGGGGGTCCCGAACTATGTGTCTAAGGATCGATGGTAATAGGAGACAGGGGACACGATGTTTACCCAGGTTCGGGCCCTCTTGATGGAGGTAATACCCTACTTCCTGCTTGATTGACTTTGATGAGTATAGGGGTTACAAGAGTTGATCTACCTCGAGATCATATGTTGTGGTCTAAACCCTACAGGTATCATGAGTAATGTCATAATAATCTACCAACTAGCCTGGCCTCGGCTTATATAATGTACCAGAGGCCTAGGATAACAAGAGTCCTAGTCGAATACGTCGGTGGAGAGGAGTCCTTGTCTTGATCACCAAGTCTTGTGGAATCTTCCTCGTGTATACATCGGCTGTCCGAACTAGCCCATGAGCATACGGCCATGGGGGTCCTCAGCCCAATCCAACTGACTGGGAGACAACATGGTGAGTTCCCTGTCGGTGTCAAAACCGGCAGATCTCGGGTAGGGGGTCCCGAACTATGCATCTAAGGCGGATGGTAACAGGAGGCAGGGGACACGATGTTTACCCAGGTTCGGGCCCTCTTGATGGAGGTAATACCCTACGTCCTGCTTGATTGTTCTTGATGATATGAGTATTACAAGAGTTGATCTACCATGAGATCGTAGAGGCTAAACCCTAAAAGCTAGCCCATGGTTATGATTGTATGTTGTCCTACGGACTAAGCCCTCCGGTTTATATAGACACCAGAGGGGGCTAGGGTTACACAAGGTCGGTTATAAGGGAGGGGATCTACATATCCGTATTGCCAAGCTTGCCTTCCACGCCAAGGAAAGTCCCATCCGGACATGGGACAAAGTCTTCAATCTTGTATCTTCATGGTCCAACAGTACGGCCGAAGGATATAGTCCGGCTGTCTGGAGACCCCCAAATCCAGGACTCCCTCAGTAGCCCCTGAACCAGGCTTCAATGACGATGAGTCCGGCGCGCAGTTTTGTCTTCGGCATTGCAAGACGGGTTCCTCCTCCGAATACTCTATAGAAGATTTTGGACCCAAGGATAGTGTCCGGCCCTGCAAAATAATTTCCACATACCATCGTAGAGAGAATAATATTTCCACAAATCTAATCTGCTGACGCGTTTTGACAGCACGACGTCATGTCGTGGCCCGGTCATTATCCGAACCGTTTTTCTCATCCAGCACCGCACACATCGCGGGGTGGTTTTCTTGATACATCTTGTCAAAGCAGAGATCGTGTCCCCCTTATTATGGGATTCTCATCAATACAGACGTGGGTAGCCGAACCACACCATCAATTACGGTGCAATAAGCGATTTTACCAGGCAAGTGGGGAGGCGCATCGCCTCTTCCGCCCTTATAAAGGGACAAGGATTCACCCCCTTTTACCCACGCCTTCTACCTCCTTGCTTATCCATTCTCATGCACTCGAGCTCCAGAGCCCAAGCTCACGTTCTTCTTCTCAAACCACTCCAAGCATGTCCGGAGCAGGAGGCAAGTGGATGGTCTCCTCCGTCATGGAGGAGCACATCGCAAAGCTACGGGCAACCGGATATCTGGCCACGGATATTGCACACCGGCTGCCAGACGCAGGGCAGTTAGTCCCCATGCCCGAACCCCATGAGAGGGTAGTTTTTCTTGCCCATTTCGTCCATGGACTGGGATTTCCCCTCCACCCGTTTGTCCACGGGCTCATGTTTTACTACGGGCTGGATTTTCATGATCTGGCCCCCAATTTCATCCTCAACATCTCGGCGTTTATCGTCGTGTGCGAGGCCTTCCTCCGCATCAGGCCCCACTTTGGCCTATGGCTGAAAACCTTCAATGTTAAACCGAAGGTGGTGGTTGGCCAGCAAGTAGAGTGCGGAGGGGCCATGGTGGGCAAAATGCCTAACGTCACCTGGCTCGAGGGCACCTATGCGGATACCATAAAGGGGTGGCAATCGGGGTGGTTCTACATCACCAAGCCGCATGACTCCAACTGGGTGGCGGCCTCCAGATTTTGATCCGGAATCCCCACGTAGCTCACCTCCTGGAAAGAGAAGGGCCTGTACTGGGGTTCTTCGGTAGAGCTGACCGGACTCCAGAACTGCATCAGGAACATGATGAGCAAGAAAATCAAGCTCGTCAACGTGGTCCAGGTCATGCTCTTCCGCCGGATCCTCCCGTGTCAACGACGGGCATTCAATTTGTGGGAGTTCAACTTGGCCAAGCACCAGACGCTGTGAGAGCTCTACGACACGAAACACGAGGACGTCTGGAGGGCGCTGAGGTACCTCCTTCCCTCATCGAGGACCGAGGACTCAGCGCAAAGCACCGCGCCAATCCGGCAAGTTTTTATATCTCACAGGGTATTTATTTGCCCCAGTTAAGTCATGTGCGGGATCTAAGCTTCCATGTCATTAACAGGACTGGATAAAGACAACAGAGCAGCTTGATTGCCCAACCCCCTTGCCTGAAGATCCTGCAGATGCTCTCCTGACGGAGATGCTGACTCCGGCACCTTATGAGGTGCCGGTGAAGAAGACCAAGAAGAAGGCCACGGGAACCCGAAAGGGTCTCCGGCGCAAGGTTGTATCGGACTCATCGTCCGATGACTCCGACGCGCACTCCTCCCATGAAGACGAGGAGGAGGAAGAGGAAAGTTCTCCCCCCAGCCGGGGAGACAAGAAAAGGAAGGCTGACCCAACCGGGGAGGCCGAAGGGTCCAAGAAGGGAAGGACCGTCCATCCGGACTGCTCCGCTATGGCCGCCCACAGCGACGATGAGTGGTTGCCCAGGGACAAGCCCCTGGCGAAGTCGTAAGTATCCAGATACCATAGTAATTCATGGTATGTTTTATTGCACTGCTTCTACTTATGCCGAATATGATTATGTAGCCCGTCCCGAGCCCGCATCGACTTATCTTCGTTGGACGGTTCTTTGGACTCGTCGGATATGAACAGCAATTCACTTTCGACCGCCCCCACCCCTTGCCCTACGGACAACATCGAGGTGTTGTCTCAACAGGCACCGGGCCAAGGGGAGGTAGTCCTGGGGGCACCTCGAGGCGACCTTCCGGACCCTGGGCGCAAAGGGAGCAAAGTCCCCACGGGCTCCAAGTTCGGCCCCCAGTCGAACACCGCGCCGGAACCTTCAGTGGTTCCGAACTCCAGCAGGAGTCCCCCCGTTAAGAGGGGCGAGCCGCCCGTGCTGGTGGCCTCTATCCACCTAGAGGCGCCGGACAACTTGCTGGAAGCGCTTCGCGGCGCTTCCATCAACGAAGAGCACCACACTATCATGAGTGCGGTGATCGAGAAAGTTTAGTCCACCAAAAACAGACTGACCGAAGCTTGTGCCAGCCTCCTAATAGGCTCTGAGGTAAGCAATGAAAATATAGGAAAAATATTACCACATAGACAGTAGCCCCTAATGCTCTGTTTGGCGTGCGTGAAGAAAGGCCGAATAGAGGATCAAATGATAACTCAGGAGTCTAATCAATATATGTCTATGTGTATGAGCAGGCTTCACCGCTGGCCGCTGCCGCACGTACCGCGGAGGTCTCTGCACTGAAGCAGGACCTGGAGCGGTCCGAGGACGAGCTCGGCCTTACCAAGAGGCAGCTCGAGGAGAGCAAAGGTAAGCAATACCTTTGTCTATATATTTAAAAATAAGTTCAGGTGTAAAGTAATAGGATCATCATGGATTTGTCAGGGCCACGACCGAAGTGGCAACCCTGAAGAAGGCGATGTCCGAGGCCGAAGACAATGTAGCCAAGGAGCGCATTGAGCGGGAGAAGCAAGAAGCCCGAGTAGGCGAGGTGCCGCAAGAGCACGAGGCTCTCACCAAAAAGCACGAGTCCTTGGAGCTTGACTCTAAGACGCGAGAGTCCGAGCTCGCGCAGGCGCTTGAAAGCGCCCGGAGCGCCAAGGCTGAAGCCCACAAGGCCCTCTAGGAGATTGATGCGGTGAAGAAGATAGCAGCGGGTAAGGCATTCATTATGCAAAGCAAGCATGTGGAGGAAACTTTCCTTTTACTTACCCGAGTTCGGAGCTCTCCAGGGGCGTTCGCAGATCTTCCTCCCAGTGTACTGGATGCCGCAGAGTTTTACCGAGCTCAGGAGGGGAGCTCAATGGAGAAGTTGTTCTGGTCTCAGTATACTGGGACCGAACACCCAATGCCCTTGAGCGACCAGCTGAACCAGTTGGTCGAGCTTCACAAGGCAGCCGAACAGGCCAAGAAGGGCCTTATAGTCCGGATGTCTGGTGAGGCGGCTTGTGGATGCCTGCCCACGGCTGGAAGTCATAAAGCGGTCCGTCTGCATCGAGGGTGCACGCAGGGCTTTTGCCCGGGCGAAGGTGCACTGGGCGAAGCTGGACGCCGTGAAGCTGGTGAAGGAGGGGCCGCCGGAGGTCAAGGAGCATCGCTGCCCCGAAATGTATTATGAGAGTGTTGTTGGAAATATGCCCTAGAGGCAATAATAAAATGGTTATTATTATATTTCCTTGTTCATGATAATTGTCTATTGTTCATGCTATAATTGTGTTATCCGGAAATCGTAATACATGTGTGAATACATAGACCACAACACGTCCCTAGTGAGCCTCTAGTTGACTAGCTCGTTGATCAAAATATACTCATGGTTTCCTGACTATGGACATTAGATGTCATTGATAACGGGATCACATCATTAGGAGAATGATGTGATGGACAAGACCCAATCCTAAGCATAGCTCAAAGATCATGTAGTTCGTTTGCTATAGCTTTTCTGAATGTCAAGTATCATTTCCTTAGACCATGAGATTGTGCAACTCCCGGATACCGTAGGAGTGCTTTGGGTGTGCCAAATGTCACAACGTAACTGGGTGACTATAAAGGTGCACTACGGGTATCTCCGAAAGTGTCTGTTGGGTTGGCACGAATCGAGACTGGGATTTGTCACTCCGTATGACGGAAAGGTATCTCTGGGCCCACTCGGTAATGCATCATCATAATGAGCTCAATGTGACCAAGTGGTTTATCACGGGATCATGCATTATGGTACGAGTAAAGTGACTTGCCGGTAACGAGATTGAACGAGGTATTGGGATACCGACGATCGAGTCTCGGGCAAGTAACGTACCGATTGACAAAGGGAATTGCATACGGGATTGATTGAATCCTCGACATCGTGGTTCATCCGATGAGATCATCGAGGAGCATGTGGGAGCCAACATGGGTATCCAGATCCCGCTGTTGGTTATTGACCGGAGAGTCGTCTCGGTCATGTCTGGTGTCTCCCGAACCCGTAGGGTCTACACACTTAAGGTTCGGTGACGGTAGGGTTGTTGAGATATTAGTATACGGTAACCCGAAAGTTGTTCGGAGTCCCGGATGAGATCTCGGACATCACGAGGAGTTCCGGAATGGTCCGGAGGTGAAGATTTATATATAGGAAGTCAAGTTTCGGCCATCGGGCAAGTTTCGGGGGTCACCGGTATTGTACCGGGACCACCGGAAGGGTCCCGGGGGTCCACCGGGTGGGGCCACCTATCCCGGAGGGCCCCATGGGCTGAAGTGGGGAAGGGAACCAGCCCCTGGTGGGCTGGTGCGCCCCCCTTGGGCCTCCCCCTGTGCCTAGGGTTGGAAACCCTAGGGGTGGGGTGCGCCCCACTTGGCTTGGGGGGCAAGCTACCCCCCTTGGCCGCCGCCCCCTTGGAGATTGGATCTCCTAGGGCCGGCGGCCCCCTAGGGGTCCTATATATAGTGGGGGGGAGGGAGGGCAGCCGCACCCTAGCCCCTGGCGCCTCCCTCTCCCTCTCGTGACACCTCTTCCTCTCCCTGAGCTTGGCGAAGCCCTGCCGAGATCACCGTTGCTTCCACCACCACACCGTTGTGCTGTTGGATCTCCATCAACCTCTCCTTCCCCCTTGCTGTATCAAGTTGGAGGAGACATCTTCCCAACCGTACGTGTGTTGAACACGGAGGTGCCGTCCGTTCGGCGCTAGGTCATCGGTGATTTGGATCGTGACGAGTACGACTCCATCAACCCCGTTCCCTTGAACGCTTCCGCTCGCTATCTACAAGGGTATGTAGATGCACTCCTCTCTCCCTCGTTGCTAGATGACTCCATAGATTGATCTTGGAGATGCGTAGAAAATTTTAAAATTCTGCTATGTTCCCCAACAGTGGCATCATGAACTAGGTCTATGCGTAGTTTCTATGCACGAGTAGAACACAAAGCAGTTGTGGGCATCGATATTGTCAATTTACTTGCCGTTACTAGTCTTATCTTGATTCGGCGGCATCGTGGGATGAAGCGGCCCGGACCGACCTTACACGTACGCTTACGTGAGACTGGTTCCACCGACTGACATGCACTAGTTGCATAAGGTGGCTAGCGGGTGTCTGTCTCTCCCACTTTAGTCGGATCGGATTTGATGAAAAGGGTCCTTATGAAGGGTAAATAGAAATTGGCATCTCACGTTCTGGTTTTGGCGTAGGTAAGAAACGTTCTTGCTAGAAACCTATAGCAGCCACGTAAAAACTTGCAACAACAATTAGAGGACGTCTAACTTGTTTTTGCAGCATGTGTCGTGTGATGTGATATGGCCAAAAGGATGTGATGAATGGTATATGTGATGTATGATATTGATCATGTTCTTGTAATAGGAATCACGACTTGCATGTCGATGAGTATGACAACCGGCAGGAGCCATAGGAGTTGTCTTGATTTATTTATGACCTGCATGTCAACATAAACGTCATGTAATTACTTTACTTTATTGCTAAAGCGTTAGCCATAGTAGTAGAAGTAATAGATGACGAGACAACTTCAAGAAGACACGATGATGGAGATCATGATGATGGAGATCATGGTGTCATGCCGGTGACAACGATGATCATGAAGCCCCGAAGATGGAGATCAAAAGGAGCAAATGATATTGGCCATATCATGTCACTATTTGATTGCATGTGATGTTTATCATGTTTTGCATCTTATTTGCTTAGAACGACGGTAGCTTAAATAAGATGATCCCTCGTAATAATTTCAAGAAAGTGTTACCCCTAACTGTGCACCGTTGCGAAGGTTCGTCGTTTCGAAGCACCACGTGATGATCGGGTGTGATAGATTCTAACGTTCGAATACAACGGGTGTAAGCCATATTTACACACGCAATACACTTAGGTTGACTTGACGAGCCTAGCATGTACAGACATGGCCTCGGAACACGGAAGACCGAAAGGTCGAGCATGAGTCGTATAGAAGATACGATCAACATGAAGATGTTCACCGATGTTGACTAGTCCGTCTCACGTGATGATCGGACACGGCCTAGTTGACTCGGATCATGTTTCACTTAGATGACTAGAGGGTTGTCTATTTGAGTGGGAGTTCATTGAATAATTTTATTAGATGAACTTAATTATCATGAACTTAGTCTAAAATCTTTACATTATGTCTTGTAGATCAAATGGCCCACGCTAATGTTGCCCTCAACTTCAACGCGTTCCTAGAGAAAACCAAGCTGAAAGATGATGGCAGCAACTTTACGGACTGGGTCCGGAACCTGAGGATCATCCTCATAGCTGCTAAGAAAGATTATGTCCTAGAAGCACCGCTAGGTGACGCACCCATCCCAGAGAACCAAGATGTTATGAACGCTTGGCAGTCACGTGCTCATGATTACTCCCTCGTTCAGTGCGGCATGCTTTATAGCTTAGAACCGGGGCTCCAAAAGCGTTTTGAGCAACACGGAGCATATGAGATGTTCGAAGAGCTGATAATGGTTTTCCAAGCTCATGCACGGGTCGAGAGATATGAAGTCTCCGACAAGTTCTTCAGTTGTAAGATGGAGGAAAATAGTTCTGTCAATGAGCACATACTCAAAATGTCTGGGTTGCATAACCGCTTGACTCAGCTGGGAGTTAATCTCCCGGATGACGCGGTCATTGATAGAATCCTTCAGTCGCTTCCACCGAGCTACAAGAGCTTTGTGATGAACTTCAATATGCAGGGGATGGAAAAGACCATTCCTGAGGTATATTCAATGCTAAAATCAGCGGAGGTGGAGATCAAAAAGGAACATCAAGTGTTGATGGTTAATAAAACCACTAAGTTTAAGAAAGGCAAGGGTAAGAAGAACTTCAAGAAGGACGGCAAGGGGGTTGCCGCGCCCAGTAAGCAAGCTGCCGGGAAGAAGCCAAAGAATGGACCCAAGCCCGAGACTGAGTGTTTTTATTGCAAGGGAAGTGGTCACTAGAAGCGGAACTGCCCCAAATACTTAGCGGACAAGAAGGCCGGCAACACTAAAGGTATATGTGATATACATGTAATTGATGTGTACCTTACCAGTACTCGTAGTAGCTCCTGGGTATTTGATACCGGTGCGGTTGCTCACATTTGTAACTCAAAGCAGGAGCTACGGAATAAGCGGAGACTGGCGAAGGACGAGGTGACGATGCGCGTCGGGAATGGTTCCAAGGTCGATGTGATCGCCGTCGGCACGCTACCTCTACATTTACCTACGGGATTAGTTTTAAACCTCAATAATTGTTATTTAGTGCCAGCTTTGAGCATGAACATTGTATCAGGATATCGTTTAATTCAAGATGGCTACTCATTTAAATCCGAGAATAATGGTTGTTCTATTTATATGAGAGATATGTTTTATGGTCATGCCCCGCTGGTGAATGGTTTATTCTTAATGAATCTCGAGCATAAGGTTACACATATTCATAGTGTGAATACCAAAAGATGTAAGGTTGATAATGATAGTCCCACATACTTGTGGCAGTGCCGCCTTGGTCACATAGGTGTCAAACGCATGAAGAAGCTCCATACAGATGGACTTTTGGAGTCTCTTGATTACGAATCATTTGACACATGCGAACCATGCCTCATGGGTAAAATGACCAAGACTCCGTTCTTAGGAACAATGGAGCGAGCAACCAACTTATTGGAAATCATACATACTGATGTGTGCGGTCCAATGAGTGTTGAGGCTCGCGGTGGATATCGTTATGTTCTCACCCTCACTGATGACTTGAGTAGATATGGGTATGTGTACTTAATCAAACACAAGTCAGAGACCTTTGAAAAGTTCAAGGAATTTCAGAGTGAGGTTGAGAATCAACGTGACAGGAAAATCAAGTTCTTGCAATCAGATCGTGGGGGAGAATACTTGAGTCACGAATTTGGCACGCACTTAAGGAAATGTGGAATAGTTTCACAACTCACGCCGTCAGGAACACCACACGTAATGGTGTGTCCGAACGTCGTAATCGCACTCTATTGGATATGGTGCGATCTATGATGTCTCTTACCGATCTACCGCTATCATTTTAGGGCTATGCTTTAGAGACTGCTGCATTCACTTTAAATAGGGCTCCGTCGAAATCCGTTGAGATGACACCGTATGAATTATGGTTTGGGAAGAAACCTAAGCTGTCGTTTCTAAAAGTTTGGGGATGCGATGCTTATGTCAAGAAACTTCAACCTGAAAAGCTCGAACCCAAGTTGGAAAAATGCGTCTTCATAGGATACCCTAAAGAAACAATTGGGTATACCTTCTACCTCAGATCCGAAGGCAAGATCTTTGTTGCCAAGATTGGATCCTTTCTAGAGAAAGAGTTTCTCTAGAAAGAAGTAAGTGGGAGGAAAGTAGAACTTGATGAAGTATTACCTCTTGAACCGGAAAGTGGCGCAACTCAAGAAAATGTTCCTGAGGTGCCTGCACCGACTAGAGAGGAAGTTAATGATGATGATCATGAAACTTCAGATCAAGTTGCTACTGAACTTCGTAGGTCCACAAGGACACGTTCCGCACTAGAGTGGTACGGCAACCCTGTCTTGGAAATCATGTTGTTAGACAACGGTGAACCTTCGAACTATGAGGAAGCGATGGCGGGCCCAGATTCCGACAAATGGCTGGAAGCCATGAAATCCGAAATAGCATCCATGTATGAAAACAAAGTATGGACTTTGACTGACTTTCCCGATGATCGGCGAGCCATAGAAAATAAATGGATCTTTAAGAAGAAGACAGATGCGGATGGTAATGTAACCATCTATAAAGCTCGGCTTGTCGCTAAGGGTTATCGACAAGTTCAAGGGTTGACTATGATGATACTTTATCACTCGTAGCAAAGCCGAAGTCCATCCGAATCATGTTAGCAATTGTCGCATTCTATGATTATGAGATATGGCAAATGGACGTCAAAACGGCATTCCTTAATGGTTTCCTTAAGGAAGAATTGTATATGATGCAGCCGGAAGGTTTTGTCGATCCTAAGAATGCTGACAAGGTGTGCAAGCTCCAACGCTCGATCTATGGGCTGGTGCAAGCATCTCGGAGTTGGAACATTCATTTTGATGAGATGATCAAAGCGTTTTGGTTTACGCAGACTTATGGAGAAGCCTGCATTTACAAGAAAGTGAGTGGGAGCTCTGTAGCATTTCTCATATTGTATGTGGATGACATACTGTTGATGGGAAATGATATAGAATTCTTCGAAAGCATAAAGGCCTACTTGAACAAGTGTTTTTCAATGAAGGATCTTGGAGAAGCTGCTTACATATTAGGCATCAAGATCTATAGAGATAGATCGAGACGCCTCATTGGTCTTTCACAGAGTACGTACCTTGACAAGATATTGAAGAAGTTCAATATGGATCAGTCAAAGAAGGGGTTCTTGCCTGTGTTGCAAGGTACGAGACTGAGCACGGCTCAATGCCCGACCACGGCAGAAGATAGAGAAATGATGAGTGTCGTCCCCTATGCCTCGACCATAGGGTCTATCATGTATGCTATGCTGTGTACCAGACCTGATGTAAACCTTGCTATAAGTTTGGTAGGAAGGTACCAAAGTAATCCCGGCATGGAACACTGGACATCGGTCAAGAATATCCTGAAGTACCTGAAGAGGACTAAGGATATGTTTCTCGTTTATGGAGGTGACGAAGAGCTCGTCGTAAAGGGTTACGTCGATGCTAGCTTCGACACAGATCTGGATGACTCTAAGTCACAAACCGGATACGTGTATATTTTAAATGGTGGGGCAGTAAGCTGGTGCAGTTTCAAGCAAAGCATTGTGGCGGGATCTACATGTGAAGCGGAGTACATGGCAGCCTCAGAGGTAGCACAAGAAGCAATCTGGGTGAAGGAGTTCATTACCGACCTAGGAGTCGTTCCCAATGCGTCGGGCCCGATGAATCTCTTCTATGACAACACTGGCGCTATTGCCCTTGCCAAGGAGCCCAGGTTTCACAGGAAGACCAGGAATATCAAGCGTTGCTTCAACTCCATTCGTGAAAATGTTCAAAATGGGGACATAGATATTTGTAAAGTACATACAGACCTGAATGTGGCAGATCCGTTGACTAAACCTCTCCCTAGAGCAAAACATGATCAACACCAGAACTCTATGGGTGTTCGATTCATCACAATGTAACTAGATTATTGACTCTAGTGCAAGTGGGAGACTGTTGGAAATATGCCCTAGAGGCAATAATAAAATGGTTATTATTATATTTCCTTGTTCATGACAATTGTCTATTGTTCATGCTATAATTGTGTTATCCGGAAATCGTAATACATGTGTGAATACATAGACCACAACACGTCCCTAGTGAGACTCTAGTTGACTAGCTCGTTGATCAAAAGACAGTCATGGTTTCCTGACTATGGACATTAGATATCATTGATAACGGGATCACATCATTAGGAGAATGATGTGATGGAGAAGACCCAATCCTAAGCATAGCTCAAAGATCGTGTAGTTCGTTTGTTATAGCTTTTCCAAATGTCAAGTATCATTTCCTTAGACCATGAGATTGTGCAACTCCCGGATACCGTAGGAGTGCTTTGGGTGTGCCAAACATCACAATGTAACTGGGTGACTATAAAGGTGCACTACGGGTATCTCCGAAAGTGTCTGTTGGGTTGGCACGAATCGAGACTGGGATTTGTCACTCCGTATGACGGAGAGGTATCTCTGGGCCCACTCGGTAATGCATCATCATAATGAGCTCAATGCGACCAAGTGGTTGATCATGGGATCATGCATTATGGTACGAGTAAAGTGACTTGCCGGTAACGAGATTGAACAAGGTATTGGGATACCGACGATCGAGTCTCGGGCAAGTAACGTACCGATTGACAAAGGGAATTGTATACGGGATTGATTGAATCCTTGACATCGTGGTTCATCCGATGAGATCATCGAGGACCATGTGGGAGCCAACATGGGTATCCAGATCCCGCTGTTGGTTATTGACCGGAGAGTCGTCTCGGTCATGTCTGCGTGTCTCCCGAACCCGTAGGGTCTACACACTTAAGGTTTGGTGACGCTAGGGTTGTTGAGATATTAGTATACGGTAACCCGAAAGTTGTTCGGAGTCCCGGATGAGATCCTGGACATCACGAGGAGTTCCGGAATGGTCCGGAGGTGAAGATTTATATATAGGAAGTCAAGTTTTGGCCATCGGGAAAGTTTCGGGGTCACCGGTATTGTACCGGGACCACCGGAAGGGTCCCGGGGGTCCATCGGGTGGGGCCACCTATCCCGGAGGGCCCCATGGGCTGAAGTGGGGAAGGGAACCAGCCCCTGGTGGGCTGGTGTGCCCCCTTGGGCCTCTCCCTGCGCCTAGGGTTGGAAACCCTAGGGGTGGGGGGCGCCCCACTTGGCTTGGGGGGGCAAACCACCCCCCTTGGCCGCCGCCCCCTTGGAGATTGGATCTCCTAGGGCCGTCTCCCCCTAGGGGTCCTATATATAGTGGGGGTGGGGAGGGAGGGCAGCCGCACCCTAGCCCCTAGCGCCTCCCTCTCCCTCCCGTGACACCTCTCCCTCTCCCTGAGCTTGGCGAAGCCCTGCCGAGATCACCGTTGCTTCCACCACCACGCCGTCGTGCTGCTGGATCTCCATCAAACTCTCCTTCCCCCTTGCTGGATCAAGTTGGAGGAGACGTCTTCCCAACCGTACGTGTGTTGAACGCGGAGGTGCCGTCCGTTCGGTGCTAGGTCATCGGTGATTCGGATCATGACGAGTACGACTCCATCAACCCCGTTCCCTTGAACGCTTCTGCTCGCGATTTACAAGGGTATGTAGATGCACTCCTCTCTCCCTCGTTGCTAGATGACTCCATAGATTGATCTTGGTGATGCGTAGAAAATTTTAAAATTCTACTACGTTCCCCAACAAGTGTCCTGAAGGGTTCCTGCCTTGTAGCGGATGAATGTGCCAGGGATGTAATTTTTGAGTGAACATGCTCAAGTGATCCTGTAATATGAAACGAGTTCATTTGCGCCATGCGACGCTTTTTTAATTTAAAATATTACCTTATGTGCGGCCGTTTATAAAATCTGAGAGTTGGCCAGTCGTCGGCTTCTGCGCCCATGTAACTAGTACTGGGGTGTTCGGGATAAACCTGAGCACTCTTTACCCCAATTTTGGGTCCTTCCAGGTAGGTGTTCAGCGCAACGAACCAGGCAATCGGACTATAATGCTTTATCACTCTCACTTAGCCATAGAAGTCTACAATTTTAAATTTTGGCGAAGCCCCTAGTATTCAGAAGGCCGAATTTGGGGCGCTATACACGCCTAAGTCGGGCAAGGCCGACTCCTCGCCCGAAGTGGAAAAAGTCTTTAAGGACTTGAGACCTTGCGAACAGCGATGAGCTCTTGCCTTATCATGACAGTCAGTTTTTGGCTTTCTCTACTGAGGTGCTCATCCGGAAGAACCGGGACACAATCGCAGTAGTTCTCCCACCGCTACCTTAGCCGATATAGCGGAACGTAAGGTACCAAAGCATGGGAGCCGGGCAAACCCAACTATTGACCCAAGACATGATTCAGAGCTGATGCATATAACACTATAAGTTTGGGGTGCCGCACTGTCGAAAGTGTTCGGACTTCTCGCGCCGTATTATGGGGTAAACGAAAGCCCCTGGCGTACTGACCGTACCCAAATGTACGGGTACAGATTGTTGTAAATGAACATATAAGGAAAAAAGGATGAATAATGCAATAATAGACTAATGCTACGCATTGTTATTTAAATAATACGACGAAGCGTATTGGTACAAGTAGTGCAATAAGCAGAAAGTAGGACTATTTGACATGTCCTATCCAAGGGCAAGCTGCGTATAGTAGAAAGCGGGTATATCGATTATTATTAGAGACCACCTGAGGGTTCCCGTGTACATCTTAGCTTATTTTCCTCCTTGATTGTTCCTTCCCGTAGTGTGTCCGGCAATCGTATTGCCGAAAAGGGCTTCCAGAGAGTTAGGTTCTGAAAGAGAAAAAATGATAAAGGTATACAGCCCCTAGGGCGGTTAAACCGCATTGCGGGGTGTGCCCTGATCGTGCCCCCGCCTATGTCCATGGTATTTTCAGTGCGTAATTATGTATGTGCGGCACGGATTTCATCACTTGACTAGGACTGGGGCGGGGGCCGAATTGCTAGGCGAACTCTGAACGTGCCAGGCGATCCTGTTGCAGTTTACTCCAGACTCGCTTGACGGTGTCCGGGGGCTGTATCGCCGAATTAGTGGTTTGCCTTAAAAGGCTACTTTGTGCTTCTGCTGCGAGGGCCGCAGTGTGCTCTTCTTTGCGGAGCGAGCGTTCTGTGTTTCCATTCACTGTTATGAACCTCCTAGGTCCTGTCATCTTGAGCTTGAGGTATGCGTAATGCGGTACTGCATTGAATTTTGCAAATGCAGTTCGTCCGAGCAGTGCATGATAGCCACTGCGAAACGGGACGATGTCGAAGATTAACTCCTCGCTTCGGAAGTTGTCCGATGATCCAAAGACCACTTCCAGTGTGATTGAGCCCGTGCAATGGCCCTCTACACCTGGGATGACGCCCTTAAAGGTGGTTTTGGTGGGTTTGATCCTCGAGGGATCGATACCCATTTTTCGCACTATATCCTGATAGAGCAGGTTCAGGCTGCCGCCGCCATCCATAAGGACTCGAGTGAGGTGAAATCCGTCGATGATGGAGTCTAGGACCAGTGCGGCGGATCTGCCATGACGGATACTAGTGGGGTGGTCCCTGCGATCAAAGGTGATCGGGCAAGCGGACCATGGGTTGAACTTTGGGGCGACGGGCTCCATCGCATAGACGTCCCTTAGTGCACGCTTCTGCTCCCTCTTGGGAATGTGGGTTGCGTATATCATGTTCACCATCTTCACTTGTGGGGGGAACCCCTTCTGTCCTCCCGTGTTCAGCGGCCGGGGCTCCTCCTTGTCATCACTATGCAGCCCCTCCTCTTTGTTTTCGGCATTTAATTTGCCGGCCTGCTTGAACACCCAGCATTCTTTGTTGGTGTGATTGGCTGGCTTGTCGGGGGTGCCGTGGATTTGACACGAGCGATCGAGTATGCGATCCAAACTGGACGGAGCCGGAGTACTTCTTTTAAATGGCTTTTTTCGCTAACCAGATCTAGAGCCTCTGAATCCGGCACTGACTGCCGTATCATCGGTGTTATCGCCGTTGTTGCGGTGCTTTGGTCTGTTACGACGTGGTCTGCCGTTGGCATCTTTGGTATCCAAAGTGCCCGGATTCCTTGATGTGTTGTTGCTGCGAGCCAGCCAGCTATCCTTGCCCGCGCAAAAGCGGGTCATGAGTGTCGTGAGGGCTGCCATAGACTTCGGCTTCTCCTGGCCAAGGTGGCGGGCAAGCCACTCGTCACGGATGTTGTGCTTGAATGCCGCTAGGGCCTCTGCGTCCGGACAGTCGACAATTTGGTTTTTCTTAGTTAGGAACCGTGTCCAGAATTGTCTGGCCGATTCCCCTGGCTGCTGAGTTATGTGGCTCAAGTCATCAGCATCCGGTGGTCGCACATAAGTGCCCTGGAAGTTGTCAAGGAATGCGTCTTCTAAATCCTCCCAACTGCCGACGGAGTCTGCTGGCAAGCTATTCAGCAAATGCCGAGCTGGTCCTTTGAGTTTTAGTGGGAGGTACTTGATGGCATGTAGATCATCGCCGCGAGCCATGTGAATGTGAAGGAAGAAATCCTCAATCCATACAGCGGGATCTGTTGTACCATCATACGATTCGATATTTACGGGTTTAAAACCCTCCGGGAATTCGTGATCCATAACTTCATTAGTGAAGCATAGGGGGTGTGCGGCGCCTCTGTGCCGGGCTATATCACGACGCAGTTCATATGAGTCTTGTCTGCTGTATTCGGCCCGGCCGGATTTACCTTTAGTGAATCCAGCGCGACGGTCATCGTCCCGCGTTGGCGCGCGCCCCCGTGGCCCATATATTGATATTGCAAGTTTTGCCTTACTGTCCAATACGTCTCGCAGGTCCCGTGTGTTGCCCCAGGCCTTGGTATTTTTGGTTGAGTGGCGGCGGGGTGCGGGCTGAACTTCGGGCTGAAACGCCTCTCCGACTCGGCCACGCCGTGGCCGGTTAGCCGCATCGTACACTGATGATGGAGGTTTCAATGCCTCCTTCTCGAGGTGAGGTAGCAACCTGCGTTTTGGGTAACTCTTGGAGGGGCGCTCGAGTTCGAATTCCTTGACCGCAAGGACTTCGGTCCATCTGTCTGCTAGCAAGTCTTGATCAGCTTGAAGCTGTTGTTGCTGTTTCTTCAGGCTATTTGCTGTGGCCATAAGCCGGCGCTTGAAGCGCTCCTCCTCAACGGGATCCTCAAGCACGATAAATTCTTCGTCACCGAGGCTTGCCTCATCTTCGGAGAGAGGCATGTAATTGTCCTCCTCCGGTTCTCCATCTACTGCCTGCTCTAGAGGGCTAGCTTGTTCATCCTCCGGCTCTACATCGTGCTGGAGGGGATTGTGGTTGTCTTCGGCACTATCCGGAGTGTTATTGTCTCATGTGCCGGTATCACTACTTTTGCTGTGGCGGGACTTAGAGCGGCGGCGCTGACGTCGGCGCTTGGGTTGCTTCTTGGAGGGGTCATCCTCCGCTGTCTCGTCGCCATTGCCTTCTTTGGGGGTGTCCACCATGTATATATCATATGATGAGGTAGCGGTTCAGCGCCCTGTGGGCGGTGGTTCCTTCTCGTCTCCTGCATCGTTGTCCATACCGTCGATGTCTTCGAAGTCGAAGTTGAGCATGTAGGTTAAATCGTCGACAGTGGCTACTAAGTGGGTGGTGGGTGGGCGGCGAATTTCTTTGTCGTCCGCATCCCATTCTAGCCGGACATAGTTCGGCCAAGGTTCTCCTGACAGGGAGAGAGACCTTAATGAATTTAGCTCATCACCGAAAGGCGAGTGCTGAAAAATATCCGTAGAGGTGAACTCCATGATCGGTGCCCAGTCGGATTCGACGGGCACGGATGCAAGCGGCTCGGAGTCCTGGCCGGAGATGAATCCAGTGGTTCGGCGACACGGCTCTCGTAAGGGGTGAAGTCAGTATCTGACTCTATCGTCACTGAGAGTGCGGCCTCCAAGGCGGGGTATATCCCTTCGCTCTCGAATGGCGCGATTTGCTTCGGATTAACGGCCAGAGTAGTTACGTATGCGATCTCCCGAATATTGTCCGACGGCAGAGTTACGTCACGCTCGTCGTGACTGTGTGGCGCACCTGACATGGGCTCGAATCCGTCGAAGATCAAGTCTCCGCGGATGTCGGCATTGTAGTTTAAGTTTCCGAACCTGACCTGATGGCCAGGGGCGTAGCTCTCGATCTGCTCCAGATGGCCAAGAGAATTGGCCCGTAGTGCGAAGCCGCCAAATACAAAGATCTATCCGGGGAGGAAAACCTCACCCTGGACCCCATCGTTACCGATGATCGAAGGGGCCATCGAGCCTTATGGTGACGGCACAATGGAACTCTGAATGAAAGCACCAATGTCGGTGTCAAAACCGGTGGATCTCGGGTAGGGGGTCCCGAACTGTGCGTCTAAGGCGGATGGTAACAGGAGGCAGGGGACACGATGTTTACCCAGGTTCGGGCCCTCTTGATGGAGGTAATACCCTACGTCCTGCTTGATTGTTCTTGATGATATGAGTATTACAAGAGTTGATCTACCATGAGATCGTAGAGGCTAAACCCTAGAAGCTAGCCTATGGTTATGATTGTATGTTGTCCTATGGACTAAACCCTCCGGTTTATCTAGACACCGGAGGGGGCTAGGGTTACACAAGGTTGGTTACAAGGGAGGAGATCTACATATCCGTATTGCCAAGCTTGCCTTCCACGCCAAGGAAAGTCCCACCGGATACGGGACGAAGTCTTCAATCTTGTATCTTCATGGTCCAACAGTCCGGCCGAAGGATATAGTCCGGCTGTCCGGAGACCCCCAAATCCAGGACTCCCTCATTCCCCCTAGCCCAGGACACCGTCAGTAGCCCCCTGAACCGGTGTTCAAGTTGGGGACACTCCTCGATTCTTCCGGACTGTTCTTCATCTTCGGTCATCGGTCTTAAAAACTGATTCAACAAATCTTCCCATCTTTGATCTTGAGGATCGCCGAAATAAATCCGAAGAGTTTACACGTCGGGTATCCGAGGAGCCCCTTTAAGTTCTCGGCATTTATCAATGCCTTGTTATTTTTATGCCATACCTCGGGTTTGAAGTTGTTCCCGGGCGACAGCGTCTTCTTGCATCCGAGCTCCAATGCCGGACTGTATTCGAGGTATCTTTTGCAGCTGAGCACCAACGCCGGACCGCTTCTGAGCTCCAACGCTGGAATGTATCCGAGCTCCAACGCCGGACTATATCCGAGCTCCAACGCCGGACTGTGTCCGAGGTGTCATAAATCACCTTGGTTCAAAAAAGTTGAAGGAATTTAGCCGAGCTTAAAGCCGGAAAATGCCCTCTATGGAGCCAGCCACTAGCGCCCGAGCTTTATGCCGGACTGCTTCAGAGGTGGTGCACCACCCCGACCGCGGGCTGATTTTTTGTCAATATTTTTATTGGTGCAATTTATTCTCTGCCGAGATATATAGCCAGTAGCCCTCAAGGTGTGTATCGGTCTAAAACCCGAGATGCACCTGAAGGATGACATAAGACCGCTGATCCCAGTAGCCCCTGAGACTCAGGTTGATTCACAAAATCGGCCCGAGGATCAACTCCTAGCTCGGCAGAATACTTCGGGACACAAAAAGCGGTGTGCAAATTCCTCGAGACTCAGGTTGGGTGCGGCCAACCAACCTAAGGATCATAATCTCCTCAAAAGCTATATTGCACTTTAAATTTTCTGCATTGGATTGTCAATGCAGTATCCCCCGAGGCACTGGTCGGGTGGCAACACCAGATCAGGGGATCGATACACCCCTTTCAATATTAGTGAATGATAAGCCCGAAGCCCAGTAGCCCTTGAGCCTTAATGTGGGCACATGTAGCCGAATTAAGGATCGACATCCAGAGTAAAACCACAAATTATGTGTAATGATTCTACGTATCCAAGTACTTTACATCATTAATGCTTGGATCCGCATTGTACAAAACTTTGTTGACCGACCATCGGCTTCAACCTCCTCGGCTAGAAGCCGGGGAGTGTTTGTCCTACTTTATAAAGTCGTTATAAGGGCAAAGATTATGGAAAACAAGGCAATCCGGCCATACGGCTTTATAAACAAAGGTACGCGGAGAGATATGTTATATTACTTAGTGTAAGAAACATCTTTCAAGGAAAATAGTCCCGCTGTTGGTTCCTTTCTTTGGGTCGTCATGCTTATCATGATCATGAAACCTCACCTCCGATCAATGTGGGAGGAAAATATTGAGGATTTAGTTCGGGGAAAGTTCCCGAACTCTGTTCTATTAATGAACCAAATTTTTTACTTCCGTCGTTGCCGACCAATGTGATCCTTTAAGATCGCTAGCTTTCGGCTTCACGAAGTCTGACGTACTAACTCGGATGACCCGGTAGTAACAATCACAGAGGTGCTCCCTTTACCGCCTAGCCGAACAATCAGGAACTTAGGGGTAAGCATAGGAGCCAGGCAACCCAGCTTGGTAAAAATCTTAAGTCAAATTGATGCGTATTTAAGGCTTTATAACGATGATTACAGAAGGCAGCCCTTGTATATTAAATACAAATGATGATGATATGTTTATCTTGACTCCGTTGCGACCTTTTATCAGTTGAAAGTGTCCCATCATCGGTTTCTACCCCGTTGTAGATACTATGCAGGGTGTCTCCGCAATAACAAGACGACCCTTAGCCGACGTCTCGGTGCCCGAAGGCGGTTGTGTTAGCGGAAACGAGGAAATCAGATATGCGGGCTTTATAACTTTCACTTAGTCATAGGAGCTTTAAACTGGGGAAGCTAGCTATGAGCCCCCAGTTAGTGTTCGGCGACATCTGAGGTCAAGCCGTAAACACTTCGGCCAATGTTATGAACGACCCGTTATTTAACATAGTCATCGGATCGCCGACCAGTTTACGCTTATTGTGACAGTCAGTTTTCGGCTTTCTCCACTGAGGTGCTTAACCATGCGAGCTGGAAGCACAATCGCAGTGGTTCTCCCTTTGCACACCTAGCCGAACAAAGCAGAACATAGGAGGCAAGCACAGGAGCCGGGCAACCCAACTATTGACCGAAGCCACAATTCGAAACCGATGCATATAGAGCAATATCCGAGAATGTTTTTGCCGAATATCTAAAGGTGTCCGGCGTTGCACTAGGATACTTATGCTGGAAACACACAAATAGTTTAAAAGTTCCATAATCTTGGAAACCGAAAAAACGTCACTAAAAACTTAACGTACGAACAAGATCAAGTGTTCGGTGCCAATCCGAAAATTGGAAAAAAGAAAAAATTGTGCTTCTGTCGTGCTTTAACATCACACTTCCGATCTCAACACTTCAAGCGGGCCAGCATACGGCTTCAAGCTCCTTATCCCAAAGACGGAGTACTTCTTCGAGGCCAGTTTAGCGAACTAAACTCGAGCGGCTTTTTAGAGAGAAGACATGCTAACTGGCTATTGACCATACACTCGAGTCGAAAAAGGAGCGGTAGAAAAAGACTTTGCAACGGCCAAGAAGAAAACACATTTACTATTAAACAGCTCATATAAATTTTAAGAGCCACCAAGTGACTTGGGTAAAAGAATTTTATGTATAATAGTTGTATGTACCGAAGTACTTATATCATATTTGTGTTCACCCGAACTTCAAACGCGTCTTAACCGACTGTCGGCTTCTCCCTCTTCGGTCAATGGCCGAAGAGTGTTATGTACTCCACCTATCGAGAATATCGACGGTGTTTCCGATAACCAGGCAATCAGGCCATAAGGCTGTAATAGACAAAGCGCACTCAGGGAACTTATGCTATATTACTGACGAAGTGTAAGAAGCATCTTCGAAGAAAATAGTATCTCCACCGATACCTTTCTTCGGCTTCTCATTGTTACTATGAGACTTGTGCAGTAGATTTTTTGTATTCATGAGTTCCATTGTGTGCCGACCATGGTTGAAAACGATAAGATCGCTAGCTTTCGGCTTCACCCAGTCTGAGGTCCGAGCTCAGATGACCCGATCGTGACAATCGCGACGGTGCTCCCTTTACTCCCTAGCCGAACAATCGGGAACGTAGGGGTAAACACAGGAGCTAGGCAACCCAGCTTGCGGAACACTTAAGTCAACATGGTGCATATTGTGGCGTAATACACGAACAAGGAATGAAGCCATACAAGTATAATCATATGCAAGAGGAGAGGCTTCATAAAGGAAGCCCCCAAGTAAACGGGGTACTTGAATTTTCTTGTAACAAACAAGGTTTTGACAAAGAAAGTTTTTCGCAAATGACTTTTTGTCAAAAAAGCATAATGCTTGGTCGAACCGAATGAAATTTAAAACTGAAGATATTTAAGCATGGAAGCGACTTAGCTGGTTAATGTGTTCGATGTCGATGCATCGCCCGAGCTTACGGCGGGACAAGGTCCCAGCCCCCAAGCCGGTCCCGAGGTGGCGGAGCGAAGAGCTCGGCACTCCGAAGTGGCGACATAGCACGACCAATGCAGGCCGGCAGTGTGACGCCGAAGTCCCCGGCGTGGCTTAATGAAGTAATGACGAAGCCCTCGGTCCAGCCGAGGTGACGTGGTACGTCGGTCCGCCGAGGTGACAGCGCTGCCCGACCCGGGTCCTTTACCTGTGCACAAAAAATAGTGCAAGCCGGAGATAATAGGAATAATAATAAAAAATGTTGCATAATTAACAATTTACGCAAAGTGAGTAATAAAAGAAATATGGCCCGTGTGCCGAACACTCGATGAGGTAGAGCTCTCTCAGCGATGCCAAAGTGACCGCGTGACGCAGTCGAAGTCGATCACCTACACACATAAAATAGTGCGGTCCAAAAAGGATAATTGCTTTCCGCAAAAACAATTTATTGAAAGAGATGTGGCCTAGCGCCGAAGTCATGTCGATGCAGGGTGTTGGCGTGACGCGGTGAAGGCGTGGCCAAGCCTGAATTCGCAGGCCGGTCTAAGTTCCGGATGCGGCATTCGCCGAACTATATGCGGAAAGTGACCGAACCACCATGCGACCATTGTTAATGCGGCCACCATTTGATAGACCTGTGTACAGATGATGAAACAAACCAGAGTAATAATTCCTTGGGAAAAATAAACCCAAGCAAGAAAAAAAACTAAGATCAATAGCACCTGGTTTATCTGTTGTAGTAATCTGAAGAAAGGTTACTCCCCAAATTGGGACTCGATCAGCACACCCATTGACTGATGGGCGATAAAGCGACGGCATGGCGATGCTGGCAAAGGTGGGATCGCCGCGGCAAAGCCCCCAGTCCAGCTAACATGACGAAGCTGGTCGGCTGGTGACGCCGAAGTCACCGAAGTATGTTGATGAAGAAATAGCAAAGTCCCCGGTCTAGCCGAGATGACGGAGCGGGTCAGTAAGGAGATGTTGCAACTGCCATGTCAGCTGAGGTGTTGAAGCAGTTCGGCGTGATGGACATCGTCTTGAAAAAGCAACAGTGCGGCCATGCCGACGCTGGTCATAACTTGTGACGCGATCAATGTCTGATTGATGAAGTGACCGAGCGACGATGTCGGCGTGCCTGACCCATGCAATACGTGGGGTGATGGTGTTGATGATGATTTATCCTTCGCGATGCCAAAATCTTGTTCGGCTTGCCGACCTGATGATCCGATAAGGTTAGGCTCGGCTCAATGATGCGACGATCTGTCTAGCGCAGGTCGGCAAACATGGAGCAATATTACTGGACTAATGTGACACCAGCGCGATGGTGAAGAGTGCCTCAAAGAAGGATTAAAATTTTATGGGCATGTGTTAAAAACAACACACAATACCATAGAAGAAAATTACTTTAAAAAGGTTGTCCAATGTCACATTCATAAGAAAACATGAATTCTGGTCGGATCTGTATTCGCGCAGAAAACATATCCAAAAAGTGATGCACTAGTCGGAAGGTTCCTGGAGTTTGGACGGTCGGATCGGTCTAAAATTTTGAGGGGTGGTAGATATAGGAATTCCGTAGCCGATCAACGGTTGGATCTTCCAAAGGACGTCCGAGCTAGGTGCTGAAGACCATGCCCTAAACTCGTTCAGATACCCATCCAGATTTGATAGGGCTCCGGTATATCGTAGATTGCCGGAGATTCCTCCATCGGAACTCGACGAAATTTTGCATGGTTGTTGTAGACTCAATTCTGCACAATTACACCAAAGAAATCGTCAAAGCGATGCTGGAGGAGGTGGTGGCAGCGGATACAAGTTCGCTATTCACAAAAACAGCACGGTCGCCCAAGGGCAATGTTGATGTTGAGCCCCCGAGCTCCATGGATTATTTCTCCATGATCTTGATAGAGGTTGGAGTTGATGTTGATGAAGGCCCCTGTCCGAACATGACGATCAGAGATGGAGCGCGGTGCTCGGTCGAGCCGAGGTGACCAGTTGAGCCGGCGACGAAGATATCGGCGTCATAGGTGATCTGCGGGCGAGCCATTGATCCTTTGTCGACCACACAACGGAACTCTCAATGAAAACACCATTGTCGGTGTCAAAACCAGCAGATCTCGGGTAGGGGGTCCCGAACTATGCGTCTAAGGGTCGATGGTAACAGGAGACAGGGGACACGATGTTTACCCAGGTTCGGGCCCTCTTGATGGAGGTAATACCCTACTTCCTGCTTGATTGACTTTGATGAGTATAGGGGTTACAAGAGTTGATCTACCTTGAGACTGTATGTTGTGGTCTAAACCCTACAGGTATGATGAGTAATGTCATAATAATCTACCGACTAGCCTGGCCTCGGCTTATATAATGTACCAGAGGCCTAGGATAACAAGAGTCCTAGTCAAATACGCCGGTGGAGAGGAGTCCTTGTCTTGATCACCAAGTCTTGTGGAATCTTCCTCGTGTATACATCGGCTCTCCAAATTGGCCCATGAGCATATGGCCATGGGGGGTCCTCGTCCCAATCCAACTGATTGGGAGACGACGTGGTGAGTTTCCCATAGTCCAGGACACCGTCACTCTCCGTCACCTCCATAAACGAGAAACATATCCTTGGTCCTTTTCAGGTACTTCAGGATATTCTTGACCGCTGTCCAGTGATCCACTCTTGGATTACTTTGGTACCTCCCTGCCAAACTTACGGCAAGGCACACATCAGGTCTAGTACACAACATGGCATACATTACAGAACCTATGGCTGAGGCATAGGGAATGACTTTCATTCTCTCTCTATCTTCTCCCATGGTCGGACTTTGAGTCTGACTCAATTTCACACCTTGCAACACAGGCAAGAACCCTTTCTTTGACTGGTCCATTTTGAACTTCTTCAGAACTTTGTCAAGGTATGTGCTTTGTGAAAGTCCTATCAAGTGTCTCGATCTATCCCTATAGATCTTGATGCCCAATATGTAAGCAGATTCACCGAGGTCTTTCATTGAAAAATTCTTATTCAAATATCCTTTTATGCTATCTAGAAATTATATATCATTTCCAATCAGCAATATGTCATCCACATATAATATCAGTAATGGTACAGAGCTCCCATTCACTTTCTTGTAAATACAGGCTTCATCGTAAGTTTGTATAAAACCAAATGCTTTGATCACCTCATCAAAGCGTATATTCCAACTCTGAGATGCTTGCACCAGTCCATAGATGGATCGCTGGAGCTTTCACGCTTTGTTAGCACCCTTAGGATCGACAAAACCTTCTGATTACATCATACAACTATTCTTTAAGAAAGCCGTTAAGGAATGCAGTTTTGACGTCCATTGCCAGATTTCATAATCATCAAATGCGGCCATTGATAACATGATTCCGACAGACCTAAGCATCGCTACGGGTGAGAAAGTCTCATCATAGTCAACCCCTTTAACTTGTCGAAAACCTTTTGTGACAAGTCGAGCTTTGTAGACAATGATATAGTAGCCATCAACGCCCGTCTTCTTTTTGAAGATCCATTTATTCTCAATGGCTTGCCGATCATCAGGCAAGTCCACTAAACTCCACACTTTGTTCTCATACATGGATCCTATCTCGGATTTCATGGCCTCAAGCCATTTGTCGGAATCTCGGCTCATCGTAGCTTCTTCATAGTTCATAGATTCATTGTTGTGAAACAACATGACTTCCAGGACAGGATTATCGTACCACTCCGGTGCGGTACATGTTCTGGTCAACCTACAAGGTTCAGTAGTAACTTGATCCGAAGGTTCATGATCATCATTTGCTTCCTCTTTGGTTGGTGTAGGCATCACGGGGACGGGTTTCTCTGTTGTGTGATACGTCTCCAACGTATCTATAATTTTATTATTATTCCATGCTATTATATTATCTATCTTGGATGTTTTATATGCTATTTTATATGATTTTTGGGACTAACCTATTAACCTAGAGCAAAGTGCCAGTTTCTGTTTTTTCTTGTTTTTGAGATTCACAGAAAAGGAATACCAAACGGAGTCCAATTGACCTGAAAATTTACGGAGAATATTTTTAGAAAATATAAAAAATACTGGAACGAAAAGTTACCGGAGAGGAGTCCCGAGGCCACCACAAGGGTGGAGGGTGCCCCCTGTCGGTGTCAAAACCGGCGGATCTCGGGTAGGGGGCCCCGAACTGTGCGTCTAGGATCGATGGTAACAGGAGGCGGGGGACACGATGTTTACCCAGGTTCAGGCCCTCTCTATGGAGCTAATACCTACTTCCTGCTTGATTGATCTTGATGAATATAAGTATTACAAGAGTTGATCTACCACGAGATCGTAATGACTAAACCCTAGAAATCTAGCCTATGAGTATGGTAATGAGTATATGTGTTATCCTTTCCGGACTATCCCCTTCAGTTTATATAGACACCGAGGGGATCTAGGGTTTACATGGAGTCGGTTACATAAGAAGGAATCCTTGGCCGCCAAGCTTGCCTTCCACGCCAAGTAGAGCCCAATCCGGACACGGTGCAGTCTTCGGCCTTCATGTCTCCACAGCTCATCAGTCCGGCCCATGGAAAACAGGCCGGACGCCCAAGCACCCCTTAGTCCAGGACTCCCTCGGTAGCCCCTAAACCTAGCTTCAATGACGAGGAGTCCGACACGCAGATTTGTCTTCGGCATTGCAAGGCAGGTTCCCTCCTTCCGAACTCCGGAATAGTCTTCGGATGAAGTAAGTATATCCGTACCTGTGTATATAATGGCAGAGAATGTAATCCCCCACAAGCCCAACTTATTGATAACTGTTCATGACATCATATCATGCCTGCCCGGTTATGATTTCCAACCGTCAGCTAGCGAGCCGCCCCAGGTCTCGGGGTGCGGTTTTATTGGCACGTCTCATCAAGGCAGAGATCCTGTCCCCTTTTTTTATGGGATTTTCATTAATGCAGGCGTGGGTAACCCAACCGTCCCCTGGGTACAACTCCTTGGTGATACGTAAGTTTAGAGACCTCGGGGGAGACGCCCAATATTCTGGGCCTTTATATAGGGACCCAGTCTCGTTTTCTTCCCTTGCGCTTGCTTCTTCCTCAACCTCATCCACCCCAAGTTCCAACCCTCGGGTTCCAATCGCCACCAGCCCTAGTCATGTCCGGATCCAACCATCTGGGCCGGTGGGTGGCTTCTTCTGTCACAGAGGAGGATATTGCGATGTTCCACGTAGCGAGGATCTGACCTCGGAAATCTTTCATCGGCTTCCGTCACAAGGGCAAGTCATACCGACCCCCAGATCTGGTGAGAGGGTAGTATTTGTATCCCACTTTCTTCACGGGCTAGGGTTCCCGCTTAACCCCTTTGTCCGGGGGCTCATGTTCTACTATGGGCTAGATTTTCACGATCTAGCCCCAGACTCTATTCTCCTCATCCCGACATTTATCGTCATGTGTGAAGCCTTACTCCGGACTCCTTCGCACTTTGGTTTGTGTCTCAAGACCTTTGACGTGAGGCCGCAGGTGGCAGAGGAGGAGCAGGCAGAGTGCGGCAGTGTCACAATAGGCAAGTTGGCCGGCAAGGTTTGGCCCAAAGGATCTTTCGCCAAATCTTCTGACATATGGCAGCAGGGGTGGTTTTATATCAACGAGCCGCGGGGCCCCAAGTGGGCGGCTACACCTGTGTTCCGGCCCGGCCCTCCAATTCAGCTTGCTTCGTGGGTCAATAATGGATTGGACTGGGGATCCGTCAATGAAGTGCAGACTCGGCAAAGTCACATCCAGAGCCTTATCGAGAAGGGCATCGATCTTGTGAACGTCGTTCAAATAATGCTAGTCCGCCGGATCCTGCCATGTCAGCGGCGACCTCTTCGTATGTGGGAGTTTAACCCAGAAGGGTGGCGGACTCTACAACACTTCTTCGGCACTACGCATGAAGGAATGTGGAAATTATATTTCGGGGAACGAGAGCAATGGCTGTACACCACCGAAGACGTTGGTCTTGACTGCAATCATCCAGACACTTTGGTAAGTACTCGATATCCGAGCACCTTCAGTTCAGGCATCTCTCAACAAGATACTGAACAATCCGTCCCTGTACATGACTGGATAAAGAAAGTGGTGCTAATCTAGTGTCCGGCGCCTCTTCCCGAAGGCCCTGCGACCAACCTGCTGACGAGAATGCTGATTCTGACACCGTATCATTTGGCTGCGTTCGGGGAAACCGAAATCCCTTTGCCCGAGGGCAAGAGTGCAGAGGGGGCCCTCCAGGGCAAGAAGAGGGTTGCCTCCGAAGATCAGGAGGGGAAGCCTTCCAAGAGAGGAAAAACACTGTCGTCGAGTGACTTGGGCCGGGCAAGCGAGGTTGCCGTAGAGTTCGATGACGAGGACGAACCTCGAGGCAGATGCTACCTCTTGAGCACTGCGTTGGTTTTCCCCAAAGAGGAAGGGATGATGCAGCAAAGTAGCGTAAGTATTTCCCTCGGTTTTTGAGAACCAAGCTATCAATCTAGTAGGAGGCTACGCGCAAGTCCCTCGTACCTGCACAAAACAAATAAATCCTCGCAACTAACGCGAATAGGGGTTGTCAATCCCTACACGGCCACTTACGAGAGTGAGATCTAATAGATATGATAAGATAATATTTTTGGTATTTTCGTGATAAAGATGCAAAGTAAAAAGCAAAGGAAATAACTAAGTAGTAGGAAATTAATATGAAAAAGATAGACCCGGGGGCCATAGGTTTCACTAGTGGATTCTCTCGAGAGCATAAGTATTCTACGGTGGGTGAACAAATTACTGTTGAGCAATTGACAGAATTGAGCATAGTTATGAGAATATCTAGGTATGATCATGTATATAGGCATCACGTCCGAGACAAGTAGACCGACTCCTGCCTGCATCTACTACTATTACTCCACTCATCGACCGCTATCCAGCATGCATCTAGAGTATTAAGTTAAAACAGAGTAACGCCTTAAACAAGATGACATGATGTAGAGGGATAGACTCATGCAATATGATGAAAACCCCATCTTGTTATCCTCGATGGCAACAATACAATACGTGCCTTGCTGCCCCTACTATCACTGGGAAAGGACACCGCAAGATTGAACCCAAAGCTAAGCACTTCTCCCATTGCAAGAAAGATCAATCTAGTAGGCCAAACCAAACTGATAATTTGAAGAGACTTGCAAAGATAATCAATCATACATAAAAGAATTCAGAGAAGATTCAAATATTATTCATAGATAGACTTGATCATAAACCCACAATTCATTGGTCTCAACAAACACACCGCAAAAAGAAGATTACATCGAATAGTTCTCCACAAGAGAGGGGGAGAACATTGTATTGAGATCCAAAAAGAGAGAAGAAGCCATCTAGCTAATAACTATGGACCCGTATGTATGAGGTGAACTACTCACACTTCATCGGAGAGGCTATGGTGTTGATGTAGAAGCCCTCCGTGATCGATGCCCCCTCTGGCGGATCTCCGGAACAGGCCCCAAGATGTGATCTCATGGATACATAAAGTTGTGGCGGTGGAATTAGGTTTTTGGCTCCGTATCTGATCGTTTGGGGGTACGTAGGTATATATAGGAGGAAGGAGTACGTCGGTGGAGCAGCAGGGCCCCACGAGTGTGGAGGGTGCGCCCCCTACCTCGTGGCCTCCTCTTTTGTGTCTTGACGTAGGGTCCAAGTCTCCAGGGTCTTGTTTGTTGAGGAAATCATGTTCCCGAAGGTTTCATTCCGTTTGGACTCCGTTTGATATTCCTTTTCTTCGAAACCCTAAAACAGGCAAAAACAGCAATTCTGGGCTGGGCCTCCGGTTAATAGGTTAGTCCCAAAAATAATATAAAAGTGGATAATAAAGCCCAATAATGTCCAAAATAGTAGATAATATAGCATGGAGCAATCAAAAATTATAGATACGTTGGAGACGTATCAAGCATCCCCAAGCTTAATTCCTGCTCGTCCTCGAGTAGGTAAATGATAAAAACAGAATTTTTGATGCAGAGTGCTACTTGGCATAATTTTAATGTAATTCTTCTTAATTGTGGTATGAATATTAAGATCCAAAAGATTCAAGACAAAAAGTTTAATACTGACATGAAAATAATAATACTTCAAGCATACTAACAAAGCAATTATGTCTTCTCAAAATAACATGGCCAAAGAAAGTTATCCCTACAAAATCATATAGTCTGGCTATGCTCCATCTTCACCACACAAAATATTTAAATCATGCACAACCCCGATGACAAGCCAAGCAATTGTTTCATACTTTTGACATTCTCAAAACTTTTTCAATTTTCACGCAATACATGAGCGTGAGCCATGGACATAGCACTATAGGTGGAATAGAATGGTGGTTGTGGTTAAGACAAAAAAGGGAAGATAGTCTCACATCAACTAGGCGTATCAATGGGCTATGGAGATGCCCATCAATAGATATCAATGTGACTGAGTAGGGATTGCCATGCAACGGATGCACTAGAGCTATAAGTATATGAAAGCTCAAAAAGAAACTAAGTGGGTATGCATCCAACTTGCTTGCTCATGAAGGCCTAGGGCGATTTGAGGAAGCCCATCATTGGAATATACAAGCCAAGTTCTATAATGAAAAATTCCCACTAGTATATGAAAGTGATAACATGAGAGACTCTCTACTATGAATATCATGGTACTACTTTGAAGCACAAGTGTGGTAAAAGGATAGTAACATTGTCCCTTCTCTCTTTTCCTCTCATTTTTTTATTTGGGCCTTTTCTATTTTTTATGGCCTCTTTTCTTTTTTCTTTTTTTTCGTACGGAATCTCATCCCGACTTGTGGGGGAATCATAGTCTCCATCATCCTTTCCTCACTGGGACAATGCTCTAATAATGATGATCATCACACTTTTATTTTTCTTACAACTCAAGAATTACAACTCGATACTTAGAACAAAATATGACTCTATATGAATGCCTCCAGCGGTGTACCTGGATATGCAATGAATCAAGAGTGACACACATGAAAGAATTATGAATGGTGGCTTTGCCACAAGTACGATGTCAACTACATGATCATGCTAAGCAATATGACAATGATGGAGTGTGTCATAATAAACGGAACAGTGGAAAGTTGCATGGCAATATATCTCGGAATGGCTATGGAAATGCCATAATAGGTAGGTATGGTGGCTGTTTTGAGGAAGATATATGGTGGGTGTATGATACCGGCGAAAGGTGCGCGGTATTAGAGAGGCTAGCAAAGGTGGAAGGGTGAGAGTGCGTATAATCCATGGACTCAACATTAGTCATAAAGAACTCATATACTTATTGCAAAAATCTACAAGTTATCAAAGTAAAGTATTACTCGCATGCTCCTAGGGGGATAGATTGGTAGGAAAAGACCATCGCTCGTCCCCGACCGCCACTCATAAGGAAGACAATCAAAAAATAAATCATGCTCGAACTTCATCACATAACGGTTCATCATACGTGCATGCTACGGCAATCACAAACTTTAACACAAGTATTTCTCAAATTCACAACTACTCAACTAGCACAACTTTAATATCACCATCTTCACATCTCAAAACAATTATCAAGCATCGAACTTCTCATAGTATTCAACACACTCAAAAGAAAGTTTTATTATTAATCTTGTATACCTAGCATATTAGGATTTTAAGCAAATTACCATGCTATTTAAGACTCTCAAAATAATCTAAGTGAATCATGAGAGATCAATAGTTTCTATAAAAGAAATCCACCACTGTGCTCTAAAAGATATAAGTGAAGTACTAGAGCAAAACTACATAACTCAAAAGATATAAGCGAAGCACATAGAGTATTCTAACAAGTTTCAAATCATGTATGGCTCTCTCAAAAGGTGTGTACAGCAAGGATGATTGTGGTAAACTAACAAATAAAGACTCAAATAATACAAGACACTCCAAGCAAAACACATATCATGTGGAGAATAAAAATATAGCTCCAAGTAAAGTTACCGATAGAAGTAGACGAAAGAGGGGATGCCTTCCAGGGCATCCCCAAGCTTTGGCTTTTAGGTGTCCTTAGATTATCTAAGGGGTGCCATGGGCATCCCCAAGCTTAGGCTCTTGCAACTCCTTGTTCCATAATCCATCAAATCTTTACCCAAAACTTGAAAACTTCACAACACAAAACTTAAAGTAGAAAATCTTTACACAGCAGTTCTCGTGAGCGCTAAAGTTTCTGTTTTTTCACAGCAAGTGTAACAAGACTTTCCCCAAGTCTTCCCAACGGTTCTACTTGGCACAAACACTAATTAAACACAAAAAACACAACCAAAACAGAGGCTAGATAAATTATTTATTACTAAACAGTAGCAAAAAGCAAGGGATAAAAATAAAATTGCGTTGCCTCCCAACAAGCGCTATCGTTTAACGCCCCTAGCTAGGCATAACAAGCAAGGATAGATCTAGGTATTGCCATCTTTGGTAGGTAACCCGTAAGTGGCTCTCATAATAGATTCATAAGGTAATTTAATTTTCTTTCTAGGAAAGTGTTCCATGCCTTTCCTTAATGGAAATTGGAACCTAATATTTCCTTCCTTCATATCAATAATTGCACCAATCGTTCTAAGGAAAGGTCTTCCAAGAATATTAGGACATGAAGGATTGCAATCTATGTCAAGAACAATAAAATCTACGGGTACATAATTCCTATTTGCAACAATAAGAACATCATTAATTCTTCCCATAGGTTTCTTAATAGTGGAATCCGCAAGGTGCAAGTTTAAAGAGCAATCATCAAAATCACGGAAACCTAACAAATCACAACAAAGTCTTTGGAATCGTGGAAACACTAGCACCCAAATCACATAAAGCATAGCATTCATGATCTTTAATTTTAATTTTAATAGTTGGTTCCCACTTGAGGGAGTCCTGGATTAGGGGGTCTCCGGACAGCCGGACTATATCCTTTGTCCGGACTGCTGGACTATGAAGATACGAGATTGAAGACTTCGTCCCGTGTCCGGATGGGACTCTACTTGGCGTGGAAGGCAAGCTAGGCAATACGGATATGCATATCTCCTCCTTTGTAACCGACCTTGTGTAACCCTAGCCTTCTCCAGTGTCTATATAAACCGGAGGGTTTTAGTCCGTAGAACAACATACAATCATACCATAGGCTAGCTTCTAGGGTTTCGCCTCTCTGATCTCGTGGTAGATCAACTCTTGTACTACTCATATTATCAAGAATAATCAAGCAGGACGTAGGGTTTTACCTCCATCAAGAGGTCCCGAACCTGCGTAAAACATCGTGTCCCCTGCCTCTTGTTACCATCCGCCTTAGACGCACAGTTCGGGACCCCCTACCCGAGATCCGCCGGCTTTGACACCGACATTGGTGCTTTCATTAAGAGTTCCTCTGTGTCGTCACTGTTAGGCTTGATGGCTCCTTCGATCATCGATAGCGATGCAGTCCAGGGTGAGACTTTTCTCCCCGGAAAGATCTTTGTATTCGGCGGCTTCGCACTGCGGGCCAACTCGCTTGGCCATCTGGAGCAGATCGAGAGTTATGCCCATGGCCACCAGGTCAGGTTTGGAAGCTTAAACTACACGGCCGACATCCACGGAGACTTGATCATTGATGGATTCGAGCCCCTGCCGAGTGCGCCGCACGGTCACGATGAGCATGATTTAGCTCTACCATCGGACAGTGTTCAGGAGACCGCATCGACAACCGCTCCGACCCTCAATTCGGAGCCAATTGCGTCATCCATGGACAGGTGGATAGACCCCGCCACGGAGGCCGTATTCTCAGTGGCGATCGAGCCGAGTATCGACGTTACCCTTCACGGGAGCCGTGACGCCGAACTACCGGATTATTCCCCGGCCACGGACTCCGAACCGCCTGCGCCCGTGCCTATCGAATCCGACTGGGCGCCGATCATGGAGTTCACCTCCGCGGATATCTTTCAGCACTCGCCCTTCGGCGACATACTGAACTCATTAAGGTCTCTCTCCCTGTCAGGAGAGTCCGGGCCGAACTATGTTCGGCAGGATTGGGATGCGGATGACGAAGAAATTCGCTGCCCACCCACCACCCACTTAGTAGCCACTGTCGACGATTTGACCGACATGCTCGACTTCGACTCCGAAGACATTGACGGTATGGACGACGATGCAGGAGACGAACAGGAACCACTGCCCACAGGGCACTGGACGCCCACTTCATCATATGATGTATACATGGTGGACACACCCAAAGAAAACGACGACGAGGAATGGAAGGACGCAGCGAAGGGTTGTTCCCTCGAGAAGCAGTCAAAGCGGCGGTGTAAGCGCTGCTCCAAATCCTGCCTCGGCAGAAACAACAATCATATAGACCCAGCGATAGAGCAGGGTGACCCATCGCCTGACCACGGCAACACGGAGAATCAAACCGAACAACCCGACTCCGTTGAAGATAACAGTCCGGACGACATCACACCGGACAGGCACCCGGAGCAACAGAATGCCCATCAAAGGCTTGTTGCCATTGCAAGGAGTCTGAAAAAGCAGAAGCAAAGGCTCAGGGCTGCACAAGACACACTCAGAATCAGATGGAGTGAAGTACTCAACACAGTAGTGAAGTATGGCGGTAATCGCCACACCAAGAGCTACCCGAAGCGAAAGTTGCTACCTGAATTCGAGGAGGAGGCCTTAGATCCCCCACAACCAAAAAACAAAATGGCCATCCGGGCGGATAGACGACCTCGTGGCCAACATAGAGCGGCAAACGACGCCGCACATAAGCCAGTACGCGATCCATGTGAGGGCTCGCATCAAAAGGAGGGCCGCAACCAGATCCATCTACGGGCCATGCAAGCGCGCTCCAGCATGCAATGCAACACAACAAACATCCCAACACCACGGTACACCCAAATACAGGGGTGCCGCACACACCCTATGTTTCACCGATGAGGTGCTGGACCATGAATTTCCAGAGGGATTCAAACCCGTAAACATAGAGGCGTACGACGGAATGACAAACCCTGGGGTCTGGATTGAGGACTACATCCTCCATATCCATATGGCTCGAGAAGACGATCTCCACGCCATCAAGTACTTACCCCTCAAGCTCAAAGGGCCAGCTCGGCACTGGCTTAAAAGCCTCCTCGAAAATTCCATTGGAAGCTTGGAAGAGCTCGAAGACGCCTTTCGGGCAAATTTTCAAGGGACCTATGTCCGACCACCAGATGCAGACGATTTAAGTCATATAACTCAACAGCCCGGGGAGTCAGCCCGAAAGCTTTGGAACAGGTTCCTCACTAAAAAGAACCAAATAGTCGACTGTTCGGACACCGAAGCCTTAGCAGCTTTCAAGCACAGCGTTTGAGACGAATGGCTTGCCAGACACCTCGGCCAAGAAAAGCTGAGAACAATGGCAGCATTAACAAGCCTCATGACCCGCTTTTGCGCGGGCGAGGACAGCTGGTTAGCCCAATGCAGCACCAACGACCCAAGTACATCCGAAGTCAGGGACGGAAATGGGAAATCACGACGCAGCAAAAACAAGTGCCAGAATAAAGAAGACAGCCCGAAGAGCACGGCGGTAAACGCCGGATTCAGAAGCTGTCGGCCAGGTCAGCAAAAGCTGCCCTCCAAAGGCAACAGAGACGAACTGTCAGCCTAAACAAGATTCTGGACCAAATATGTCAGATCCATAGCACCCCCGCTAAACCTGCAAATCATACCCATAGAGAATGCTGGGTCTTCAAGCAGTCCGGCAAGCTCAACGCCGAACATAAGGGGCAGGATACAGCAAGCGAAGACGAGGACGAGCCTCGCAAGCAAAGCACTGGGGAACAGAAGAAATTCCCACCAGAAGTCAAAACAGTAAACGTGTTACACGTGACAAAGGGGAGAAATAATGCGGCACTCCTAGAGACACATGCCCCAGGGCCTATCACCGCGGAGTTCTACCACTGGTCGTCCCAACCGATCACCTTCGACCATCGGGATTACTCGGCAAGTATCCGGCGTGCAGGATGGGCTGCCTTGGTATTAGACCCAATAATTGACGGATACCACTTCACACGAGTCCTGATGGACGGCGGCAGCAGTCTAAACCTGGTATATCAGGACACAGTCTGCAAAATGGGGATAGACCCAACAAAAATTAGCCACAACAATACTACCTTTAAAGGAGTAATGCCAGGCCCAGAGGCCCATTGCACGGGCTCCCTGCTACTAGAGGTTATATTCGACTTTCCCGATTACTTCCGCAGCGAAAATTTAATGTTCCACATCGCTCTGTTCCAAAGTGGTTATCAAGCACTACTCGGACGCGAAGCTTTCGCTCGCTTTAACGCAATACCGCATTACTCTTCTCTCATGCTTAAGATGCCCGGTCCGCGCGGCATCATTACAGTAAATGGAAATATTGGGCGCTTCTTGCGCGCGGAAGACCGTGCGGCTGCCTTGGCAGCCGCACACTAAACGGCCTCACCAACTAAAACATCTGACAGGTCGTTAAGACCACGGACGCGGTTAGACGAGTCCGGCGCAGCTATATGTAATCGATACAGGTTTGATGGCTATACCCCTATTACAATACAAGGGGCTCAACGCGCGCAAACAAGTGGCAATTAGGCTTAACTTTACTCATCTTGAATTGTACATGGTTTCTTTAGTATAACCTACCTTTTTGCACGACAACTCGTCAACTAAGTTCCTCTCTTTTACATATGACCATCGTGCTACACCCGCCCAGGATACGGCACAACGGAGACACAGGCGCAGACGTGCAGCAGGGACCCATTCCAAGGATTCTTTTTAGATTAAGACCTTGTGTAATCCTTTTTTACTGTCTCTTGTTCATACACATCCCCCGGATTCTCAGTACAATTGAGAAGGATGTTGACGTATTGGCATGTGGCCAAGTCAGAATATTGCACGTACCTAGACACCAGGGGCTTATTACAAAGGGCACTGCTTAAGCCCGATTTACATCATAAAGACCGAATACCTTAGGGAGTGTTCGGTGTCGCGAGTTTGGCCTTATATGCATCAGCTCCGAATCATGTCTTTGTTCAAATGTTGGGTTTGCCTGGCTCCTGTGTTTTGCTGCCTTACGTTCCGCTCTATCGGCTAAGGCGGCACCAGGAGAACTACTGCGATTGTGCTCTGGTTCATCCGGACGAGCACCTTAGTAGAGAAAGCCGAAACTGTCATGATATAGCGTGAAACTGGTCAACCAGTCGATGACCTAGCGGAATCTTCGGGATTCCTCTGCCTTAACGAAGGGCCGTTTCCCGGCCAGGCATGTACGCGCTCCGAATTCGGATGAGCGCGGAGCCACCAGGGGCTATATAGTAGCCCCACTGTCAAACTCCTCTGGCTAAGTGAAAGTGTTAAAGCATTATAGTCTGGTTGCCTAGTTCGATGCGCTATCACCTCCTTAATGGACCAAGACGTTGGATCAAGTGTGAACATGCGTCTTCTGCGAACACCCCCGCATTATATGCGTGGGGGCTGAAGCCGACGACTGCCATCTTTCAGGTTATATACATATATACATAAACGGCCACACAGGAGGCATCACAGGACTTTCGGGCAAAAGTATAAATACAGCCTTGATTAATTCAATAAAACATTGTTTGTACAATGGGACTACATGTCACTGGAAAATAATATTCTTCGAGCACTGAGCCTCTATCGAACGAGCGCCTTCAAGGACTTCTTCACAATAGTGCTCGGCAGCCACTCGGCCTATGGCCGAACCCTGTGCCGCAAAAGTGGTGGCCTCCATCTCCGCCCAGTATGTTTTAACACGGGCAAGGGACATCCGCGCACCTTCTATGCACGCTGATCTCTTTACAGCATCGATGCGTGGCACAGCTTCAAGGAATTGTTGCACTAAGCTAAAGTAGCTACTCGGCCTTGGCCCTCCCGGTCACAGGTGATCCACAACGGATCTCATGGCAAGTCCGGACAACCTATGGAGCTCGGCCCAACCGGTCAATCGCTCATTCAGTAGCAGCGGACGGACTGGAGCATGAAACTGTGACCAGAACAACTTTTCCACTTCGGGACCTTTCTGATCCTTGAAGTACTCGGCTGCATCAGCAGCACTGGCAGCCAAATCCATGTACGCGTCCGCATAACTCCATAGCCGGTCCAGAGGAGCATACTTCGGATCTCCGAACTTAGTCCACAACAAGAAGGGCTTCCCAGACACGATATCTGCAGCTTGATTCAACTCCTCCTTTGTCGCTCTAATTTTGGAGCGGGCTTCCTTGGCAGCCACCCGGGCCTTCTCCAGGTACGTCGCCTTCGCCCGGTTTTCCTCTTCAAGAAGCCGGTAACGGTCAGCAGCATCTTTTAACTCCATGGCCATCTTGGCAATTTTTTCTTTGCTCTCGCAATGTGCAGCCTGTTTGGCCTTTAACTCTTCGGCCGCCTGTAAAGCGGCCACATTGCTACTCCTTGCTTGCTCCTTGGCTCGGGCAAGCTCCGCCCGAAGGGTCTCCATGGTGCCCGCTCCATCTGCAGTCCGAACATCTTAAAGATACTGGAATCATGCTGCTCTTATTATGTGACGATCACCAGAAAAATCACTCACCCTGTGCCTCATCAAGCCGCTTGTTGACAAGCACGATGTCGACATCTACCGCATCCAGTTGCAGCTTTAGTTTGGCAAACCCATCAGTCCGGCTAGCCACCGGAGCTTCAACCACCTGCACATAAAGGCGGTCTGGTTATTACCTGGGACTATGATCCTCTGTTTGCCGCCGTTCTCGACGACAACTAGAGTCTCAGGGGCTACTATCTGCATGGGCATACCTAATGTGTGCGGTACTATTAAAAGGCATACATTATTTTACGTACCTCGAAGCCTTTCAGCAGACTCATAAAAGCTTCGTGCAAACCGCTTTCGGCGGATGAAATCCTTACAATTACCGTACCCATTAGCGTATGATGCGCTTTCGAGACGACAGCTTTCCCTAGAAGATCCTTCAGCGCGTCCGACCGCACACAGTACGGACCCTTGCTATCGCTCTCCTCAGCCGAATACTGGGGATGGCGGGTAGCCAAAGGGTTATCCTCTAGCGATATTGGATCCGGAGATACCCTTCGCGACGATACTTCAAGGTCGCCCGCTTCTTGAGCTGGGGAATCCGGGGGAGGCGTTTCGCTCTCCATCATCTCCGGAAGAAGATCCCCCGAAGATGAACTCTGTCGAGAAGGGCTGCGATCCGGATTACAATTTACAAGCATCGGTTATTGTCTTCGGATGTAAGGTAGGATATCTTCACTATTAAGTACTTTTTGATTACTTACAGCTCGGTAGAGGGCTGACCCCCGCGCGGTCATTGTGCGGCAATAATACCCTCCGAGGCAGGACCCTCTGGTGGAGATTTCTTCTCCTGTTTGGAAACCTTAGTTTCTGGATCTTCAGAGGTAGTCCTCTTCCTTCCTCAGGGAGAGAGAATGTCAGATTCTTCCCCTTGGTTATCCTCCCTCACGGAGGCACTCGTTCCCTCAATTGGAATAGGTAGCGATGGAGGCCTGCTTTCGCCCTCTTTATTCCCCCCTTCATCTTCCTTTGAGGGCACTAGACAAAGTGCTGGCTCGAGCATCTTTTCCAGCACCGGATTGTCCAAGCCTTCAGGAAGGGGGCCGAACACCGGATCATCTTCGCCTTTGTTATCCAGTCCTGGTCAAAGAGCGATTCTTCAGAATGATGTCATGATAAATAAAAGGACAGTGTGTTCGGCCATGGGATTACTTACTTGGGCAGCGGGGCGGTTGCATCTCAGGCCCATGTCCTCGGTAGTGTCCGGACACTCTATTTGGGGTCCAAAGAACGATTTGTACATCTCCTCGTGCGTCATGCCGAGGAAATTCTGAATAGTACGTGGTCCTTCCGAGTTGAATTCCCACATGCGGAGGGGCCGGCGTTTGCAAGGCTGGACTCGACGAACCAGCATAACTTGCATTACCATAACTAGACTGAAATCTCCCTCGAAGAGATCTCAGATACGGCTCTGCAGTATTGGCACGTCCTTGGCTGGACCCCAGCTCAACACCCTGCTGATCCATGACATCAGTTGTGGTGGAGGGCCCGAGCGAAAGGTGGGGGAGCTACCCACTTGGCACTTCGGGGAGCTGTGACGTAAAACCACTCCCGTTGCCACAATCCGGACACCTCCGTAAAGGAACCCTTTGGCCATGGAGTGTCTGCAATTTTGCTTATTAGAGCACGTCTGCACGCTGCGTACTGCCCCTCGACCATCTTCGGCTTCACATCGAAGGTCTTGAGCCACATGCCAAAGTGAGGGGTAATGCGGAGGAAGGCCTCACAAACAACAATAAATGACGAGATGTGAAGATGGGAATCCGGGGCCAGATCGTGAAAATCCAGCTTGTAATAGAACATAAGACCCATAACAAAGGGATCCAAAGCGAGGCCTAGTCCTCGGAGGAAGTGGGAGACGAACACAATGCTCTCGTTAGGTTCGGGAGTAGGGATGACCTGCCCTCGGGCGGGCAGCCTATGCGAAATTTCGGCGGTTAGATATCTGGCCTCCCTCAACTTCTTGATGTCCTCCTCCGTGACGAAGGAAGGCATCCACTGGCCTTGAAGGCTGGATCCGGACATGATTGAAGGTCCGAAGCGCCTGACCTGGGCTTTGGGTGTTAGAACTCGAGGCGGGGGAAGGATTCGATTGAGCGCTGGAGGGAAAAAAGAAAAAGCCCTGTCCCTTCGTAAAGGGGATGAATATCAGGCGTCCTCCTCGTGGCCGTTCGAAACTTACCTAAGATCTAGGAGTCATACCAACAGGCACGGTTGGGTTACCCATGTTTGTATTGCTGATAATCCCGTGATAAGGGGAACACGATCTCTGCTTTGACAAGACGTGTCAAGAACCCGCCTCGCGTTATGTGCGGGGCTGGTTAAAGAAAAACGGTTCAAATAATTATCGGGCCGTGGCGTGATGTCATGCTGCCAAAATGTGTCAGCAGATTAGATTTGTGGAAATATTATTCTCTCTACAGTGGTATGTGGAACTTATTTTGCAGGGTCTGACACTATCCTTGTATTCAAACTCTTCCGTGGTGTATTCGGAGGAGGAACCCACCTTGCAATGCCGAAGACAACACTGCGCACCGGACTCATCGTCATTGAAGCCTGGTTCAGGGGCTACTGAGGGAGTCCTGGATTAGGGGGTCTCCGGACAGCCGGACTATATCCTTTGTCCGGACTGCTGGACTATGAAGATACCAGATTGAAGACTTCGTCTCGTATCCGGACGGGACTCTACTTGGCGTGGAAGGCAAGCTTGGCAATACGGATATGCATATCTCCTCCTTTGTAACCGACCTTGTGTAACCCTAGCCTCCTCCAGTGTCTATATAAACTGGAGGGTTTTAGTCCGTAGAACAACATACAATCATACCATAGGCTAGCTTCTAGGGTTTAGCCTCTCTGATCTCGTGGTAGATCAACTCTTATACTACTCATATTATCAAGAATAATCAAGCAGGACGTAGGGTTTTACCTCCATCAAGAGGGCCCGAACATGGGTAAAACATCGTGTCCCCTGCCTCCTGTTACCATCCGCCTTAGACACACAGTTCGGGACCCCCTACCCGAGATCCGCCGGTTTTGACACCGACACCACTCATCATAAAGCTTTCTAGGGATAGAATTCCAATTCAAGTTTTTCTTCATAAGATTGCATCAAGGTATCAACGATATGTTTAGTAAACGCTTTATTTTGACTATAAGCACGAGGAGAATTTAGCATGGATTGTAACAAGGAAATACAATCAACCAAAGAGCAATTTTCATAGTTAAATTCCTTGAAATCCATAATAGTGGGTTTAGCAACATCTAGGATTTTAATTTCTTCAATCCCACTTTTATCAATTTTAGCATCAAGATAAAAAAAATCCGAATTCTTGGAAAGCCTTCTAGGTAAAGGTGGATCATATTCAGTACCATCATTATCAAGATTCATATTGCAAAACAAAGATTTAATAGGGGACACATCAATAACTTTTAGATCTTCATCATTATTTTCATAGCAATCCGGTTTAGCGGCCATCTTATTAACTAAGGTAGCCTGCTTATCCGAAATTTTAGCAGTTAATTTCTCAAGATGAGCAATTTGGGATCTCAAACCATCGAATTCTTTAGACATATAATCAAGCTCTTTATTCATAAAACTCATAAACCTTTTCTGTTCTTTAAGCTCGTTTCTGAAGAAACTATTATGTTCAAATTGCAAAACCATAAAACTCCTGACATTGCTTTCGATCTCTTCTAGCCTTTTAAGGTGGAGATCACCAAATTTAGGTAGAGCCATTGGGGCAAGCAAGCAAACTAACACACAAGCAAACAAAAAGCAAGCGGGGAAAAAGAGGCAAAATAGAGAAAGAGATGGAGGATAGAGAGAGAGGGCGAATAAAACGGCACGGGTGAAGTGGGGGAGAGGAAAACGAGAGGCAAATGGCAAATAATGTAATGCGGGAGATAAGGGTATGTGATGGGTACTTGGTATGTTGACTTTTGCGTAGACCTCCCCAGCAACGGTGCCAGAAATCCTTCTTGCTACCTCTTGAGCACTGCGTTGGTTTTCCCCGAAGAGGAAGGGATGATGCAGCAAAGTAGCGTAAGTATTTCCCTCAGTTTTTGAGAACCAACGTATCAATCCAGTAGGAAGGCTATGCGCAAGTCCCTCGTACGCGCACAAAACAAATAAATCCTCGCAACCAACGCGAATAGAGGTTGTCAATCCCTACACGGCCACTTACGAGAGTGAGATCTGATAGATATGATAAGATAATATTTTTGGTATTTTTGTGATAAAGATGCAAAGTAAAATAAAGGTAAAGTAAAAAAAGCAAAGGAAATAACTAAGTTGCAGGAGATTAATATGATAAAGATAGACCCGGGGCCATAGGTTTCACTAGTGGCTTCTCTCGAGAGCATAAGTATTCTATGGTGGGTGAACAAAATACTATTGAGCAATTGACAGAATTAAGCATAGTTATGAGAATATCTAGGTATGATCATGTATATAGGCATCACGTCCAAGACAAGTAGACCGACTCCTGCCTGCATCTAGTACTATTACTCCACTCATCGACCGCTATCCAGCATGCATCTAGAGTATTAAGTTAAAACAGAGTAACGCCTTAAGCAAGATGACATGATGTAGAGGGATAGACTCATGCAATATGATGAAAACCCCATCTTGTTTTCCTCGATGGCAACAATACAATACGTGCCTTGCTGCCCCTACTGTCACTGGGAAAGGACACCGCAAGATTGAACCCAAAGCTAAGCACTTATCCCATTGCAAGAAAGATCAATCTAGTAGGCCAAACCAAACTGATCATTTGAAGAGACTTGCAAAGATAACCAATCATACATAAAAGAACTCAGAGAAGATTCAAATATTATTAATAGATAGACTTGATCATAAACCCACAATTCATCGGTCTCAACAAACACACCGCAAAAAGAAGATTACATCGAATAGTTCTCCACAAGAGAGGGGGAGAACATTGTATTGAGATCCAAAAAGAGAGAAGAAGCCATCTAGCTAATAACTATGGACCCGTAGGTCTGAGGTGAACTACTCACACTTCATCGGAGAGGCTATGGTGTTGATGTAGAAGCCCTCCGTGATCGATGCCCCCTCCGGCGGAGCTCCGAAACAGGCCCCAAGATGGGATCTCGTGGATACAGAAATTTACGGTGGTGGAATTAGGTTTTTGGCTCCGTATCTGATCGTTTGGGGGTACGTACGTATATATAGGAGGAAGGAGTACGTTGGTGGAGAAACAGGGGGCCCACGAGGGTGGAGGGCGCGCCTGAGGGAGGGGGGTAGGCGCGCCCTCCTACCTCCTGGCCTCCTCTTTTGTGTCTTGACGTAGGGTCCAAGTCTCCCGGGTCTTATTTGTTGAGAAAATCACGTTCCCGAAGGTTTCATTCCGTTTGGACTCCGTTTGATATTCCTTTTCTTCGAAACCCTAAAACAGGCAAAAAACATCAATTCTGGGCTGGGCCTCCGGTTAATAGGTTAGTCCCAAAAATAATATAAAAGTGGATAATAAAGCCCAATAATGTCCAAAATAGTAGATAATATAGCATGGAGCAATCAAAAATTATAGATATGTTGGAGACATATCAGCAGATAGTATGTGAGACTGTGGTACTTTGACCGCACCTCATTCTTTTCCTATTAGTGAAGTAATCATCTGATGTATGTTCATCCGCGCAGGTTAACGCCCGGTGTTTCTCAATCGTCCTCCTCCTCGGGAGATCTTCTTCCGGAGATGATGGAGAGTGACACGCCTCCTCCGGCCACATCACCCAACAGGGGAGATGACACCGACGTATCATCCCGACGGGGTCCTCCTGAACACCAAGTAGTAGAGGAAGCGAAGAAGGTGTTACCTGAAGGCAGTGCCTCTGTCACTCGGGGCTCCAGGATCAAAACTGGCGTCCCCGAACCGTCTGGTTTACAGCTGGAGACGATTCTGGAGGCAAGTGAGCAGGTTCCTTCTCAGGAATGTCGTACTCCGGCGACGGTTTTCGAAGACCCGGAAGGACCGGACATGCTGACGGGCTTGCTACGATGAGCATCCATTTCAGAAGAGCATCATACCTTGATGGCTACGGTGGTCAAAACGGTTCTATCCATGAAGAGTGGATTGAATGAGGCCTTCACGAGCCTTCTAAGAGGTTTTGAGGTTTGTGATGTAGTTTTGTCAATTGAATTTTATTGACAGAATGCACCTGTTGTATATGCAGTAGCCCCTAAGACTCGGATTGTCTTCCGATGGAAGCGATCAGAGGATCAAAGAGATACGCTCGGGTATTAACCTTGGTTTAATTTGAAATACAGGCTGCTTCCCCTCCTGTGGCTGTCCGGAATATGGAAGTGGCTGAACTACAGCAAAAGCTGGATATTGCGGAGGATGATATTGCATTGATCAACAGGCGTCTTGACGACTCGCAAGGTATGTATTTCGAGCATTCTTTACACCAGTGTGCTTGATGCGGGAAAGTGCTTTATATGAAGTGCGCATGAAATGCAGATGGTGCTGCCGTCGTGGAGGCTCTTCGGGCGGAGCTAGTCCTGGCCAAGGGGCGGGTTTGGCTTAGTGATGCTGCTGCTGAAGAGGCATCGGTTGAACTGAAGGCCGAACAAGCTGCGCGATGTCTGGGCGAGGAGAAGGTATCCATGATGACACTCGCTTTGGAGAATGCTGCTGGCCGCTGCAAATTTCTTGATAAGGAGAATCAAGCCTTAATGGCTGAACTGGACAAGGCCCGACAGGAGGCAAGAGAAGCGCGATCAGAGTCCAGAGCACTCCGTGAGTAGGTTTGGCAGGCGAAAGAGATAGTGGCTGGAAAGCCTTTTCTGCTACACACTAAGTTCGGCGACCCAAACTATGCTCATCTGAATCAAGTGTGGAGTTCTCCGGATGAGTATTTGGACTTGCCGAAGAGTTCTTCCAATGCAGCGCACTATTACCAAGTGCGAGCTAGATATGCAATGGAGAAGCTTTTTTGTCACAGTTCGGTGCGTCGAAGCGCCCACTGTTGCTCAATGAACAGATGTCCCATGGGCCGAACCTCATAGGGTATCTGGCGCTGCCATGAAGGATGTTATAATCCGGTTGTGGCCAACCGAGCCTGCATCGAGTAGCTATTTCGGTTTGGTGCAGAAGCTTGTCGACATAGTGCCGCGACTCGATGCTGCGAAGCGATCGACGTGCATTGAAGGTGCACGGATGGCCCTTGCCCGAGTCAAGACATTCTGGGGAAAGATGAAGGCCATTGACGTCGTAACGAAGGGTCCGCCTGAAGGCAGGGACCGTCCGAAACAGGAGAGTTATTTTCAAGACGTCCTGGAGGCCGCCCGCTTGATAAGTGGTCAATTCTCGAAAAACATAATGTTCGAGTGAGGTGTATGATGATTGTAAAATACAACTTTATAGTTAATCTATTTATGTTTTGCTCCAAAGGCTTGAATTCCTCCTGTGTGGTCGTTTTAATATAATCTAAAAGTTTTCCATTCGTTGGCTTCAGCCCCCTTGTAGGAAGTACATGGGTGTTTGGAAAAGCATTTAATCACTCTTTATCCAACGCCTTGGTCCATGAAGGAGGTGATAATGCGGCGAACCAGGCAATCGGACTATAAGGCGTTAACACTTTCACTTAACCATAGGAGTTTCATGGTGGGGCTACGACATAGCCCCTGGTTTATGTGCGGCGTGTGGTGCCTTGCATATCTGATCTAAAAAAGATCCCTCATGTTACACGGAGAATCGCTAAAGATTCCAATAAGTCGTCAAGTGGTTGACCAGCTCTCACCGCATCATGACAGTCAGTTCTCGGCTTTCTCTACTGAGGTGCTCATCCGGTCTAGGCCAGGGCACAATCGTAGTAGTTCTCCCTTTACTACCCTAGCCGATAGAGCGGAACGTAGGGTAGCAAACACAGGAGCCGGGCAACCCAACTATTGACCCAAGACAATGATTCGGAGATGATGCATATAAGGCCAAACTTGCGACGCCGAAGTACGCTATAGAGTTGTTCGGACTTTTCTGGCAGATCATTCGTTCCCATGCCGAGCCCCTGGCAGGGTATGCCGAGGTGTATCTGCAGAGCGGCCGTTAAGGCCGTACTTATTGTTAAAATAGTATGAAAGATTGTTCGGATGAGACTTACTGAGAACGGAGCGATGTGCCAATGATAAATTTGTGTGTATATATATATATATAATAAAAAAGAAACCGCGAACCCGGCTATTTGACATGCTCGGGGTCGGGTTCAGAGGAAAGAGGGCATAATACAGGCTCGGAATAAAGAGTGTGGTCGACAAAAAGTTATTTTGGACCTCCTATCGCACGTCTGTGTCGCCTGTCCTCGGGGAGGGGAATCCTTAATGGAAGTAGCCCCTTAGGTGAGCATACGGATCCAAACTTCGATAGAGTCCGTTGTGGATGCTGTCCAGCTGGTCACCTATTCTTTAGGGATGATACAGTAAAAAATAGAGTAAGCAGATAAAAAACGTTACGGGAATGCTTGTAGGGTGGTCCGTATTGTGCTTCCGCCGATGCCCATGGTATCTTGAGTGCGTAGTGATGTGTGCGTGGTGCGAATTTTGCCAGTACAGTACGTGGGTGGCAGAAGACGAACTGCTATTTGCGTTCCGGGAGTAGTCGAACATCAGAGGGGAACTATTTCTGGCCCTTGGCGTTCTGCTGGCGAGCCGACCGTCGTCTTTATCGCCTGGTAGCCTCCTCCCCTTGTGGTCAGTGTTAAGCTTGCCTTCTTGCTTGAAGACCCAACAGCTTTGGTTGGTATGATTGGCCGGCCTATCGCGGTGACCGTGAATCTAACAAGGTCGGTCCAATATCCTGTCAAGGGTGGATGGTCCATCCTGGTTTGCCTTTAGTGGCTTCTTCCGTTGACCGGGCTTCGGATTGGGAAATCCGGCGTTTACCGATGTGTCGCGTATATTACTGTGACTTCGGTTCGTCGTGGCTTGCCGTTGCCATCTTGGATTTCGGAAGTGCCCGGGCCGATGGCATCGTTGCTTTTACGAGCAAGCCAGTTGTCTTCTCCCGCGTAGAAGCGGGTCATTAGAGCAGTAAGGGCTGCCATGGATTTGGGTCCTTCCTGGCCGAGGTGACGTGCTAGCCATTCATCCCGGACGCTATGTCTGAATGCCGCAAGGGCTTTACGTCCGGACAGTCGAGAATTTGGTTCTTTTTGACTAAGAACCTGGTCCAGAGCTCCCTGGCTGACTCGCTGGGCTCCTGGACAATGTGACTTAAGTCCTCGGCGTATAGTGGCCGGACATATGTTCCATTGAAGTTGTCTCGAAAGGTGTCGGTGTCAAAACCGGCGGATCTTGGGTAGGGGATCCCGAACTGTGCGTCTAGGCGGATGGTAACAGGAGACAAGGGACACGATGTTTTTACCCAGGTTCGGGCCCTCTCGATGGAGGTAAAACCCTACGTCCTGCTTGATTAATATTGATGATATGGGTAGTACAAGAGTAGATCTACCACGAGATCAAGGAGGCTAAACCCTGGAAGCTAGCCTATGGTATGATTGTTGTTCCTACGGACTAAAACCCTCCGGTTTATATAGAAACCGGAGAGGGCTAGGGTTACACAGAGTCGGTTACAATGGTAGGAGATCTACATATCTGTACTGCCAAGCTTGCCTTCCACGCCAAGGAAAGTCCCTTCCGGACACGGGACGAAGTCTTCAATCTTGTATCTTCATAGTCCAGGAGTCCGGCCAAAGGTATAGTCTGGCTATCTGGACACCCCCTAATCCAGGACTCCCTCAAAAGGCGTCTTCCAAATCTTCCCAGTTGCCAATGGAATTTTCTGGCAAATTGTTTAGCCAGCACCGAGCTGGCCCTTTAAGCTTGAGAGGTATGTATTTAATGGCGTGGAGGTCGTCTCCACGGGCCATATGAATATGAAGGAGGTAATCCTCGATCCATACTGCGGGATCTGTTGTTCCATCGTATGATTTGATGTTGATGGGTTTAAACCCGTCTGGAAATTCATGATACATTACTTCATTAGTGAAGCAGAGAGGGTGTGTGGCTCCTCTATGTTGGGCCACACTATGAAGCACCTCCAGCGGGCTCTGTTTACGGTGCTCGAACCGGGCATGGTCGGCTTTATAGCGTCCGAATAGGCAACCATCATCGTCGGTCGGGGTATATCTTCGTGATCTATACGTTGATCTTGTGCGTCCTGCTCTACCCTCTATGTCTTGGTTGATATCGTGGGTATTCCCCCAAGCTGTTTTGTTTTGAATGCCGGATGGGTTGGTATGGTGCTCTGCTTGGGCTGCTCCTTTGTCTGGACCGAACTGTGGTCGGCCCGCACCATTGTTCGATGGTGGTATGGGTTCCATTGCTCTGCCATCGTATTGAGGGAGCCACCTATTCTTGGGGTGGCTTTTGACTGGGCTGCTGAGGCCGTATTCTTCGGCGGCCAAGACCTCGGTCCATCTATCGTTGAGCAGATCTTGGTTTGCTTGAAGCTGCAGCTGCTTCTTTCTTAGGCTCCTTGCAGTGGCTATAAGCCGTCGTTTGAAGCGCTCCTACTCGGGAGGTTCCTTGGGCATGATAAAATCCTCGTTGCCGAGGGTCTCGTCTTCCTCGGAGAGTGGGAGATAATTGCTGTCCTCCGGGTCCCCATATGTGGTCTGTTCATCAGAGCTGTCTTGCCCGCCTTCCTGTTCCTCCTGCTCGGATTCTACCTCAACAGGGTCTTTGTTGTCCAGAGTATTGTCTTCTCTGGTGCTGGCAGTGTTTTCTCTTGGGCGATGTGACCTAGGGCGCCGGTGTCCGGGCTGTGTATTAGGCGGTTTATTCTCGACCGGATCCTCGTTGTCATCGTCAAGAGCACCGTAAGGTGTGTCTATTATACACATGTCATACCATGAAGTGGGCATCCCGTGTCGAGCGGGTGGTAAGCTCTGGCCCTGCCCCTTATCATCGTTCACACCGTCGATGTCTTCGGGGAGAGGGTCGGGCGTGTTGGTTAGGTCTTCAACAGTGGCTACGAAGTGGGTGGCGGGTGGGAAACAAAATTCTCCATCGTCCGCTGAAAGTTCGAACCGAACATAGTTCGGCGACGAGTCGTTTGCCAGAGATAGGTTTTTTAGAGAGTTTAGTATGTCACCCATGGGCAAGTGTTGGAAGACATCTGCGGCGCTGAACTTGAAGATCGATAATCGATCGAGTTCGGTATACGCGGGCTCACAGGGTTCCAAGTTCGACATCGGAGGCGAGTCCGAGGTTCCGTTGATGTAGATACCGTATGAAGTGGAATATGCGTGCAGCTCCAGCGCCGCGGAATCGGTAGCCCCCATGATGGGGTCGAGCTTCCCATCTTAGGGTGACTTGATCTGCTCCGGATTTAAGGCTAGAGCTGCTACAGGAGCTATCTCCTGGATGCGGCCCAATGGTAGGTTTAAACCATGTTCATCAAGGCGATGGGGAGCGGTTGTCGCGGTATCGAATCCGTCGAAGATCAAATCTCCACGGATGTCCGCGACGTAATTCAAGCTTCCAAATCTGACTTGCTGGCCAGGGGCGTAGCTGTCGATCTACTCCAGATGGCCAAGCGAGTTGGCCCGCAGTATGAAGCCGCCAAATATGAAGATTTGTCCGGGGAGGAAGGTTGCTCCTTGGATAGCATCATTATTGACGATTGAAGGGGCCATCGAACCTTTTGTCAATGGCACAGCGGAACTCTCAATGAAAGCACCAATGTCGGTGTCAAAACCGGCGGATCTCGGGTAGGGGGTCCCAAACTGTGAATCTAGGATCGATGGTAACAGGAGGCGAGGGACACGATGTTTACCCAGGTTCGGGCCCTCTCTATGGAGGTAATACCCTACTTCCTGCTTGATTGAACTTGATGAATATAAGTACTACAAGAGTTGATCTACCACGAGATCATAATGACTAAACCCTAGAAATCTAGCCTATGAGTATGGTAATGAGTATATGTGTTATCCTTTCCGGACTATACCCTTCGGTTTATATAGACACCGAGGGGACCTAGGGTTTACATGGAGTCGGTTACATAAGAAGGAATCCTTGGCCGTCAAGCTTGCCTTCCATGCCAAGTAGATCCCAATCCGGACACGGTGCAGTCTTCAGCCTTCATGTCTTCACAGCCCATCAGTCCGGCCCATGGATAACAGGCCGGACGCCCGAGGACCCCTTAGTGCAGGACTCCCTCACCCCCCCCGTCCTTGTCGTTGCCTCGTGGGCCCCCTGACTTTTTCCCGAGCCAACACCTATTATAAATCCCCAAAACGCTAGAACAAAACCTAGATCAGGAGTTCCGCCGCCGCAAGCCTCTGTAGCCACCCAAAACCAATCGGGGCCCTGTTCCGGCACCCTGCCAGAGGGGGGAATCATCACCGGTGGCCATCCTCATCATCCCGGCGCTCTCCATGACGAGGAGGAGTAGTTCACCCATGGGGTTGAGGGCATGTACCAGTAGCTATGTGTTTGATCTCTCTCTCTCTCTTGTGTTCTTGATATGGCACGATCTTGATGTACCGTGAGCTTTGCTATTATAGTTGAATCATATGGTGTTTCTCCCCCTCTAACTTCTTGTAATGGATTGAGTTTTTCCTTTGAAGTTATCTTATCGGATTGAGTCTCTAAGGATTTGAGAACACTTGATGTATGTCTTGCATGTGCTTATCTGTGGTGACAATGGGATATTCGCGTGATCTACTTGATGTATGTTTTGGTGATGAACTTGCTGGTTCTGTGACCTTGTGAACTTATGCATAGGGGTTGGCACATGTTTTCTTCTTGACTCTCCAGTAGAAACTTTGGGGCACTCTTTGAAGTTCTTTGTGTTGTTTTGAATAGATGAATCTGAGATTGTGTGATACATATCGTATAATCAAACCCGCGGATAATTGTGGTGACATTGGAGTATCTAGGTGACATTAGGGATTTGGTTGATGTGTGTCTGAAGTTGTTATTTTAGTACAAACTCTAGGGCTGTTTGTGACACTTATAAGAATAGCCCAATAGATCGATCAGAAAGAATAACTTTAAGGTGGTTTCGTACCCTACAATAATCTCTTCGTTTGTTATCCGCTATTAGTGACTTTGGAGTGACTCTTTGTTGCACACTGAGGGATTGTTATATGATCTAATTATGTTATCATTGTTGAGAGAACTTGCACTAGTGAAAGTATGAACCCTAGGCCTTGTTTCGAAGCATTGCAATACCGTTATCGCTCACTTTTGTTACTAGTTGCCTTGCTATTTTTATATTTTCAGATTACAAAAACCTATATCCATCATCCATATTACACTTGTATCACCATCTCTTCGCCGAACTAGTGCACCTATACAATTTACCATTGTATTGGGTGTGATGGGGACACAAGAGACTCTTTGTTATTTCATTGCAGGGTTGTTTGAGAGAGACCATCTTCATCCTACGCCTCCCACGGATTGATAAACCTTAGGTCATCCACTTGAGGGAAATTTGCTACTGTCCTACAAAACTCTGCACTTGGAGGCCCAACAACGTCTACCAGGATAAAGTTGCGTAGTAGACATCAAGCTCTTTTCTGGCGCCATTGCCGTGGAGGCTAGGTAAGCGGCACTCACATCCGGTCAACGAAGCTCTTTTCTGGCGCCGTTGCCGGGGAGGTGAATGCTTGAAGGTATATCTTTAGATCTTGCAATTGAATCTTTTAGTTTCTTGTATTATCACTATTTTAGTCTATAAAAGAAAACTACAATAAAATGGAATTGAGGTTGCCTCATATGCTTCATCTTTTTAATGTCTTTCGTGAAAATAAGGATTCTGATAGTTGTGCCAAAGTGTTAGAAGAATAATGCATTAAAATGTTTGGCACTAAATCTTTGAATGATGAGCATGATTGCTATGTTTTTAGTATGAATTCTTTGAATATCCATGATGCTAATGATATGCAAAGCCATAAGCTTTTGGGGATGCTATGTTTGATGAAGATGAAATTTTTTGTCCCCCGAGTTTTGATGAGCCAATTTATTATGATGAAAGCATGCCTCCTATTTATGATGATTATGTTGATGAACGGTTTGGAAGAGTGTCAACTCTAGGTAATGATCCCACTACTTTGGAGGGTGTTGAATCTTATAATATTTATAAAAGTGGATTTGGAGAGGTCATGACTTTATTTAATGATGAATCCACTATTTAGGAAGAGGTTCCAATTGATTATGAGAACAAAGTTGCTATCTATGATGATTATTGTGATGGCATGTATGCTATAAAGATTAATGATAACCATGAAACTTGTCATCTTGATTTTAATTTCCAATCCCATGATAGTTATTTTGTTGAGTTTTCTCACACTACTATGAATGAGAAGAATTTTGCTTATGTGGAGAGTAATACAATTTCTATGCTTGTGCATCATGAAAATAATGCTTTGTATGATAGCTATATTGTTGAATTCATTCATCATGCTACTGAAAATTATTAGGAGGGGGAATATATGCTTGTAGGAGTTGCAATAATATCAAGTTTCCTCTCTATGTGTTGAAGTTATGCTTGTTTTACCTTCCTATGCAAGTTGATTCTTGTTCCCACAAGTTTTTGCTCAAAAAATCCCTATGCATAGGAAGTGAGTTAGACTTAAAAGTGCTAGTCATATGCTTCATGATGCTCCCATTATGTTTCAATTCTTATCTTTTATTTGAGCATCAATGAAATCATCATGACTAGCTAGAAAGGCATGATGTCTACTACACAACCTTCTTCTTGTAGACGTTGTTGGGCCTCCAAGTGCAGAGGTTTGTAGGACAGTAGCAATTTTCCCTCAAGTGGATGACCTAAGGTTTATCAATCCTGGGAGGCGTAGGATGAAGATGGCCTCTCTCAAACAGCCCTGCAACCAAATAACAAAGAGTCTCTTGTGTCCCCAACACACACAATACAATGGTAAATTGTATAGGTGCACAAGTTCGGCGAAGAGATGGTGATACAAGTGCAATATGGATGGTAGATATAGGTTTTTGTAATCTGAAAATATAAAAACAGCAAGGTAACTAATGATAAAAGTGAGTGAAAATGGTATAGCAATGCGTTTAAACAAGGCCTATGGTTCATACTTTCACTAGTGCAAGTTCTCTAAACAATAATAACATAATTGGATCATATAACTATCCCTCAACATGCAACAAAGAGTCACTCCAAAGTCACTAATAGTGGAGAACAAACGAAGAGATTATGGTAGGGTATGAAACCACCTCAAAGTTATCATTTCTGATCGATCTATTCAAGAGTCCGTAGTAAAATAACACAAAGCTATTCTTTCCGTTCGATCTATCATAGAGTTCCTACTAGAATAACACCTTAAGACGCAAATCAACCAAAACCCTAATGTCACCTAGATACTCCAATGTCACCTCAAGTATCCGTGGGTATGATTATATGATATGCATCACACAATCTCAAATTCATCTATTCAACCAACACAAAGAACTTCAAAGAGTGCCCCAAAGTTTCTACCGGAGAGTCAAGATGAAACGTGTGCCAACCCCTATGCATAAGTTCACGAGGTCACGGAACTCGCAAGTTGATCACCAAAACATACATCAAGTGGATCACGTGATATCCCATTGTCACCACAGATAAGCACATGCAAGACATACATCAAGTGTTCTCTAATCCTTAAAGACTCAATCTAATAAGATAACTTCAAAGGGAAAACTCAATCCATCACAAGAGAGTAGAGGGAGAGAAACATCATAAGATCCAACTATAATAGCAAAGCTTGCGATACATCAAGATCGTGCTGAATCAAGAACACGAGAGAGAGAGAGATCAAACACATAGCTACTGGTACATACCCTCAGCCCCGAGGGTGAACTACTCCCTCCTCGTCATGGACAACGCCGGGATGATGAAGATGGCCACCGGAGAGGGATTCCCCCCTCCGACAGGGTGCCGGAATGGGTCTAGATTGGTTTTCGGTGGCTATAGAGGCTTGCGGCGGTGGAACTCCCGATCTAGGTTTCTTTCTGGAAGTTTGGGTTTATATAAGAGGTGTTGGAGTCGGGAACAAGTCAGGGGGTTCCCGAGGCGGCCACGAGGTAGGGGGCGTGCCCAGGGGGGTAGGGCGCGCCCCCCACCCTCGTGGTGGCCTCGGGACTCTTCTGGCCCATCTCCGGTACTCTGTGGGCTTCTTCTGGTCCAAAAATGATCTCCGTGAAATTTCAGGTAAATTGGACTCCGTTTGATTTTCCTTTTCTGCGATACTCAAAAACAAGGAAAAACAGAAACTTGCACTGGGATCTAGGTTAATAGGTTAGTCCCAAAAGTCATATAAAATAGCATATAAATGCATATAAAACATCCAAGGTTGATAATATAATAGCATGGAACAATCAAAAATTATAGATACGTTGGAGACGTATCAAGGCATTAAAGAAAAGCGCTTGTTGGTAGACAACCCAATATTTACCCCTACATTTTTTGGATGTTCACATGATTAAGCTACTGTATTAATCATGTTTTATAACTTTTGTTTCAATAAAGTGCCTAGTAAAGCCTTTGGGATAGTGTGGATGATAGTTGACTTCATTCTGTGCAAAAATAGAAACTTTTGCACCGAGTATAATAATTTTCATTTTTCACAGAAGCGTGATAAAATGCTGATTATATTTGCACAAGATTGATATACAAATTTACCAGGATGTCCTAATTTTGCGGTATATTTGGAGTGGCAGAAGTATGGTTATTGTTCAGATCATCACAGACTGTTCTGTTTTTGACAGATTCTGTTTTTAATGCATAGTTTGCTTGTTTTAGTGTTTCGATAGCTTATATTAAGTAATATGAATGGTGGAAATGATAGAGTACAGTAGGAATTATGTGGAAACAATTCTTAATATTGTCTTGGCAGTAGTAAAGTTAATGATTTGTCTTTATCATACTAACCCATCTCACGAAGTTCCGTTAAGTTTTGTGTGATTGAAGTTTTCAAGTTTTGAGTGAAGTTTTGATGGACTATGGAACAAGGAGTGGCAAGAGCCTAAGCTTGGGGATGCCCAAGGCACCCAAGGTAATATTCAAGGAATACCCAAGCAACTAAGCTTGGGGATGCCCCGGAAGGCATCCCGTCTTTTGTCTTCAGTCCATCGGTAAATTTACTTGATGCTATATTTTTATTCACCACATGATATTTTTCTGAAAGATCCAGATTTACGTAGGCTTTTCATTGATCATAAGCAGGAAGCAGTGGGAAAAATAGAAAGTGGTGGTGATCCAGAGGATCCGAGGGCTTGCCACAGACCGGCAATCCTCAAATGACAAAGTATCCTAGGGTTTATATTTCATGGTGGTTCGCCAAAGGGGCTCTCGATGCAGGTTGCACCCGCGGCTCGCCATAGCTCGATGCAATCTATAACCCTCCTGATGATGTTGGAGGCACTTGGTATGTTTCTCCTGAAGGTGGCGTCGTTCCATTCCTGCCATAGCTCCCAGCATGTGAGCAACAGGAGTGTGTTGGTGCCTTTGCGCCATCTTGGTTCGGACCTGTCCAGGGCGCCGAGCACGATGGAGGAGTGCCGATGATTATGCCAGCTCTCATCGGGTGCCAGGGGGAGCAACCCGTCCATGCGCTGATTGTTTCCCAAACTCTTTGTGCTATTGGGCATTCCCAAAATAGATGCTTCGAGGATTCAAGGCTTCGAATGCACAGTTGACAGAAATACTCATTTTTCCAACCGCGGCGTTGAAGTCTGTCGTTGCACCACAGCCTGTTTTGTAGCATGAGCCATGCAAACATCTTGATCTTGCCAGGGGCCCAGGCTTTACAGATGATCTTGTTAAGGCACGAAGACGTCATGCCCCGGAATTGCATCTAGTAGGTTGATCTTGCAGAGTATTGGCCCGTCTGCTCGAGGATACATCTAATGGAGTCGGGGGTGTCCGTACGCAGGTCACCGGTGGCGCCATGTAGCCTCCTGTGCATGGCTAGGAAGTCGTGGATCAGGTCTTCAGTGTGCCCATGGGTGAGGTCTCTGATCCAGGTGTCATCCGCGAGGGCATCCTGTACCGTCTTGTTCTTTCTCCGGGCGTGTAGGGCCAGCCGCGGGAATTGCTGGGCAAGCGTGCCTGGCCCCATCCATGGAGAGTGCCAGAAGGATGCCGACGTGCCATCCCCGATACTGACCGAGGTTGCCGCCGTGAAGAGGGAGAGGTCGGCGGCGTTGCATGGCAGTTCTGAACCCACCCATGGCCTATCCGGGTGGCGCCATGCAAGCCATGGCCAGAGCGCTCGGCCGAAGCGCTGTAGGTCAGGGATTCCCAGCCCCCATTCTCCATTGGAGTACAGACCACTGCCCAGTTCACTTTGCAACTGCCACCAGAGATCTCCTCATCTTGCTTCCGAAGGAAACGGCGTCGGCATTTATCAATTTCCTTGAGGATCTTCTTGGGCACCCACAGCACAGTGAGCGCGAAAGTAGGCATGGCGCTGAGGACGCAGCGGACAAGCACGCGTCGTCCCGCGATGTGGATTAGCTTGCTCTTCCAACCCGCCAGCCAGGCCTTGATTCTATCTATGATGAACTGCAGGTGCATGAGCCGGAGCCGACCAGTAGTAAGTGGTAGGCCAAGGTATTTGATAGGGAACATGGCGATGGAGCCGCCAAAATTTTGCAGCACATCAACTAGGTCTAGGTCGTTGCAGCTGATCAGCGAGGCTGTGGACTTAGCGGTGTTTATGCATGTCCCGTTGCGCGTCCGAAGTCATGCAGAATGCTCAGTAAGGAGTCGACCTCCTGACGTATTGGATTGATGAAGACAACTGCATCATCGGCGTATAGACTAACCCTGAGCTTCAGCTCGCGACTTGGGATTTGTTGTAGGAGTTGTTGCTCGACCGCCTCCGCAAGCAGGTGGTGCAGTGGGGCTATGGCGAGGATGAAGAGAAACGGCGAGAGTGGGTCTCCTTGGCATAGACCGCGGCGGTGGGCGAAGTGGTAGCCCGGCACAACATTCAGAGAGACCACCGAGGATGCTGAGGAGAGAAGCAGGGCCACCCAATTGCGCCAGCGCGCGCTAAATCCTAGCTGTTGCGGCAGCTCTAGCAGGTAGTCCCATGAGACTGTGTCGAACGCCTTCTCGATGTCGAGCTTCATGAGCAGCGCCAACGTTTTGCGATGGTGAAGGTGGCGGACGGTGTTTTGCACATAGAGGAAACTATCGTGGATGCATTTTGTTTTGAGGAACGTCGTCTGCGCCGGAGATATGATAGTGTGGATCACTTCGCCAGCCTCATGGAGAGCAGTTTGGAGATGAGCTTTGCCACTGAATGGATCAGACTAATCGGGCAGTAGTCCGTGATCGCTGTCGCTCCGTCCTTCTTGGGGAGAAGCACGATCAGGGCCCGGTTGATGGCAGCCACGTCTCCTCCTGCGAGGTGGTAGAACTAATGGAAGACCGCCATTACATCGATCTTGATGATCGGCCAGCACGCCCGGAAGAAAGTTCCGTTGAATCCGTCAGGCCCGGTCACTTTTTCCTATGGTGATGCGCAGATCGCCTGCCAAACCTCATCCTCTGAGAAAGGATTATCTAGACCGACTGCCGACAGTGATGGCAGGTTGATCGAGCTCCAGTTAATGGTGGTGTCTCTGACGGGCGCCGCCCCGAGGGAGGAGCTGAAGTGGTCGTGGATAGCCTTGGCCTTGTCGTCATGGGAGGTAACGATTGAGTCCGTCGTGTGAATGGCGTGGATGAAGTTTTTCTGCCTCCTGGAATTGATCTTGGCCTGGAAGAATGCCGTCCGGGCATCGCTGGCCCGCAGCCAGGTGATGCGCGAGACCTGGCGCTTCCTGGCGCGCTCGATTGCGGCTAGGCCAAGGACGCGGAGCTTGAGCTGCTTCTGGAGACCGAGCTCGCTGCTAGACAGCCGCCTATGCTCTGGGGTGATGTCGAGGTGGAGAACCACCTCGTTTGCAATCTGCAGCTGCAGACGAGTGCTGCTGAAGAATCTTTTTCCCCAGATTTTCAGATCCCTTACCACCCCATCGAGCTTGACGTGGATGCGTCTGAATGGACACCTGGAGGCAATGGGGCGATCCCACGCATGTTGCACCATTGTGTGGAATCTGGGGAAACGTGGCCAGAAAGATTCGAACCGGAACTGAGCTGGTCAGCGTGGTGCGCTGGCTGCGGCGAGCAGCAAGGGACATTGGTCAGAGCAGGACATCGAAGTGGCGTGAAGGAGGAAAGTTGGAAAGAGGGCGTCCCAAGCATTGCTGCAGAAAAACTTGTCGATGCTGACAAGTGTTGGATCTTCGCGATCGCTGCTCCATGTGTATCGACAGTTTTTGCATCTAATCTCCCGGAGTCCTGCGGCGTCGATCGCCGCCCGGAATTTTCCCATCATTCTACGGTTGATCTTGCTATTGTTCTTATCTCTGGATTTGCATATGAGGTTAAAATCACCGTTGATGAGGCAGGGATCGTTTGTTGGCGGCGCCGTCCTAGCTATTTCTGACAAGAACTCGTCTTTTCTACTGTCATCGACGGGTCCGTACACCGTGGTTAGCCAGAAAGGTGTTGATGTTGCCGTTGAGGTAACGCGGGCGGTGATGGAGAATTGACCGATAGCATGCGTTTGCACGTCTACTACACTACTGTCCCATAAAATCGCGGCTCCGCCCCTGGTGCCGGAGGCGGGAAGCACCACACAGTCGGCGAGCCTTGCTCCGCCTACCTCCTTGACCAGGGGGTGACTCCTGGCTTCGATCTTGGTCTCCTGGAGGCAGAGGATTGCTAGCTTATGCGCCTCTGCCGTCTCGCAGACTACCGCGCGTCGCACCGTCGTGTTTAAACCTCGGATGTTCTAGCTCATGATGGGGCAGTTTCTTTCAATCATTTAACACGATGAATCTGCTCCGGCAACTACGGAAATCATTAAGCAGATATGGGTATACCTCCTCACGGCCCGGGGGTTGCCGGCGGCCACCAATAGGCCCCAATATCCGCCTGCAGACGGCAGCGCCTCTACATCTAATACATGGACTACAGAGAACTAGACCTAGCTCAAGCCAGCCGATCGCTGGGTGTCGCCGGAGCGTACACCATCTGGGGTGCACTAACATGGGGAAAGCATGGCCTCCGGGGCCTCTCCATCAGGGCCTTGCATGCCGGCTGCCCCCCGCAGCGCGGCCAGGTCAAGGTTGGTGAGCCTGTCGATGGCCAAGATGTTGGTATCGGACAACGGCTCGTTGAAGCGCTTTATGAGGGCCTCGTTCGCCTTTGTAGTCATGGCTTCCTTTGGGCCGAGGATGCCAAGGCCATGGACGATGCGGAGGGTGGCACGCTGACTGACAGGGACCGTGGAGGGGTTGTTTACTTGGCGTGCGCTATGGCGAGTCACCGCAGGCCTGGATCGGATCGGGGTCTTGGTGGGGTGGGGCGCCCGCCCCGCGACAGAGGCCGAGGTGTTGGAGAAGAGCTACTTGGTCGCGCCCCTGTCGCCTTCTTCGCTGATCTGCAGGTGGCACACTTAGTTGGTCACGACGCCGAGCTGCAGGGAATGCGTGTCTGCCGTCACCGGGGTGTGTCTGGCGAGGGAGAGAGCGGGGTCCATGTCGATGTCGTCCATGTCACCCCCGGTGCCCCCCTCATGCTCGGAGAAGGAGAGGGGCTTGTCCACCTTCTTTTTCACCGCCGCATCGACGACAGCAACCCTAGGGTCCGGGCGGGGCGGTGGTGGGAGCTCCTTGCCGGCTTCCTCGAAGAATTCGGCCACCGGGTCCGCTTCCGCGGCCACCGCGAGTGGGGAAAGCGGGCGTGGCGGTGCAAGGAGAGGGTTGGCGGGGGGCGGAGCGGTCCTCGATGACTGGCCGCGCTCGAAGCTCCTCGTGCCCCCACACCCTTCGCACACTGCGTGACGTGGCCGTTGTCGCTGCCGTTGTTCTTGCCGCGATGCTTGTCGTGGTAGTCGGAGCTGCTACGGCGCCCGCGAGGCGCCCCTTGGGGGTGTCCAGAGCTCGGCGTGCGGCTGCGTTGGCGCTCCGGAGGTGGGTCCACCGCGACCACGGCATCCTCCTTGCCGCATCCTCGCCCTAGCAGGGTGTCCTTCCAGGACCGCCTCTAGCCGCCACCGTCCTTGCCGTTGTGGCCGCGCCTGGCGCCCGTCGAGGGCAAGCCCCTGCAGCCCGTGGACACCACCTGCGCCTGGGGGCGAGCTCGTTGCCCCAGGTCCTGCATTGGGCGCCCGTCTTCATTCCCATGGGTCCAGCCGCTGGCAGGAGGGCGGCGCGGGAATGGGCGGCCGTCGTCGGCGTTCGACGAGGGTAGGCCCCTCTGGCCCGAGTGAGAGGACCGCGGGGACAGAGGGGTCCAGTCCTCGATATGGTCGATGTGCACCAGGATGTCCCTTCTGAGCAGGGCCGGCGGCGGCGCAACGACGCAGCTCGGCGGAGAGAAGCCATACATCTCTGATACGTCTCCAACGTATCTATAATTTATGAAGTATTCATGCTATTATATTATCCATCTTAGATGTTTTATATGCATTTATATGCTATTTTATATGATCTTTGGGACTAACCTATTAACCTAGAGCCCAGTGCCAGTTTCTGTTTTTTCCTTGTTTTTGAGTTTCACAGAAAATGAATACCAAATGGAGTCCAATTGACGTGCCAATTTTTGACGATTTTCTATGGACCAAAAGAAGCCCCCGGAGTAAAAGAGTTGGTCCAGAAGAGTCTCAGGCTGTCCATGAGGGTGGGGGCGCGCCCTACCCCCTAGGCGTGGGCCCCTATCTCGTGGACAATTCGGAGACCCCCCTGACGTGAAACTGACGCCAAAAATTCCTAAAAATACAAAAACCCCCAGAACATAACCTAGATCGGAAGTTCTGCCGCCGCAAGTCTCTGTAGCCACGAGAAATCAATATAGGCCCTCTCTGGCACCCTGCCGGAGGGGGCCATCATCACCGGAGGGCATGGAGGAGGATCCCTGAGGGGCCATCATCACCATGAAGGCCAAGGACCAGAGGGGGAACCTCTCCCCATCCATGGGGGAGGCCATGGAGGAGGAAGCACGAGGGGGAGAACCTCTCCTCCTCTCTCTCGGTGGCGCGGGAGTGCCATCGGGAGGGGAATCATCGCCGCGGTGATCGTCTTCATCAACATCACCATCATCATCACCATCCCCATCTCTTTTATGCAATCCACTGTCCCGCACCCCGCTGTAATCCCTACATGAACATGGTGCTTTATGCCACATATTATGATGCAATGATGTGTTTCCATCCTATGATGTTTTGAGTAGATATCCTTTGTCTTTGGGTTGATTGTTGATCTAGATTGGTATGAGTTGTATGTTTTATTTTGGTGTTGTCCTATTGTGCCCTCCGTGTCACGCAAGTGTGAGGGATTCCTGTTGTAGGGTGTTGCAATATGTTCATGATTCCCTTATAGTGGGTTGCTTGAGTGACAGAAGCATAAACCCGAGTAAGGGGGTTGTTGCGTATGGGATAAAGGGGACTTGATGCTTTAATGCTATGGTTTGGTTTTACCTTAATGATCTTTAGTAGTTGTGGATGCTTGCTAGAGTTACAATCATAAGTTCATATGATCCAAGAAGAGAAAGTATGTTAGCTTATGCCTCTCCCTCATATGAAATTGCAATGACGACCACCGGTCTTGTTAACAATTGCCTAAGACAATTCCGCACACCGATCCATCATTATTCCATACTCGCTATTTATAATATTTAGTAATATATTCTAACTTTATGATAGCATCACCTAATTTTATATTTTATCTCTCCGATACCATGCAAAGTTATCCTCTTCATACCCCCAACGTAGTTTTATTTCTCGTTTCTAGTTGGAAGCAAGCGTTTGGTGTACGTAGAGTCGTATCAGTGGCAAATAGGGCTTGAGAGAATATTGATATTACCTTTAGCTCTTTGTGGGTTCGACACTCCATACTTATCACTTCCACCATTGGGAATTGCTACAGTGATTCCCTGCACTTGGGGATTATCAATATCCTCCACCCGCCCTGCGCCCCGCGCGTGCTTCCAGAGTGTCCGGCTGGTGGGGATGTGATGCAACTGCCACACCCACACCCAAACGGTGAACATCTTCGTGTCAGCGCGCTCAAAAGTGCAGCTATCAAGCGGGTCAGAACATGATAAAATCTTGAAATTTTTACAAGTGAGTAACAACAAATTATCTACAGTGTGGTAATTTTTCATAATTTTTGGATTTAAAGAAGTATGATTCCTCCTGCATTCTTTACAGACTGTCCTGTTTTGACAGATTGCTGTTATGTTTGCATTGTTCACATATGTTTCTTGTTTAATGATTCTATTTTAGAATAGGAATGTTAAATATGCAGAGAAATTTAGTAGGCAATATCAAATAATAATCTTAGTGATTTTCTACAGTAGAGAATGATAAGGTTTATGCATTGATTTAGACTAACTTATCTCACGAGTTCTTGTTGAGTTTTGTGTGGATGAAGTTTTTAAGATTCAGGGAAACCGCGATATGAAAGGAATTAAGGAGACACAAAAGCTCAAGCTTGGGGATGACCAAGGAATCCCAAGTTAATATTTCAAGAAGTCTCAAGCATCTAAGCTTGGGGATGCCCCGGTTGGCATCCCACCTTTTTTCTTCAACAATGATTGGTCAGTTTTGGTTGAGCCAAAGTTTTTGCTTCTTCACATGATATGTGCTATCCTTGTAATGTCATTTTATTTTTTTTGCTTGATGTTTGAATAAAGTACTTAAGTTCTGAAATTTTATTTATGAGAAGGAGTCTTCACATAGTCACATAATTATTCAACTACTCATTGTGCTTCGCTTATATCTTTCGAGTAGTTTGTCATTTGCTCTAGTGCTTCACTTATATCATTTTAGAGCACGGCGGTAGTTTTATTTTGAAGAAATTGTTGAACTCTCATGCTTAAGTTATATTATTTTGAGAGTCCCTAAACAGCATGGTAATTTGCTTTGGTTATGAATTTAGTCCTAATATGATAGACATCCAAGAGGGATATAATAAAACTTTCATATAAAGTGCATTCAATACTATGAGAGGTTTAATTCCCTATGATTGTTTTGAGATATAAAGATGGTGATATAAGAGTCATGCTAGTAAGTAATTGTGCATTTGAGAAATACTTGTGTTAAAGTTTGTGATTCCCGTAGCATGCACGTAGGGTGAACCGTTATGTGATGAAGTCGGAGCATGATTTATTTATTGATTGTCTTCCTTATGAGTGGCAGTCGGGGACGAGCGATGGTCTTTTCCTACCAATCTATCCCCCCAGGAGCATGCGTGTAGTACTTTGTTTCGATGACTAATAACACTTTTGCAACAAGTATGTGAGTTCTTTATGACTAATGTTGAGTCCATGGATTATACGCATTCTCACCCTTCCACCATTGCTGGCCTCTCTAGTGCCGCGCAACTTTCGCCGGTGCCATCAACCCACCATATACCTTCCTGAAAGCAGCCATCGTACCTACCTATTATGACATTCCCATAGCCATTCCAAGATATATTGCCATGCCACTTTCCACCATTCCGTTCATCATGAGACGTTCCATCATTGTCATGTTACTTTGCATGATCATGTAGTTGACATCATATTTGTGGCAAAGCCACCATTCATAATTCTTTCATACATGTCACTCTTGATTCATTGCACATCCCGGCACACCGCCGGAGGCATTCACATAGAGTCATATTTTGCTCTAAGTATCGAGTTGTAAGTAAATAAAAGTGTGATGATCTTCATTATTAGAGCATTGTCCCATGTGAGGAAAGGATGATGGAGACTATGATTCCCCCACAAGTCGGGATGAGACTCCGGAAGAAAAAAAAGAGGCCAAAAAAAAGAGAGAAGGCCCAAAAAAAGAGAGAAAAGAGAGAAGGGGCAATGCTACAATCCTTTTACCACACTTGTGCTTCAAAGTAGCACCATGATCTTCATGATAGAGAGTCTCCTATGTTGTCACTTTCATATACTAGTGGGAATTTTTCATTATAGAACTTGGCTTGTATATTCCAATGATGAGCTTCCTCAAATTGCCCTAGGTCTTCATGAGCAATCAAGTTGGATGCACGCCCACTTTGTTTCTTTTTGAGCTTTCATAAACTTATAGCTCTAGTGCATCCGTTGCATGGCAATTGCTACTCACTCGGATTGATATCTATTGATGGGCATCTCCATAGCCTATTGATATGCCTAGTGGATGTGAGACTATCTCCTTCTTCTTGTTTTCTCCACAACCACCATATTCTATTCCACCTATAGTGTTATGTCCATGGCTCACGCTCATGTATTGCGTGAAAGTTGAAAAAGTTTGAGAACATCAAAAGTATGAAACAATTGCTTGGCTTCTCATCGGGGTTGTGCTTGATTTGAATACTTTGTGTCATGAAGATGGAGCATAGCCAGACAATATGATTTTGTAGGGATAACTTTCTTTGGCCATGTTATTTTGAGAAGACATGATTGTTTTATTAGTATGCTTGAAGTATTATTGTTTTTATGTTAATATTGAACTTTTGTTTTGAATCTTATGGATCTGAATATTCTTGCCAAAATAAAGGCAAAATACATGGATAAATATGTTAGGTAGCCTTCCATATCAAAATTTATGTTTTTATCATTTACCTACTCAAGGACGAGCAGGAATTAAGCTTGGGGATGCTTGATACGTCTCCAACGTATCTATAATTTTTTTTATTGTTCCATGTTATTATATTATCTATCTTGGATGTTTTATATGCATTTATATGCTATTTTATATGATTTTTGGGACTAACCTATTAACCTAGAGCCCACTGCCAGTTTATGTTTTTCCCTTGTTTTTGAGCTTCGTAGAAAAGGAATATCAAACGGAGTCCAATTGACCTGAAAATTTACGGAGAATATTTTTGGAAAATATAAAAAATACTGGAACGAAAAGTTATCGGAGAGGAGTCCCGAGGCCAACACAAGGGAGGAGCCCCCCGCTAGGGCGTGCCCCCCCCCCCGTCCTTGTCGTTGCCTCGTGGGCCCCTTGACTTGTTCTTGATGCCAACACCTCTTATAAATCCCAAAAACCCCAGAACAGAACCTAGATCAGGAGTCCCACCGCCGCAAGCCTCTGTAGCCACCAAAAACCAATCGGGATCCTATTCCGGCACCCTGTCAGAGGGGGGAATCATCACCTGTGGCCATCTTCATCATCCCGACGCTCTCCATGACGAGGAGGGAGTAGTTCACCCTCGGGGCTGAGGGTATGTACCAGCAGCTATGTGTTTGATCTCTCTCTCTCTCATGTTCTTGATATGCCACAATCTTGATGTATCGAGAGCTTTGCTATTATAGTTGAATCATATGGTGTTTCTCTTCATATTACACTTGTATCATCATCTCTTCGCCGAACTAGTGCACCTATACAATTTACCATTGTATTGGGTGTGTTGGGGACACAAGAGACTCTTTGTTATTTGGTTGCAGGGTTGTTTGAGAGAGACCATCTTCATCCTATGCCTCCCACGGATTGATAAATCTTAGGTCATCCAGTTGAGGGAAATTTGCTATTGTCCTACAAAACTCTGCACTTGGAGGCTGAACAACGTCTACCAGGATAAAGTTGCGTAGTAGACATCATTGTGCTACTTTCCAATTTGAGAGAAGGTACAACTACCTCATCAAGTTCTACTTTCCTCCCACTCACTTCTTTCGAGAGAAAATCCTTCTCTAGAAATGACCCATTCTTAGCAACAAAGATCTTGCCTTCGGATCTATGGTAGAAGGTATACCCAATAGTTTCTTTAGGTTATCCTATGAAGACGCACTTCTCCACTTTGGGTTCAAGCTTATCAGGCTGAATCCTTTTGACATAAGCGTCGCATCCCCAAACTTTAAGAAATGATAGCTTAGGTTTCTTGTCAAACCATAGTTCATATGGTGTCGTCTCAGCGAATCTAGATGGTGCCCTATTTAGCGTGAATGCAGCTGGCTCTAATGCATAACCCCAAAACAATAGCGGTAAATCGATAAGAGACATCCTATAACACACTATATCTAATAAAGTACGGTTACGACGTTCGGACACACCATTACGCTGTGGTGTTCCAGGTGGCATGAGTTGTGAAACAATTCCACATTGTCTTAAATGAAGGCTAAACTCGTAACTCAAATATTCACCTCCACGATGAGATCATAGAAACTTTACTTTCTTGTTACGATGATTCTCCACTTCACTCTGGAATTAGAACTTTTCAAATATTTCAGACTTGGGTTTCATCAAGTAGATATACCCATACCTACTCAAATCATCTGTGAAGGTTAGAAAATAATGATACCTGTCGTGTGCTTCAACACTCATCGGACCACATACATCGGTATGTATTATTTCCAATAAGTCATTAGCTCGCTCCGTTATTCTAGAGAACGGAGTTTTAGTCATCTTACCCATGAGGCACGGTTCGCAAGTAGCAAATGATTCATAATCAAGTGATTCCAAAAGTCCATCCGCATGGAGTTTCTTCATGCGCTTTACATGAATATGACCTAAACGGTAGAGCCATAAGTATGTTGCACTATCACTATCAACTTTGCATCTTTTGGCATCAATATTATGAATATGTGTCTCACTACGACTGAGATTCAACAAGAATAGACCATTCACTAATGGTGCATTACCATAAAAGATGTTACCCATATAAATAGAACAGCCATTATTCTTTGACTTAAATGAATAACCGTCTCGCAATCAACAAGATCCAGATATAATGTTCATGCTCAATGCTAGCACTAAATAACAATTATTGAGGTCTAAGACTAATCCTGAAGGTAGATGTAGAGGTAGCATGCCGACGGCGATCACATCAACCTTGGAACCATTTTTGGCGCGCATCGTCACCTCGTCCTTAGCCAATCTTCTTTTATTCCGTAGCTCCTGTTTCGAGTTACAAATATGAGCAACCGAACAAGTATCAAATTCCCAGGTGCTACTATGAGCACTAGTAAGGAACACATCAATAACATGTATATCAAATATACCTTTGTTCACTTTGCCTTCATTCTTATCTGCCAAGTACTTGGGGAAGTTCTGCTTCCAGTGACCATTTCCCTTGTAGTAGAAGCACTCAGTTTCCAGCTTGGGTCCAGCTTTAGGCTTCTTCACGGGAGCGGAAACTTTCTTGGTGGTCTTCTTGAAGTTCCCTTTCTTTTCCTTGCCTTTTCTTTTGAAACTGGTTGTCTTGTTAACTATCAACACTTGATGTTCTTTCTTGATTTCTACCTCCGCTGATTTTAGCATCACGAAGAGCTCGGGAATCGCTTTAGTCATCCCTTGCATATTATAGTTCATCACGAAGCCTTTGTATCTTTGTGGCAGTGAATAAAGAACTCTATCAATAACACTCTCAACTAGAAGATCAATTCCTAGCTAAGTCCAGTGGTTCTGGTACTGCTACTTCTTGAGCTTGCGTTGATTTTTCTCTTGAAGAGGAAAGGGTGATGTAGCAAAGTAGAGATAAGTATTTCCCTCAGTTAAGAACCAAGGTATCAATCCAGTAGGAGGCACAAGCAAGTACGCAATATATGCACCTGCACAAACTAACAAACACTTGCACACAACACGAAAAAGGGGTTGTCAATCCCTTCACGGTCACTTGCAAGAGTGAGATCTAATAGAGATAGATATAGAAGATAAGTAAATAACAAAATAAAGTAAATATAAATAAATTCCAGCAAGGTATTTCTGGATTTTTAGTTTTATAGATCTGAAAATAATATGATGGAAAATAGACCCGGGGGGCATAGGTTTCACTAGAGGCTTCTCTCTCGAAGAAAGCATATGGTGGGTAAACAAATTACTGTTGAGCAATTGAATGAAAGCGCAAAGTTATCTAAGGCAATGATCATGAATATAGGCATCACGTCCGTGATAAGTAGACCGACTCCTACCTGCATCTACTACTATTACTCCACACATCGATCGACTGCTGCCTGCATGTAGAGTATTAAGTTCATAAGAACAGAGTAACGCCTTAACCAAGATGACATGATGTAGAGGGATAAACTCAAGCAATATGATATAAACCCCATCTTTTTATCCTTAATGGCAACAATACAATACGTGGCTCGCTGCCCCTTCTATCACTGGGTGAGAACACGGCAAGATTGAACCCATCACAAAGCACCTCTCCCATTGCAAGAAATGTCAATCTAGTAGGCCAAACCAAATCGATAGATCAGAGAGAAATACTAAGCAATCTCAATCATGCATAAAAAAGTTCAGAAAAGACTCAAATAATATTCGTAGATAATCTGATCATAAATCCACAATTCATCGAATCTCAACAAACGCACCGCAAAATAAGATTACATCGAATAGATCTCGAAGAACATCGAGGAGAACATTGTATTGAAGATCAAAGAGAGAGAAGAAGCCATCTACCTACTAGCTATGGACCGTTTGGTCCATGGTAAACTACTCACGCATCATCGAAAGGGCGTCAAGGTTGGTGTAGAGGCCCTCCATGATCGAATCCCCCTCTAGCAGAGTGCCGAAAAAGGCCCCAAGTTGGGATCTCGTGAGAACAGAAGCTTGCGGTGGAGGAGAAGTATTTTTGGTGTGCCCTTTGGCATAGGGGGGACATTTGAGAATTTATAGTGCTGGAGCTAGGGTTAGAGGAGACATGAGGGGCCCACAAGCCCCCTGGCCGCCCCCAGGGGCATGCCTCCCCAGGGCTTGTGGGGCCCTCGTGGGTCTTTTGGCCTCCTCCCCAAGTCTCATGGATTTCTTCTGGTCCAAGAAAAATCATCGTAAAGTTTTATTCCGTTTGGACTCCTTTTGATATTTCTTTTCTGTAAAAGTCAACAATAAGAAGAAAAAAAATAGAAACTGGCACTGGGCACTAGGTTAATAGCTTAGTCCCAAAAATAATATAAAATAGCATATTAATGCATATAAAACATCCAGAACACATAATATAATAGCATGGAACAATAAAAAAATTATAGATACGTTGAAGACTTATCAGGTACCCAGACATTCTGAGTATGTGTTTACTAATAGAACTGTTCTCCTCCATCTTACAGCTAAATAACTTTTTGGAGACTTCATATCTCTCAACCCGGGCATTAGCTTTAAATATCAACTTCAGCTCTCGGAACATCTCATATGCTCTGTGGCGTTCAAGACGCTTTTGAAGTCCCGGTATCAAGCTGTAAAGCATGGCACACTAAACTATCGAGTTATCATCAGATTGAGCCTGCCAGACGTTCAAAACATCTGGATAAGCTCCTACAGCAAGTGTGTCAACTAGCGGTGCATCAAAGACACAATTCTTCTATGCAGCAATGAGGATAATCCTCAAGTTGCGGACCCAGTCCGTGTAGTTTCTACCATCATCTTTCAACTTAGCTTTCTCTAGGAACGCATTAAAATTGAAAGGAATGGTAGCATGGGCCATTGATCTACAATGTAGATTTGCAAAAATTATCAGGACTAAGTTCATGATAAATTTTAGTTCAAATAATCAAATTAGTAATGAACTTCCACTTAAATCAACATCCCTCAAGTTGTCTAAGTGATACATGATCCAAATCAACTAACCCATGTCCGATCATCACATGAGATGGGGTAGTCTTCAATGGTGAACATCTCCATGTTGATCATATCTACTATATGCATGACTCACGTTTGACCTTTCGGTCTACAGTGTTCCGAGACCATGTCTGTACATGCTAGGCTCGTCAAGTTTAACCCAAGTATTCTGCATGTGCAAAACTGGCATACATCCGTTGTATGTGAACGTAGAGTCTACCACACCCGATCATCATGAGGTGCTTCGAAACAATGAACTTTAGCAACGGTGCATACTCAGGGATAACACTTTTATCTTGAAATTAAGTGAAGGGGTCATTTTATAATGCTACCGTCGTTATAAGCAAAATAAGATACATAAAGGATAAACATCACATGCAAACAAAATATGTGACATGATATGGCCATCATCATCTTGTGATTTTGATCTCCATCTGCAAAGCAACGGCATGGTCTCCATCGTCACCGACACGACTAATGACCCACAAGTATAGGGGATCAATCATAGTCCTTTCGATAAGTAAGAGTGTCGAACCCAATGAGGAGCAGAAAGGCATAACACTAACACCAGCTCCTAAGTCACATTAAGCAGTTTTCACATTATTTATTTTAATGGAGCAAGGTATAGTTGGTGTTCCTAGATCTTCAAGTTTTTTAGGTACTCCATCCTTAAAAGTGTAATTAGCAAGCATGGTGGAGATTTCAGCTCCCGGTATTTTTCTCTTATTGGTGATGATTGATACATTTCCAACATATCTACTTTTCCTAACACTTTTCCTCTTGTTTTGGACTCTAATTTGCATGATTTGAATGAAACTAACCCCGGACTGACGCTGTTTTTAGCAGAACTACCATGGTGTTGTTTTTGTGCAGAAATAGAAGTTCTCGGAATGGAACGAAACTTTTCGAGGATTTTTCATACAATAAATGAGAATTTTTGGAGGCAAGAACCACCAAAGGCGGGCACCTGGGTGGGCACAACCCACCAGGGCGCGCCTGCCCCCCATGCGCGCCGAGGTGGGTTGTCCCCACCTAGTGGCCCCGCAGACCCTGAAACCGATGCTATTTCAACCCGGTAGTGAACACTCACCTTCTGATAATGAAAATGTTAATGATGAGGTTCATGAAGATAGTCAACCAAATAATGAAGAACCAGACAATGATGTTGAGATAGAACCTACAATTGATCTTGATAACCCACAACCTAAAATAGTAGATATGATATAAGAGACTTTGTTGCTAGAAAACACGGCAAGGAAAGAGAACCGTGGGTTCAAAAACCTATGCCCTTTCCACCTAAGCCAACTAAAAAGAAAGATGATGAAGAATTTCAATGCTTTGCTGAAATGCTGAGGCCAGTTTTTTTGCGTACTCGCTTGACTGATATTCTTAAAATGCCTCCTTATGCAAAGTATATGAAAGACATCATCACCAATAAGAGAAAATACCGGAAGCTAAAATCTCCACCCTGCTTGCTAATTATACTTTTAAGGATGGAGTACCTAAAAAATTTGGAGATCCGGGAATACCAACTTTACCTTGCTCCATCAAACGAAATTATGTGAAAACTGCTTTATGTGATTTGGGAGCTGGTGTTAGTGTTATGCCTTTCTCTTTATATAAAAGACTTGATTTGAATAAACTCACACCTACTGAAATATCTTTGCAAATGGCTAACAAATCTACTGCCATACCTATCGGTATTTGTGAGGATGTGCCCGTTGTTGTTGCTAATGTTACTATGTTGACTGACTTTGTTATACTTGAGATGCCCGAGGACGACAAATTGTCGATTATCCTTGGTAGACCCTTCTTGAATACCGCAGGGGTTGTTATTGATTGCAATAAAAGCAATGTCACTTTTCATATCAATGGTAATGAACATACGGTGCACTTTCCGAAGAAACAATTCCAAGTTAATGGTATTAATGTTATTGAAAAATCTCCAACAATCACTATTGGAAGTTTTCAACTACCTCTACCTACTACCAAAAATAAATATGAAATTCTTATTGTTGGGGACATTCATATCCCCGTTGAGGTAACTGATGACCCACAAGTATAGGGGATCTATCATAGTCCTTTTGATAAGTAAGAGTGTCGAACCCAACGAGGAGCAGAAGGAAATGATAAGCAGTTTTCAGTAAGGTATTCTCTGCAAGCACTGAAATTATCGGTAACAGATAATTTTGTGATAAGGTAATTTGTAACGGGTAACAAGTAATTAAAGTAAAAAAAAGGTGCAACAAGATGGCCCAATCCTTTTTGTAGCAAAGGACAAGCCTGGACAAACTCTTATATAAAGGAAAGCGCTCCCGAGAACACATGGGAATTATCATCAAGCTAGTTTTCATCACGCTCATACGATTCGCGTTCGGTACTTTGATAATTTGATATGTGGGTGGACCGGTGCTTGGGTACTGCCCTTACTTGGACAAGCATCCCACTTATGATTAACCCCTCTTGCAAGCATCTGCAACTACAAAATAAGTATTAAGGTAAACCTAACCATAGCATGAAACATATGGATCCAAATCAGCCCCTTACAAAGCAACGCATAAACTAGGGTTTAAGCTTCTGTCAGTCTAGCAACCCATCATCTACTTATTACCTACCAATGCATTTCCCTAGGCCCAAACAATGGTGAAGTGTCATGTAGTCGACGTTCACATGACACCACTAGAGGAAAGACAACATACATCTCATCAAAATATCGAACGAATACCAAATTCACATGACTACTTATAGCAAGACTTCTCCCATGTCCTAAGGAACAAAAGTAACTACTCACAATCATATTCATGTTCATAATCAGAGGGGTATTATTATGCATAAAGGATCTGAACATATGATCTTCCACCAAATAAACCAACTAGCATCAACTACAAGGAGTAATCAACACTACTAGCAACCCACAGGTACCAATCTGAGGTTTTGAGACAAAGATTGGATACAAGAGATGAACTAGGGTTTGAGATGAGATGGTGCTGGTGAAGATGTTGATGGAGATTGATCCCCTCCCGATGAGAGGATCGATGGTGATGATGATGGTGATGATTTCCCCCTCCCGGAGGGATGCTTCCCCGGTAGAACAGCTCCGCCGGAGCCCTAGATTAGTTCCGCCAAGGTTCTGCCTCGTGGCGGCGGAGTTTTGTCCCGAAAGCTTGCTTATGATTTTTTTCCAGGGCAAAAGACTTCATATAGCCAAAGATGGGCACCGGAGGCCTTCTAGGGGGCCCATGAGACAGGGGGCGCGCCCCCCATCCTCGTGGATGGTGGGTGGCCCCCCTCTGGTGCTTCCTTCTCCCAATATTTTTTATATATTCTAAAAATGACTCCCTTGGAGTTTCATGACTTTTGGCGTTGTGCAGAATAGGTCTCTAATATTTGCTCCTTTTCCATCCCAAAATTCCAGCTGCCGGCATTCTCCCTCTTCGTGCAAACCTTATAAAATAATAGAGAATAGGCATAAGTATTGTGACATAATGTGTAATAACATCCCATAATGCAATAAATATCGATATAAAAGCATGATGCAAAATGGACATATCAACTCCCCCAAGCTTAGACCTCGCTTTTCCTCGAGCGTATGCCGATATCGAAAAATATGTCCACACGTTTAGAGATAGAGGTGTCGATAAAATAAAATACAGACATGAGGGCATCATGATCATTCTTACAACAGCAACATATATATATTGTCATATGATTTCTTATGCTAAAGTAACAATTCATTCACAATTTCAAGTATGAATCAGAAACTTCATTGAAAACTAACAAACTATAATCTCAGTCATTGAAGCAATTGCAATTTATCATAACATCGGAAAGAGTCAATATAAGATATTTTCAGCAAGTCCACATACTCAACTATCATTTAGTCTTTCATAATTGATAACACTCACGCAATACTTATGGGTATGAAGTTTTAATCAGACACAGAGAAAGATAGGGGCTTATAGTTTTACCTCCCAACCTTTTACCTCAAGGGTAATGTCAACAATAATAGTTTATGAAAACCCACATCCAATTAGCTATATATATCATGATCTTTCCAACACATAGTGCTTTCCAAAGGATAAAATGTAAAAAGGAAAGGTGAAGATCACCATGACTCTTGTATGAAGTATAGGACAATAATGAAAGATAGGCCCTTCACAGAGGGAAGCAGAGGTTGTCATGTGTTTTTATGGTTGGATGCATGAAATCTTAATTCAAAAGAACATCACTTTATATTGCCACTTGTGATGTGGACTGAGGGAGTCCTGGATTAGGGGGTATCCGGACAGCCGGACTATATCCTTTGGCCGGACTGTTGGACTATGAAGATACAAGATTGAAGACTTCGTCCCGTGTCCGGATGGGACTCTCCTTGGCGTGGAAGGCAAGCTTGGCAATACGGATATGTAGATCTCCTTCCTTGTATTCGACTCTGTGTAACCCTAGCCCCCTCCAGTGTCTATATAAACCGGAGGGTTTAGTCCGTAGGACCAAGAACAACAATCATACCATAGGCTAGCTTCTAGGGTTTAGCCTCTCTGATCTCGTGGTAGATCAACTCTTGTATTACTCATATTATCAAGAACAATCAAGCAGGACGTAGGGTATTACCTCCATCAAGAGGGCCCGAACCTGGGTAAACATCGTGTCCCCTGCCTCCTGTTACCATCCGCCTTAGACACACAGTTCGGGACCCCCTACCCGAGATCCACCGGTTTTTACACCGACATTGGTGCTTTCATTGAGAGTTCCTCTGTCTCGTCATCGTTAGACTGGATGGCCCCTTCAATCATCGATAGCGATGTAGTCCAGGGTGAGACTTTCCTCCCCGGACAAATCTTTGTATTCGGCGGCTCTGCACTACGGGCCAACTCACTTGACCATCTGGAGCAGATCGAGAGTTACGCCCCTGGCCACAAGGTCAGGTTTGGAAGCATAAACCACACGGCCGACATCCACGAAGACTTGATCTTCGGCAGATTCGAGCCCTTGCCAAGTGCGTCGCATGGTCACGATGAGCATTATTTAGCTCTACCATCGGATAGTGTTTGGGAGATCGCACCGGCGACCGTTCTGACCATCAATTCGGAGCCCATTGCACCATCCAAGGACGGGTGGATAGACCCCGTCATGGAGGTCACATCTTCAGTGGCGATCAAGGCAAATACCGACCTTACCCTTCACGGGAGCCATGACGCCGAACTACTGGACTCTTCCCCGATCACGGACTCCGAACCGCTTGCGCCCGTGCCTATCGAATCCGACTGGGTGCCGATCATGGAGTTCACCTCCGCGAATATCTTTCAGCACTCGCCCTTCGGCGACATACTGAATTCATTAAAGTCTCTCTCCTTGTCAGGAGAGTCCTGGCCGAACTATGTCCGGCAAGATTGGGATGCGGATGACGAAGAAATTCGCCGCCCACCCACCTCCCACTTAGTAGCCACTATCGATGATTTGACCGACATGCTCGACTTCAACTCCAAAGACATCGACGGTATGGACGACGATGCAGGAGACGAACAGGAGCCACTGCCCACAGGGCACTGGACGCCCACTTCATCATATGATGTATACATGGTGGACACACCCAAAGAAAACGACGACGAGGAACGGAAGGACGCAGCGAAGGATCGATCCCTCGAGAAGCAGTCAAAGCGGCGGCGTAAGCGCCGCTCCAAATCCCGCCTCGGCAGAAACATCGATCATATAGACCCAGCGATAGAGCAGGGTGAGCCAGCGGATGACGAACATGGCATTGAACCACCATCCGACCACGGCAACACGGAGAATCAAACCGAACAACCTGTCTCCGGCGAAGATAGCAGTCCAGATGACATCACACTGGACAGGCACCCAGAGCAACAGAATCCCCAGCAAAGGCTCGGGGCTGCACAAGACATACTTAGAATTAGATGGAGTAAAGTACTCAACACCGCAGCAAAGTACGGCGGCAGTCGCCACTCAAAGAGCTACCCGAAGCGAAAGCTGCTACCTGAATTCGATGATGAGGCCTTAGAGCCCCCACAATCAAAAAACAAAACAGCCATCCGGTCGGATAGACAACCTCGTGGCCAACATAGAGCAGCAAACGACGCCGCACACATGCCAGTAAGCGATCCACGTGAGGATGCGCATCAAAAGGATGGCGCAACCAGATCCATCTACGGGCCAAGCAAGCGCGCTCCAGCAAGTAATGCAACACAAAAAAAATCTGAACACCACGGTACACCCAAATACAGGGGTGCCGCACACCCCCTATGTTTCACTGATGAGGTGCTGGACCATGGATTGCCAGATGGATTCAAACCCGTAAACATAGAGGCGTACGACGGAACGACAGACCCTGGGGTCTGGATTGAGGACTACATCCTCCATATCCACATGGCTCGAGGAGACGATATCCATGCTAGCAAGTACTTACCCCTCAAGCTCAAAGGACCAGCTCGGCACTGGCTTAAAAGCCTCCCCGAAAACTCCATTGGAAGCTGGGAAGAGCTCGAGGACGCTTTTCGGGCAAATTTTCAAGGGACCTATGTCCAACCACCGGATGCAGAGATTTAAGTCACATAACTCAACGGCCCAGAGAGTTAGCCCGAAAGCTTTGGAACAGGTTTCTCACTAAAAAGAACCAAATAGTCGACTGTCTGTATGCCGAAGCCTTAGCAGCTTTCAAGCACAGCGTTCGAGACAAATGGCTTGCCAGACACCTCGGCCAAGAAAAGCTGAGAATAATGGCAGCATTAACAAGCCTCATGACCCGCTTTTGCGCGGGCGAGGACAGCTGGCTAGCCCGATGTAGCACCAGCGACCCAATTACATCCGAAGTCAGGGACGGAAACAGGAAGCCACGACACAGCAAAACAATCGCCGGAATAAAGAAGACAACCCAAAGAGCATGGCGGTAAATGCCGGATTCAGAAGCTCTCGGCTAGGTCAGCAAAAGCTGCCCTCCAAAGGCAACAGAGACGAACTGTCCACCCTAAACAAGATTCTGGACAAAATATGTCAGATCCACAGCACCCCCGATAAACCTGCAAATCATACCCATAGAGAATGTTCAGTCTTCAAGCAGTCCGGCAAGCTCAACGCCGAACACAAGGGGTAGGATAAACCAAGCGAAGACAAGGACGAGCCTCGCAAGCAAAGCACTGGGGAACAGAAGAAATTCCCACCAGAAGTCAAAACAGTAAACGTGTTACACGTGATGAAGGGGAGAAACAAAGCGGCACTCCTAGAGACACCTTCCCCAGGGCCTATCAGCGCCGATTTCTGCCACTGGTTGTCCCAATCGATCACCTTTGACCATCGGGATTACTCGGCAAGTATCCGGCATGCAGGATGGGCTGCCTTGGTGTTAGACCCGATAATTGATGGATACCACTTCACACGAGTCCTGATGGATGGCGGCCGTAGTTTAAACCTGATATATCAGGACACAGTACGCAAAATGGGGATAGACCCAACAAAAATCAGCCATAGCAATACTACCTTTAAAGGAGTAACGCCAGGCCCAGAAGCCCATTGCATGGGCTCCTTGCTACTAGAGGTTATATTCGGCTTTCCCGATAACTTCCGCAGCGAAAAGTTAACCTTCCACATCGCTCTGTTCCAAAGTGGCTATCAAGCACTACTCGGACGCGAAGCTTTCGCTTGCTTTAACGCAATACCGCATTACGCTTCCCTCATGCTTAAGATGCTCGGTCCACGTGGCGTCATTATAGTAAATGGAAATATTGAGTGCTCCTTGCACGCGGAAGACCGTGCGGCTGCCAAGGCAGCCGCACACTAAACGGCCTCACCAACTAGAGCATCTGACAGGTCGTTAAGACCACGGACGCAGTTAGACGAGTCTGGTGTAGCTATATATAATTGATACAGGTTTGATGGCTATACCCCTATAACAATACAAGGGGCTCAACGCATGTAAACAAGTGACAATTAGGCTCAACTTTACTCATCTTGAACTGTACATGGTTTATTTAGTATAACCTACCTTTTGCACGACAACTTTTCAGCTAAGTTCCTCTCTTTTACAGATGACCATCGTGCTACACCCGTCCAGGATACGGCACAATGGAGACACAGGCGCAAACGTGCAGCAGGGACTCGTTCCAAGGATTCTTTTTAGATTAAGACCCTGCGTAAAGCTTTTTTTACTGTCTCTTGTTGATACACATCCCCTGGATTCTTAGTACAATTGAGAAGGATGCTGACATATTGGCATGTGGCCACGTCAGAATATTGCACGTACCTAGACACCAGGGGCTTATTACAAAGGGCACTGTTTAGCCCGATTTACATCATGAAGACCGAATACCTTAGGGAGTGTTCGGCGTCGCGAGTTTGGCCTTATATGCATCAGCTCCGAATCATGTCTTTGGTCAAATGTTGGGTTTGCCCGGCTCCTGTGTTCTGCTGCCTTACGTTCCGCTCTATCGGCTAAGGTGCCACCAGGAGAACTACTGCGATTGTGCCCTGGTTCATCCGGACGAGCACCTCAGTAGGGAAAGCCGAAAACTAACTATCATGATATAGCGTGAGACTGGTCAACCACTCGATAACCTAGCAGAATCTTCGGGATTCCTCCGCCTTAACGAAGGGCCGTTTCCCGGCCAGGCATGTACGTGCCCCGAGTTCGGATGAGCGCGGAGCCACCAGGGGCTATATAGTAGCCCCACTGTCAAACTCCTCTGGCTAAGTGAAAGTGTTAAAGCATTATAGTCCAATTGCCTAGTTCGCTGCGCTATCACCTCCTTAATGGACCAAGACGTTGGATCAAGTGTGAACATGCGTCTTCTGCAAGCACCCCCGCATTATATGCTTGGGGGATGAAGCCGACGACTGCCATCTTTCAGGTTATATACATATATACATAAACGGCCGCACATGAGGTATTATAATTCTTTCAGGCACAAGTACAAAATAGCCTTTACAATTCAGTAAAACATTGTTTTTCAATGGGAATACATGTCATTAGAACATAATATTCTTCGAGCACTGCGCTTCTATTGAACGAGCAACCTCAAGAACTTCTCGAAAGTAGTGCTCGGCTAGTACTCAGCTTTCGTCCGAATCTTGGGCTGCAATGGCGGTGGCCTCCATCTCCGCCCAGTATGTCTTCACACGGGCAAGGGCCATCCGCGCACCCTCTACGCACGCCGACCTCTTCATCGCGTTGATGTGCGGCACTGTACCAAGGAACTGTTGCACCAAACTAAAATAACTGTTCGGCTTTGACCTTTCCGGCCACAGATGATCCACAACAGACCTCATGGCGAGTCCAGACAACCTATTCAGCTCAGCCCATTCGGCCAACCGATCAGTCAATGGAAGCGGACGCTCTGGAACGTTAAATTGTGACCAAAACAGCTTTTCCACTTCGCGATCTTTTTTGATCTCGGAAGTATTCGGCTGCATCGGCAGCACTCGCCGCTAAGTCCAGATATGCGTCCGTAGAACTCCACAGCTGGTCCAAAGGGGTGTACCTAGGATCTCCGAACTTCATCCGCGGCATAAAGGGCTTCCCAGCCACGATATCCCCGGCTTGACATAGCTCCTCCTTCATCGCTCTCATTGCAGAGCGGGTGTCTTCTATTGCCATCGTGGCCTTCTCCAGGTCTGTCCTCTTTGCTCGATCTTCCTTTTCAAGAAGCTCGTAAGGTCAGCGGCATTCTTCAATTCCACAGCTATCCTGGCTATCTCCTCCTTGCTTTGGCAGTGAGCAGCCTGTTCGGCTTTCAGCTCCGTAACTGCCTTTAGGGCAGCCGCATCGCTTTTCCTGGCTTGTTCTTTGGCTCGGGCAAGTTCCGCCCGAAGGTTCTCCACGGCCGCAGCTCCATCTGCATTCACACACATGTTATAGATACTGGCATCATGCTCCTCTTCCATGTGTCGCCGGAGGAATCACATGCCATGTGCCTCTTGAAGCCCCTTGTTGACAAGTACGATATCGGCATCTGCCACGTCAAGCTGCCGCTTTAGCTCGGCAAACTCATCAGTCCAACTGGCCACCGGACCCTCCGCCACCTGCATATTAAGGCGGCATGATTATTCCTGGGACTATGATCCTCTGTGCGCCGTGGTCTTCGACATCACCCAGAGTCTCAGGGGCTACTACCTACACAGGGCACATCTAAAAATGTGCGGTACTATCAAAAATGTACATCATTTCGCATACCTCAAAACCCGTCAGTAGACTCATAAAGGCTTCATGCAACCCGCTTTTGGCGGACGAAATCCTTTCAATCACCGTACCCATCAACGTGCGGTGCTCTTCTGAGATAGCCGCTCGCTCTAGCAGATCCCTCAGTACGTCTGACCGCACACCAGACGGTGCCGGACTCTTTCGATTGCTCTCTTCAAGAGCCGGATACTAAGGACTTCGGGTGGCCATAGGATTGCCTTCTAACCTTGCCGGATCAGGAGAAACCCTCCACGACGACACCTCGGGGTCGCCCGCCTCATGAGGCGGTATGGCAGGGGGAGGCGTTTCGCTCCCCATCATCTTTGGAAGAAGATCCCATGAAGACGAGCTCTGCTGAGAAGGTCTAAGATCCAAATTGCAAGATAAATGCTTCGGTTATTTTCCTCAGAAGTAAAGAGAGGTATTTTCATTATTAAGTACCCTTTTACTCACATCTCGGTGGAGGGCTGATCCCCTTGACGGCATAGTGCGGCCGGGGTAGCCCCCGGGGCAGGACCCTCCGGCGAAGATTTCTTCCCCCGTTTGGAGAACGTTGTCTCCGGGTCCTCAAAGGCGGTCCTCTTCCTTCCCTGGGGAGAGGAAGTTTCAGTCCCTCCTCCTCGGCTAACCTCCTTCGCGGAGGCGCTTGCCTCCTTGTTCCCCCCTTTATCTTCTCCTAAGGGCGCTTGATAAGGCGCGATCTCCAGCATCCTGGTTAGCACGGGATTTGGTGAGGTCTCAGGGAGGGGGGCCGGACACCAGATCAACTTTTCCTTCGCTATCCAATCCTGGTCAAAGAGCGGCTTTTTTAGGGCAGCGTTGCGATAAATAAACGAACAGTGTGTTCGGATGCGGGGCTACTTACTTGGGTATCCGGGCGATTGCAGCTCAGACCTGCATCCTCAGTGATGTCCGAACACATTATTTATGGTTCGAAGAACAATTTATACATCTCCTCGGGCGTCATGCCGAGGAAGTGTTGGATAGCTCGCGGTCCCTCCGGGTTGAACTCCCACATGCGGAGGGGGCGGCGTTTGCAAGGCTGGACTCGACGAACTAGCATAACTTGCACTACCATAACCAGACTAAAATCTCTCTCAAAGAGATCTCGGATACAGCTTTGCAGTATTGGCACGTCCTTGGCTGGACCCCAGCTCAACCCCCTGCTGATCCATGACATCAGTTGTGGTGGGAGGCCTGAGCGAAAGATGGGGGCAGCTACCCACTTGGCACTTCTGGGAGTTGTGATGTAGAACCACTCCCGCTGCCACAATCCGGACACCTCTGGGAAGCTACCCTCAGGCCATGGAGCGTCAGCGATTTTTCTTATTGAAGCGCCTCCGCACGCTGCGTGCTGCCCCTCGATCATCTTCGGCTTCACATCGAAGGTCTTGAGCCACAGGCCGAAGTGAGGGGTAATGCGGAGGAAGGCCTCACATATGATAATAAATGATGAAATGTGAAGAAGGGAATCTGGGGCCAGATTGTGAAAATCTAGCCCATAATAGAACATAAGACCCCTAACAAAGGGATCCAGAGCGAGGCCTAGTCCTCGGAGGAAGTGGGAGACGAACACGACGCTCTCGTTGGGTTCGGGAGTAGGGACGACTTGCCCTCGGGCAGGCAGCCGATGCAAAATTTCGGCGGTCAGATATCTGGCCTCTCTCAACTTCTTGATGTCCTCCTCCGTGACGGAGGAAGGCATCCACCGACCTTGAAGGTTGGATCCGGACATAGTTGAAGGTCCGAAGTGCCTAAACCTGAGCTTTGGGTGTTGGAACTCGAGGCGGGAGGCGGATTCGATTAAGATCGAGAGGAAAAAGCCTTGCCCCCTTTATAAAGAGGGTGAATATCAAGCATCCTCCTCGTGGCTGTTTGGGACTTGCCTAAGATCTAGGAGTCCTACCCATAGGCACGGTTGGGTTACCCACATCCGTATTGATGAGAATCCCGTGATAAAGGGGACACGTCTCTGCTTCGACAAGACGTGCCAAGCAAACCACCTCGCGAAACACGCTGAGATGGGTTATGAAAAATGATTCGAATAAAGACCTGGTTGTGGTGTGATGTCACACTACGGGGTACGTCGGCAGATTAGATTTGTGGAAATATTATTCTCTCTACGGTGGTATGTGGAACTCCTTTTGTAGAGCCGGACACAATCCTCGTGTTCAAAATCTTCTATGAAGTATTCGGAGGAGGAACCCACCTTGCAATGCCGAAGACAATCTGCGTGCTGGACTCGTCGTCATTGAAGCCTGGTTCAGGGGCTACTGAGGGAGTCCTGGATTAGGGGGTATCCGGACAGCCGGACTGTTGGACTATGAAGATACAAGATTGAAGACTTCGTCCCGTGTCCGGATGGGACTCTCCTTGGCGTGGAAGGCAAGCATGGCAATACGGATATGTAGATCTCCTTCCTTGTAACCGACTCTGTGTAACCCTAGCCCCCTCGGTGTCTATATAAATCGGAGGGTTTAGTCCGTAGGACCAAGAACAACAATCATACCACAGGCTAGCTTCCAGGGTTTAGCCTCTCTGATCTCGTGGTAGATCCACTCTTGTATTACTCATATTATCAAGAATAATCAAGCAGGACGTAGGGTATTACCTCCATCAAGAGGGCCCGAACCTGGGTAAACATCGTGTCCCCTGCCTCCTGTTACCATCCGCCTTAGACGCACAGTTTGGGACCCCCTACCCGAGATCCGCCGGTTTTGACACCGACATGGACCTTTATTATGCAGTCTGTCGCTTTTATTTCTTCCACATCACAAGATTGTATAAAGCTTATTTTCTCCAAACTAATAAATCATACATATTTAGAGAGAAATTTTTATTGCTTGCAACAATGATAACTTACTTGAAGGATCTTACTCAATCCATAGGTAGATATGGTGGACTCTCATGGAAAAACTGGGGTTAAGTATATTTGGAAGCGCAAGTAGTATCTCTACTTGGTGTAAAGAATTTGGCTAGCATGAGCGTTGGGGATATTACTACTAGACATAAACCGGCCAGGAGAGGCCGGGTTATCCTCATGATGATCATCTTATTCAAAGCCCATGAAAACATGAATGATGGAGCTTCATGAAGGCCCGAGGCCCAAAGGCGGGTTAAGGCTTGTAGACATAAACCAATATTGATGTATACTTGTATGATAATTAAGGAGTAGAGACCGTCTAGAGACATTTATGATTCGGCCTCGGGACTCTGTAAATTGGCGGGTGTCGACCTATGTATATAAAGGGACGAGCCGGCGGCGGTTTAGGAACAACACACAACAACTCGATACCCAGGCAAAGCGGATTCGCTCCCTTGTCATTGAAACCCTAGAAATTCCATCACAACTAGAGTAGGCTTTTACCTTCATCGTAAGGGGCCGAACCAGTATAAAACTCTCACGTCCTTTGTCTGCTTTAACCCCTTTAAGCTAACCCGTAGCGATGGCTCCATGACTAAGTCCTTTCACAAGGACATCTGCCGTGACAAAACCAAGACAGTTGGCACCCACCGTGGGGCTATCGCACGATGGTTTCGAGTTCTTGAAGGGCAGCTTCGAAGGACTCAAGGGATACGCTGTGGGCCGGATGACTAAAAGTCGTCGCGGCAAGCTCTACATCGATGATGCAGGATGGAGTCCCGAGGCCGGCTCAATTGACTACGGGTACCGGGTCCCCTTTGGTGGAATCCACGTCTTCATCGGCAAGATCGGCGAATCGGGTCCTGAGCCGGCAACTGCACCGACACCATCGAGACGGCTCAGCATGCAAGCTCTGCCCAGGTTCATCCCACCATAAAGCATGTCTTCGTGGGTGTCATCCATGGAGCGGAATATGAGGATAGATCGGCATCTAGTGGCGATGCCGTTGTCTGCTCTGGTGACGAGTCTTCAACTGGAGAGACCGAGTCGCTGTACCAGCTGCAGGATGGCCAGATTAGTGGAGGTTTCGATGGCAACAGTATTCCGGACCCCCTTGATTTGCCAAACCGGGTCGCGGTCTTCATGGCCGGTACACAATCAGCATCGCACTCTTCTACCGCCGCGGCAATGATCTCCGGTTCAGCAACAGCAACACCAGCGGGAGCAGGGGGCTCTGCGCCACCTCCGGGTCAGGTTTTGTCCGATTTGTTTGACGCTTTAGCAACATTGTTGGCAGCAGAGGTGGACGCGGCAAACCGGTATCAGCACAATGCAGAGGTTGCAAAGGTGAAGGATCAGATAACTCAAGCTAAAGCGGACCTGGCGACGGAGAACGCAAGGATGGCTACAGAGCGGGCCGAGTTAGAGGCTCAGGCCTACCGGCTTATGCTGGATTAGAGTGCGTCGGATGACGTCATGAGGAGAAGATACTGGTCACACCTTCCGTCGGTCTTTGAGGCAAGGAATCTCTTTAACACGCCAGGAGCAGGCACCAGCAACTAGCCCATGGTAAACCGGGCGGAGGCACCTGGGACCGGTGCACCGGTTCAACCTCGTGCGATGGATCCGCCGCCTCCGCCTCGTCAGAACGATGTACCGTCATGACACGTCTCAACACCTTCGGGTCATTACTCTAACCCTTTGGATAACATCGTTGCCGCCGCTTCACGAATGGCAGCTCTCCTGATTGATGGCGAGTCCCCAGTAGCGGTTGAAACACGACAGGCTAGGGAGCTCCTTCAGACGGCCTTGACTCAGGAGCAGGCTTATTCATATAGCCGCGAAAGGATTCATTCTACTCCCCGCCCAAGCCGGAGCTACAACAGGCATATCGATGAATCGGCCGTATCGAGCAGTGCAAGGAATCGTAATCCGACCCATGGCAATAACCCGACGGGTGGCGGTGGCCATGCCCAGGATGTAGTGGATCACGCTAGGGCACGCCGGGAAGCCGAGTTAGCGGCACCACACGAAGCTCCGGTTCGTCAACTTACACCGGTTCATCTGTTCACTCTGATTCGTCCAACAACATCGGTGGAACCAGGGGTTACCTCGAGTTCTTTGGGAGTACCGTGTCTTGTCCCCACATTACGCAACGTACGGCTACCCAAGGATTTCAAAGGCCCTCGCAAGGTGCCGAATTACACTGCCAACTTATCCCCTGAGTCATGGGTGGAGAGCTATGAGATGGCAATGGAGATGCTGGATGTGGACGAAGCGGCGTGTACCAAGTACTTTACCATGATGTTGGAGGGAACAGCTCGCACATGGTTGAAAAATCTACCAGCCAACTCTATTGGATCATGGGCCAAGTTAAGGGCCCGGTTTATCCATAACTTCAAAGATACGTGCAAGCAGCCCATGTCCATCGTGGATTTAGCTGCCTGTGTCCAGGAGGAAGGAGAGTCGACAACCCACTGGGTGCGCCGGGTTTCGGAGATTTTGCATTCGTCAGACCGTATCAACGCTGACACTGCCATTTTAACATTGGAAGGCAATTGTCAGTTTGCATCTTTGAGCTAAAATTGGGACGACTCAAACGCCATTGCAATGACATGGGAACACTTATGGCGGCTCTGGTGAAATATGCCGACTCCGATAGTACCAAAGACCCCGAGTCTGAGGATGACAAGACAGGGAAGGGAAAGAAGAGCGGTAGCACCAAGGGGCATCAGCATAACCCGGTGGGTCATGGGAACAATGGTAAATGCAAGGCAGATAATAGCTTGGACTTTGTGGCTAACACCAACACCCAGGATAACGGTCAGCGGCGTAAGGGTAAACCGCCCGAGCGGGGTGGAGGGTCAGGCCCCAATCTGGAGCGCCTATTAAACCAGCCTTGCCCAAAGCATGGATCAAAGGAGAGGCCAGCTACGCATCTTTGGAAGGATTGCTTCATCATGCGGGAGTTCAAATATTCAAATCTTTTTCAATATGACAATGGACCGCCCGGCGGTTCAGGAGGTGGTTTCCATGGGCCGGGTTATGGTGGCGGCAGTTCCGGTTCAGGATTCCAGGGCAACCAAACCGGACATGGCAATCATAGCAGCTAGGGCAACCAGGGAGGTTACAACCATCAGGGGAATCAACAGCAGCAACAATCTGGTTATCAGAGCAATCCAAAGCAGTTGAACAGTATGTAGTATCATGTCTTCACCACTAGCTTATGTAAGCGCGATCAGAAGCTTCATAAAAGAGCCGTGAACTCCGTTGAATCGGTGGTACCTCGTTATCTGCGCTGGTCTGAACAGCCCATCCCGTGGAGTCAAGAGGATCATCCACCCCGGGTTGACAATCCGGGTCATTTGGCTTTAGTGGTGGCACCTCAGGTTGGGGGATATAAATTTACCAAGGTGCTTATGGATGGAGGAAGCAGTATCAACATCCTTTACTATGAAACCTTTCATCGTAAACCGTCGAACACTTTGTTTCATGGGGTAGTGCCTGGTAAATCGGCATACCCAGTTGGCAAGATAGGTCCGGAAGTTGCTTTTGGAGATGATCATGATTCAAGATCAGAGGTGTTGACTTTTCAAGTGGTGAAAATCAAGAGTCCATATCATGCCCTGTTCGGACGGCCGGCTTATGCTAAGTTCATGGCAAGGCCTTGTTATGTTGATCTGCAGCTTAAGATGCCGGGTCATACGGGGACCATCACGGTGCATGGGAGCCGGAAGATTGCTTTGGAATGTGAAGAAGGTGATGTGGCTTATGCTGAGTCAGTTTGCGCCACATAGGAGCTAAAATTTTATAAGGACAATGTTGATCCGGCAGATATGACTTCTCTGAAAAAGCCAACCACTGAGCATGATCCGGCGCTGAAATTTAAATCGGCTGAGGAGACTAAGCTGGTTGACTTTGTTCCTCGCGATTCATCCAAGCAGTTCAACATCAGCGCTAACCTGGATCCGAAATAGGAAAGTGCACTCATCGAGTTCATCCTTGAGAACCGGGACATCTTTGCATGGAAGCCTTCTGACATGCCAGGTGTACCGAGGGAACTCGCTGAGCACACCCTTAATATAGATCCTAAGTTTAAACCGGTCAAGCAGTTTCTTCGCCGCTTCAAAGAAGAAAGGCGTAAAGATATTGGTGAGGAGGTAGCCCGGCTTTTGGCAGAAGGGTTTATTGTGGAGGTCTTTCACCCTGAGTGGCTAGCTAATCCGGTGCTGGTACTTAAGAAAAACGGCACTTGGCGTATGTGTGTGGATTACGCAGACTTAAACAAAGCCTGTCCAGCTGACCCCTTTGCTCTCCCTCGTATCGATCAAATTATTGATGCTACATCAGGTTATGACCATTTGTGTTTTCTGGATGCTTATTCTGGTTATCATCAGATCAAAATGGCAGTTAAGGACCAGGATAAGTCAACCTTCATAACTCCCTTTGGAGCCTTATGTTATGTATCTATGCCTTTTGGGCTCAAGAGTGCCCAAGCAACTTATCAGCGCTGCGTCCAGAATTGTCTGCATAAACATATTGGGCGTAATGTCCATGCATATGTGGATGATATTGTGGTGAAGTCCAGAAAGGAGGAGACATTGATAGGTGACTTAAAGGAAACTTTTGATAACCTCCGGGTTTATAAGATGATGCTTAATCCGGCCAAATGTGTCTTTGGTGTACCGGCAAGCAAGCTTTTGGGTTTTCTGGTGTCTAACAGGGGCATTGAAGCTAATCCGGAGAAGATCATGGTTGTCACATCTCTAGCTAAACCGGCGTGCATTAACGATGTTCAATGTTTGGCGGGCCGGATTGCAGCCTTGAGCCGGTTTATCAGTCGCCTTGGAGAGAAGGCTATCCCTTTGTATCAGATGCTAAAGAGAACGAATCACTTCATCTGGAGTGATGTTGCTGATGAAGCGCTTGAGGATCTGAAGAGACAGTTAGCCAAGCCACCTGTCCTTGTGGCTCCGGTTGATAAAGAGCCCTTATTGCTATATGTGGCTGCTAATGCCCGAGCTGTTAGTGTGGCTATTGTTGTGGAGCGCAAGGAGGCTGGGAAAGAGTATCCGGTTCAACGGACGGTTTATTATATCAGCGAGGTGCTTATCGAGTCCAAACATAGATACCCACATTGGCAGAAGCTGGTGTATGGGGTTTTTATGGCAAGCCGGAAGCTCAAGCATTATTTTCAGGGTTATCCTATCATAGTGGTCAGTTCAGCCCCCTTGGGAGATATAATCCAAAACAGAGAAGTAACTGGCCGGATTGCTAAATGGGCTATTGAGCTTGGACCTCACGGGCTAAAGTATACACCTCGCACAGCAATCAAATCCCAAGCACTTGTGGACTTCATCAATGATTTGACAGAGTCGCAAGCACCGGAGGAAAAGCCAGACAACACTTATTGGAATATTCATTTTGATGGGTCCAGGCAATTGGAAGGCTCGGGGCTGGAGTCATATTAACTTCCCCACGAGGTGATAAGTTTTGTTATGTTCTCCGTTTAATGTTCCCTTGTACTAACAATGCAGCTGAGTATGAGGCCTTCCTCCATGGTCTTCGGATGGCTAAGGAAATGAATTTAAGCCGGGTTAAGTGCTTTGGTGACTCGGACCTGGTGGCTCAGCAGGTATCTGGCACTTGGGATTCCAAGGATCCACTCATGGCAGCATATAGACGAGAGGTGGATGCAGTGGCTGGTCATTTCAAGGGTTATCAAGTGGACCATATAGATCGGCGAAAGAATGAAGCGGCAGACGCTTTAAGTCGCTTAGGTTCTCAACGTAAACCGGTGCCACCCAATACCTTTCTAGATGTGTTGCATAATCCATCAGTCAAGATAACTACGGAGGAGGATTTGGCTGTCCCTGACCCCGAGGCTCAATTGGTGGTGGCTCTTCATGTTATTCTGGATTGGATGGTCCCATACCTGGTGTACATGAACCGGGGCAAGTTACCAGACAATGAAACCATGGCTCGGCAGATAGTCCGGTGATCCAAGTCTATGACCATTGTCAATGGGGAGCTACATCATTGCAGCATCACAGGAGCGTTTTAGTGTTGTGTATCTCCTCAAGAAGGTTGTGAGATTTTGCGTGAGATCCACGAAGGAGATTGTGGTCACCATGCCGGTTCAAAATCCTTGGTGGCTAAGGCTTTTCGTCACGGCTTCTATTGGTTGACGGCTCATGCTGATGCTGAGGATTTGGTAAGGAGATGTGACGGTTGTCAGAAATTTGCACGCCGTGCTCATGTTTCGGCTCAAGAGTTAAGAATAATTCCAATAACTTAGCCGTTTGCAACTTGGGGGCTTGATATGGTTGGACCTTTTAAGAGGTCCAAGGACAAGAAAACCCACTTGCCGGTGGCGGTGGATAAGTTTACCATGTGGGTGGAGGCAGAACTAGTCAGTAAGTGTGATGCGGCCATGGCGGTTCAATTCATCAAAAAGGTGATATTTCGGTTTGGTTTTCCACACAACATTATAACTGATAATGGTACTAATCTGTCCAAGGGTGCTATGGAAGAATTTTGTCAACGTGAGCACATCCGGCTTGACGTGTCATCAGTGGCTCACCCCCAATCTAATGGTCAGGCAGAGAGGGCCAATCAAGAAATTTTGAGAGGTATCAAACCCCGGCTTATGGTTCCTTCAAAGCGGACGCCGGGTTGTTGGGTGGAGGAGCTACCTTCCGTGTTATGGAGTATCAACACCCACCAAACAGATCTACGGGTTACATGCCTTTCTTCATGGTTTACGGAGCAGAGGCAGTTCTCCCTAGTGACATACGTCATGACTCGCCCCGTGTGGCGGCTTGTGTTGAAGCTGATAATGAAAAAGCACGTCAAGACTCACTAGACCTGTTAGATGAGGAGCGTGATCTTGCAGCGGCACGTTCGGCGATTTATCAACAAGATCTGCGACGCAATCACAGCCACCTGGTTAAAACCAGAACTTTTGAAGAAGGCGATCTTGTGCTCCGGCTCATCCAGGATCAGACTGATATGCACAAGTTATCCCCACCTTGGGAAGGGCCTTTTGTGGTCAGCAAAAATTTGCACAATGGATCATACTACCTTATCGATATTCGAGAGCACAAAGACTCATGTAAATCAGAGGAGGAGACCCAGCGGCCGTGGAATATAGCTCATCTTCAGCCTTACTATACTTGAGCCATAGGCTCTTTTATGTACATAATTATGACAATGTATATATTATGATCAATATAATAAACCGGAGCCTCAGCTAAAGCGGGGTCTCTGTTGTTTTTACATCATGTGTGTTTACATGGAGGCTTCTATTTACAAAGCGGAATTCTGTTGATCCGGCTTGTAAAGCCACACATATAAAAGGAAATCACTAGGGGGCTTGGTTGTATTCACACCATAATTATGTACATAAAAAGAGCCTATGGCTCAAGTATAGTAAGGCCGAAGATGAGCTATATTCCACTTAGCTACACCTCTTGATCGGCTTAGGGCCAAAGGGAAATCATTAGGGGGCTTGGTTGTATTCACACCATAGCTAGACCTCTTGATAGGCTTAAGGCCAAAAGGAAATTATGTGGGGCCAAAGAGAGTGTTGCACCAGCACAACTCAAACATAGGCACCCATCGAGCACAGCTCAAATATTGCTTGGGGGATCCTTGATTCTCAAAGAACAAAGAGTCTACACCCTTGTAATAGGCTATCACGCCAGGCTTGGAAGCCAGGTGTATTCACCTAAAACCCTGGGTTATCCTGCCTCGTTAAGTAAGCCACTCCGTCCAAGTAAACCTGGTATGACCCATCGAATGTTTGACAAGTCAATCTCATAGACCCTGAACTTTTCAAAGTTAAAACAATGATTGGTGAAAGATTGAGGTCCATCTTAACAGGATTTGAAAAATGGTTTAATTCAGTGGCCTGGCAGCCCATGAAAAGCCTCGATTTAGGGCCTGGCAGCCCATGAAAAGCCTCAAATATTCTTCTTGTATTTTTTGCAAAGTGTTTCTTCCCTTTTGATAAAATTCATAAGTTTTTTCTTTGATAAACCGGTGTTTATTACAACACGGCATGGCTTACAATGCTAAATTGTTAGTACATGGTCAGCTATAATCCAGCGTTTATTGTTCCGGTCTGGTTTTGACTACAAGTCGCCAGTATTATATGGATAAACCCGGTGTTTATCATAACCCGGTACGGTTTTATCATAAACCGGTAACCGGAAAGGAGTCATCTATATTCCAGCTTGGTGTCGTCACCCTTTTATAATAGCCATGGGTCAAACAACAAGGTAACAGGGACAAGTTAAAATACAGCCACTGCGGATTATGCATATAATAAAGATCCCAAAAGCATGGCGAGTTATCAATATCAAGCAAAATAAGTATGCTCGATGGCATAACAGAAAAGTGTTTGAACTAGCTTATTACAAGGCATTTTAATGCCCACACTAGATAATTGTTTTAGTAAGAATGGTAGGCTGTGACAGACTAAACCGGCCCACGGTTCAGGATTCATCACCAGGACGACTTGAAGATTGAGGGTCATCTTGAGTCGGTGCATCTTCCTCCTATCTACCCAGTGGCTGGAAATCAATCGTTGTCCAATCGATTCCAGTTAAAGCTTGGAACACGGCTTCTTCACTTGTAAGGGTGGAAGGATCAATGTCAGGGGCATAAGTGTGCTTACGAATTGGTGGAACAAGATCTTCTACATCATGTGTTGGCGCAGGATATCTTTTTTGATCAGCATCGTAAACCGGCTGGTAATGAGACAGATCTGTTTCATCCGCCAATTTGCTTGCTATGGGTCGCAGTTCCCTTGTTAGCCTCCGGATATCGCCATTATTGAATTATGAATCGTCTTCCTTCACGTTGGGATAGCCTTGGCCAATATCTGCCGGTTCAAGATCTGGAATCCATGCCTTGGCCCGGATTAGCGCAGTCAGCGCGCCTGACCTTGTAGCTGATCTTTTGAGTTCATCCAACCGGGCAGGCAACATTGACAGCTTCTCGATAGTTTCTTTTATCAGCGTTGGAGGAGGCCTGTTATAAGCAGCAGTGCAAATAGCCCGTTGGGATCCGGAATACAGCTGCTCTATCAAAGTATAGGCAGCCTTCAGCTTCATCCACATATCAGAGCCCAGATGGGTAATGCGGGTCCCTGTGACATTGCAAGCATCAGTAAACCGGTAATTGATACATTCAAATGACTTGAAAAACATCAGATGAGGATACTTACCAAATACAGCAGAGGTCATAGCATTTATCTGCCGCTTTAAAATGGTCAGTTCTTCGACCACCGATTTAAGGGCAGCTTCTGCGTCTTTGGCCTTCTTTACTAAAGCGGCCTTCTCCGTATCCCAATCTGCACGTTCCTTCTTGAAGTTTTCCTTCAGCTTCTCCATGGCTGTTAAGGCGTTGGTCAGCTCCTCTTTGACTTTAGAAGCCTCCGCTTGCTGAGATTTGATGTTCTCTTGAAGATCAGTAGTTTGGGCGTCCTTTTTGCTCAGTTCAGCCTATAAAGAACAGACATGTCATCAACGGGCTGTATATATTTGAAGTACCAAGCGTATAACAAGTTATGCACTTTGCACTTGGGGGCTAATGCCTACTCGCTTCATTCTAGAAAATTATTTCAAGTCCCAAGTATAATGCAAGCATTATTCTTGGCACTTGGGGGCTAATGTACATCTGCTCAAACGTAACAGTGGTTAGAGTCCCGGTTCACCTTGGAAAGGTAAACCGGCCCTTGGGGACTACACAGGCGAAAGCTACAAGAATACAATTGACGGTGTCCTAGACTAGGGGTACTCACCACGTCGTCTCCCGGTCAGTTAGATTGGGCCGAGGACCCCCATGGCCATATACTCAAGGGCCAGTTTGGACAGCTGCTGCATACAAGGAAGATTCCTGTGGTGCCCCCGATTTAATCGTACACTAATCATACACGCAAACGTGTACGATCAAGATCAGGGACTCACGGGAAGATATCACAACACAACTCTACGAATAAAAAAAGTCATACAAGCATCATATTACAAGCCAGGGGCCTCGAGGGCTCGAATACAAGAGCTCGATCATAGACGAGTCAGCGGAAGCAACAATATCTGAGTACAGACATAAGTTAAACAAGTTTGCCTTAAGAAGGCTAGCACAAACTGGGATACAGATCCAAAGAGGCGCAGGCCTGCTGCCTGGGATCCTCCTAACTACTCCTGGTCGTCGTCAGCGGGCATCACGTAGTAGTAGGCACCTCCGGTGTAGTAGGGGTCGTCGTCGACGGTGGCGTCTGGCTCCTGGGCTCCAACATCTGGTTGCGACAACCAGGTAGAAGGGATAGAGGGAAAGAAGGAGAAAGCAACCGTGAGTACTCATCCAAAGTACTCGCAAGCAAGGAGCTACACTACATATGCATGGGTAAATGTGTAAAGGGCCATATCGGTGGACTGAACTGCAGAAAGCCAGAATAAGAGGGGGGGATAGCTAATCCTTTCGAAGACTACGCTTCTGGCAGCCTCCGTCTTGCATCATGTAGAAGAGAGTAGACTGAAGTCCTCCAAGTAGCATCGCATAGCATAATCCTAACTGATGATCCTCCCCTCATCGCCCTGTGAGAGAGCGATCACCGGTTGTATCTGGCACTTGGAAGGGTGTGTTTTATTAAGTATCTGGTTCTAGTTGTCATAAGGTCAAGGTACAACTCCAAATCGTCCTGTTACCGAAGATCACGGCTATTCGAATAGATTAACTTCCCTGTAGGGGTGCACCACATAACCCAACACGCTCGATCCCATTTGGCCGGACACACTTTCCTGGGTCATGCCCGGCCTCGGAAGATCAACACGTCGCAGCCCCACCTAGACCAACAGAGAGGTCAGCACGCCGGTCTAAACCTAAGCGCCCAGGGGTCTGGGCCCATCGCCCTTAGCACACCTACACGTTGCGTGGGCGGCCGGAAGCAGACCTAGCCTAGTGGCGTTCCAGTCCAATCCGGCGCGCGCCGCTCCGTTGCTGACGTCACGAAGGCTTCGGCTGATACCACGACGTCGAGATACCCATAACTACTCCCGCGTAGATGGTTAGTGCGTATAGACCAAATGGCCAGACTCAGATCAAATACCCAGATCTCGTTAAGCGTGTTAAGTATCCGCGAACACCGACCAGGGCCAGGCCCACCTCTCTCCTAGGTGGTCGGAACCTGCCCTGTCGCTCCGCCTCAAAGATCCACTCGCGGGTGCTCCTCAAGCCGACCCGTCTTTAGTCACCACATGTATCATGTATAAAGTATATAGTATATACCCGTGATCAACTCCTGAGTGATCACGGCCCGATAGTATAGCATGGCAGACGGACAAGGATGTAGGGCCACTGATGATAAACTAGCATCCTATACTAAGCATTAGGATTGCCGGTAAGGGAACAACAGTATTAGCAAGGACATGCTATGCATCAGTATAGGATTAACGGGAAGCAGTAACATGCTACACTACTCTAATGCAAGCAGTATAGAGAAGAGTAGGCGATATCTGGTGATCAAAGGGGGGGGCTTGCCTGGTTGCTCTGGCAAGAGAGAGGGGTCGTCAACACCGTAGTCGTACTGGGTAGCAGCGGCGTCGGTCTCGGTGTCTAGCGAGAGAAGAGCGGGAAGAAACAATAAATACTTAAGCAAACAGATGCATAGCGATGCATGACATGACAAGTATCGGTGCTAGGGGTGTCCTAATGCGGTATGAGGTGATACCGGTGAAGGGGGGAAACATCCGGGAAAGTATGCCCGGTGTTTCGCGTTTTCGGGCAGAGGAGCCGGAGGGGAAAGTTGCGAGTTTGATATGTTAGGGGTGTGTGGCGCACGAACGGGTTGCGTATCCGGAATCGTCTCGTCGTTCTGAGCAACTTTCATGTTGAAAATATTTTAATCCGAGTTACGGATTAAAAGATATGATTTTCTAAAGATTTTATCAATTTCTGGAATTTAATTAATTATTTAAATTAACTCGAAAAACAGAATAATGACATCATCATGATGTCATGCTGACATCAGCAGTCAACAGAGTTGACTTGGTCAACCTGACCAGTGGGTCCCGCCTGTCATTGACTCATTAGTCTAATTAGGGTTTAATTAATTAGCTAGGCTTAATTAGTTGTTTTAGTTTAATTGATCAAAATTAATTAAGTTAATTATTTCTATAATTAATTAATTAATTAGTTATATATTTTTATATTTATCCTTTTTTTAATTATTTTTTTAAATAAAACGTTCTGGGGGCAGGGCCCCACATGTCTGTGGCCCATCTGGGCCTAGAGGGCGCGGGCGAGCGGGTGCGGGCGCTCGCCCGAACGGGGCGCGGGCAAGGCCGCAGCCGGCGATGGCCACTGGAGCGGCGGCGCGGCACCGGCAAGGGGAAGCAGGGGCGAGGCCAGGTGCAGTGGTGGCCGGCGAGCGGCGCGGCAGCGCGGTAGCAGGGGGGTCCGCGGGCGAGCGGCGCAGGAGAAGGCAGGGCGGCGAGCGTCGCCGGCGCGCGCGCTGGGGTGGTGATGTGACCGGGCCAGCGCGGGGCAGCACGGCGATGCGGGACCCGAACAGCGCGGACGCGCGGTGAGCGGCGCCCGCTGCGGAGCAGCAGCAGCAGCAGGGCTGCACAGCGGAGGGAGAGCGGCGGCAGGTGAGCGGGACGAGCCGGGCGGGGCTTGGCACACGCCCGGACGGCGACGGACGTGGCGGGGCACGAGCGGGGCGGCAGTGTCCGCGAGCACGGGCGAGCACGGCGGCGCCACGACGAGCTAGCAGGCGGGTGAGGAAGGCAGAGAGGAGAAGGGGGAGGGACGAACGGCGAAGCTCACAGGGGGGGGGTTCGTGGGGAACTGGGCAGCGGGGGTGCGAGGTGGAGGTCGGGGACGTCGCAGTGGAGAGGAGGCACGCCGGCGATGGCGTCCGGCGAAGGGGGTTCCGGGCGGCGGTGGCCTCCTCTGGATCCCGACCCAGATCGGGAGAGAGGAGGGGGGGCCGACGCGGGATCGAGGCGATGGGGTGCCCGGCGACTGGGTTGGGGCGCTGGCGTCGCGAGGTGGGGGGGGGGGCTTGCTCGTCCCCGATCCAGATCGGATCGGGAAGGGGAGAGGAGAGGCGTGGGGAGTGGGGGGGTGACGGGGTGGATGGGTTAGGGTTTCTGGTGCCCGAGGGGATTAGTAGCGGGCGCGGTTGGGCCGGCCTGGCGGCCCGGTAGCCTGCTGGGCCGAGGCCCAGCTCGGGGGGGGGGGTACTCTGTCTCTTTTATTTTTTTTGTTGTTTACTTTCTCTTTTGTATTTTCTTTCCTTCTTTTCTGTTTTATTAAATTTCGGTGTTTATGAAAAACCCAAGTTGCACCTAAAATATTTTTAATACTTATGCCGCTACCGCAATTAACTTGGCACCTAATATAAAATCATTTGTAATTGTTTATTATTTTATAATCATTTAACTAATTGTTTTTGCTACTATTTTATTCATTTTGAGTATTTACATATTTTATACAAGTGTGGTTTCTCCACCATAATTAATTACGCATTATTTGGCACAACCAGAACATTTTAGTTTTATTATTTGAAAACTTTTATTGTTTGCCTAATTTTGAATTCGAATTTGAATCGGTTTTGAACTAATTGTGGAGATTAGCAACTATAAACGAGGTCACGTGGCATCATTAGCAGAGGATCACTGTAGCTTAATTATCCGGGCGTCACAATTCCACAAGACTTGGTGATCAAGACAAGGACTCCTCCCCCACCGGCGTATTCGGCTAGGACTCTTGTTATCCTAGGCCTCTGGTATGTTATATAAGCCGAGGCCAGGCTGGTCGATAGATTATGACATTATTCATCATACCCTCAGGTTTTAGACCACAACATATGATCTTGAGGTAGATCAATTCTGTACTTGATACTCCATCAATATAAACAAGAGAAGGACGTAGGGTTTTACCTCCATCAAGAGGGCCCGAACCTAGGTAAACATCGTGTCCCATGTCTCCTGTTACCATCGATCCTTAGACGCACAGTTTGGGAACCCCTACCCGATATCTGCTAGTTTTGACACTGACATTTGTGCTTTCATTGAGAGTTCCGCTGTGTGATCGGCAAAAAGATCAATGGCTCGCCCGCAGGTCAACTGCGACGCCGGCTTCTTCGTCACCGGCTCGACTGGTTACCTTGGCTTGACCAAGGACCATGCTCCATCTCTGATCGTCATGTTCGGACGGGGGCCTTCTTCAACATCAACTCCGATCTCTATCATGATCATAGAGGAATCATCCATGGAGCTCGAGGGCTCAACGTTAACATTGCCCTCGGGCGGCCGTGCTATTTTTATGGATAGCGAACTTGTATTCGCCGTCACTGCCTCCTCGAGCGTCGGTTTGATGATTGCTTCGGTAGAATAGTGCAGAATTATGTCTACAACAGCCATGAAAAATTTCGTCGAGTTCCGATGGAGGAATCTCCGACAATCTATGATATACCGGAGCCCTGTCAAATCTGGACGGGAATTTGGACGAGTTTAGGGTGTGGTCTCCAGATCCCAGCTCGGAGGTCCTTTGGAAGATCCAACCATTCATCTACTGCGGAATTCCCATATCTACCACCCCTCCAAATTTCAGCTCGATCCGACGGTTCAAACTCCGGGAACCTTTTGATGAGTGAACCAATTTTCGGATCTGTTTTCTGCGCGAATACGGATCTGACCCGAATTCATGTTTCTTTATGAACATGATATTGGACAGTTTTTTTAGAGGAATTCTCTTCTAGGGTATTATGCATCATTTTTAAACACGTGCCCATAAATTTTTAAGCTTCCCCTGAGGTCATCTTCATCATCATACTGGTGTCAAACCAGTCTGGCAATATTGCTCCAAGGTTACCGACCTGCGCTAGACACGTCGTCACTTTGTTGAGCCGCGCTCAACTTCTTCGGATCATCATCTCGGCAAGCCGAACAAGAGTCCAGCATCGTGAAGGATAAATCATCACCAACATCGCCGCCCCACGGATTACACGGAGCGGGCACACCGGCATCGCCGCACGGTCACTTCATCAAGCCGGCATTGACCACGTCACGACCTGCATCAGCAGGGCCGCATTGTTGCTTCTTCAAGCTGGTGTCCATCACGCCGACCTACTTCGACTCATCGGCTGACATCGAGGCTTCGACATCTTGGCTGGACCGGGGGCTTCGCCATCTCTTCATCAACCTACTCCAGAGACTTCGGCGTCACTAGCCGACCAGCTCCGTCACATTAGCTGGACCGCGGGCTTTGCCTCGGCGAGCCAACCTTTGCCAGCATCGCCATGCCGTCGCTTTATCGCCCATCAAGCAATGGGTGTGCGGATCGAGTCCCAATTTTCGAAATCACCTTCCTTTGGATTTCTACAACAAATAAACCAGGTGCTATTAATCCTAGTATTTTTTGCTTGTTCGGGTTCATTTTTCCTAAGGAATTATTACTCTGGTTTGTTCATCAATGTACACGGGTCTATCAAATGGTGGCCGCATTAATGACGGCCGCATGGTGGTTCGGTCAGTTTCCGTACATGGTCCGGCGAACGCCGCATCCGGAACTCGGACCGACCTGTGAATTCAGGCTTTGCCATGCCTTTACCGCATCACGCCGACGCCCTGCATCGACATTGACTTCGGCACCAGGCCATATTTATTTTATTACTCACTTTGCATAAATTATTTATTATGCAATGATTTTTTTAATTATTATTACTATTATCTCTGGTTTGCACTATTTTTTGTGCACAGGAAAATGATCCGGGTTGGGCAGTATCTTCAACTTGGCGTACTGACATACCACGTCACCTCGGCTGGACGGGGGGCTTTGTCAACACTTCATTACCCCATGCACGGGACTTCGGCATCACTCTGCCGACCTGCATTGACCGTGCTATGTCACCACTTCAGAGTGCCGAGCTCTTTGCTCAGCCACCTTGGGACCGGCTTGGGGGATGGAACCTTGTCCCGCATCAAGCTCGGGCCGCGTCATCAATATCGAATACATTAACCAGCTAAGTTGCTTTCATGCTCAAAGTTTTAAATTTTTAACTCGTCTTCGGTTCGACCAAGCATTATACCTTTTTGAAAAAAAGTTGCTTGTAAAGAATCTCCTTGTCAAAACTTTGTTTGTGACACACAAATTCAAATACCCCGTTTACTTGGGGGCTTCCTTTATGAAGCTTTTCCTCTTGCATATGATTATACTTGTACGGCTTCGTTCCTTGTTCGTGTCTTACGCCACAATATGCACCATATTGACTTAAGAGATTTGCAAGCTGGGTTGCCTCACTCCTGTGCTTACCCCTACGTTCCCGATTGTTTGGCTAGGGTGTAAAGGGAGCACCTCTGCGATTGTCACGGCCGGGTCATCCAAGCTCTGACCTCAGACTGGGTGAAGCCGAAAGCTAGTGCTCTTATTGTTTTCAATCATGGTCGGCACACAACGGAACTCATGAGTACAAAAAATCTATTGCACAAGTCTCATAGTAATAATGAGCACCAAAGAAAGGTATCCGTGGGGGTACTATTTTCTTCGAAAATGCTTCTTACACTTTGTCAGTAATATAGCATAAGTTCCCTGAGCGCGCTTTGTCTATTACAGACTTATGGCTTGATTGCCTGGTCATCGGAAACACCGTCGATACTCTCGAAAGGTGGAGTACATGACACTTTTCGGCCCTTGGCCGAAGAGGGAGAAGCCGACGGTCGGTTAAGACGCGTTTAAAGTTCGGGTGAACACAGATATAATATAAGTACTTCGGTACATACAATCATTATACATAAAACTCTTTTACCCAAGTCACTTGGGGGCTCTTAAAATTTATATGAGCTATTTTATAGTAAATGTGTTTTCTTCTTGGTCGTTGCAAAGTCTTCTTCTACCGCTCCTTTTTCGACTCGAGTTTATGGTCAATAGCCGGATAGCATGTCTTCTCCCTGAAAGCCGCTTGAGTTTAGTCTGCTAAACTGACCTCGGAGAAGTACTCCGCCTTTGGGATAAAGAGCTTGAAGCCGTAGGCTGACCCGCGTGAAGTCTTGAGATCGGATGTATCATGTTAAAGCACGACAGAAGCACATTTGTTTTTCCAATTTTTGGATTGGCACCGAACACTTGATCTTGTTCGGACATCAAGTTTTTACTGACGTTTTTTTGTTTTCCAAGATCATGGCACTTTTAAACTATTTGTGTGTTTTTAGCACAAGTCTCGCAGTGCAACGCCAGACACCTTTGGAGATTCGGCAAAAACATTCTCGGATATTGCTAAATATGCATCGGTTTCGAATTGTGTATTCGGTCAATAGTTGGGTTGCCCAGCTCCTGCGCTTGCCTCCTACGTTCTGCTTTGTTCGGCTAGGTGTGCAAAGGGAGAACCACTGCGATTGGGCTTCTAGCTCACATGGTTAAGCACCTCAGTGGAGAAAGCCGAAAACTGACTGTCACAATAAGCGTAAACTGGTCAGCGATCCGATGACTGTGTTAAATGATGGGCCATTCATAACATTGACCGACGTGTTTACGGCTTGACCTTGAATATCGCCGAACACTACCGGGGGCTAGTAACTGGCCTCCCAAACTAAATCCTCAATATTTTGCTCTTACATTAGAGCTGAGGTTTCATGATCATGCTTAGCATGACAACCCAAAAAAAGGAACTGATAGCGGGACTATTTTATTTGGAAGACATTTCTTATGTTAAACAGTAATATAACATATCTCTCTGCATACCTTTGTTTATAAAACCATATGGCCAGATTTCCTTGTTTGTCGTAAATCTTTGCCCTCATAAAGGCTTTATAAAGTAGGACAAACACTCCTCGACTCCTGGCCAAGGAGGTGGAAGCCGATGGTCGGTCAACAAAGTTTTGTACAATGCAGATCCGAGCATTAATGATGTAAAGTACTTGGATACATAGAATCATTACACATAATTTGTGATTTTACTCTGGATATCAATCCTTAGTTCGGCCACCCGTGCCCGCATTAAGGCTCGGGGGCTACTGGGCTTCGGGCTTATCATTTACTAATATTAAAGGGGCGTATCGATCCCCTGATCTGGTGTTGCCACCCGACCAGTGTCTCGGGGGCTACTGCATTGGCAATCCAGTGCAGAAAATTTAAGTGCAATATAGTTTTCGAGGAGATTATGATCCTCAGGTTGGTCGGCCGCACCCAACCTGAGTCTCGAGGACTCTGCACACCGCTTTTTATGTCCTGAAGTATTCTGCCGAGCTAGGAGTTGATCCTCAGACCGATTTTGCAAATCAACCTGAGTCTCAGCGGCTACTGGGATCAGCGGTCTTATGTCATCCTTCAGGTGCATCTCGGGTTTTAGACCGATACACACCTTGAGGGTTACTTGCTATATATCTTGGCAGAGAATAAATTGCACCAATAAAAATATTGACAAAAAATCGGCCCAAAATCGGGGTGGTGCACCACCTCGGAAGCAGTTCGGCATAAAGCTCGGGCCCCAGTGGCTGGCTCCATAGAGGGCATTTCCGGCATTAAGCTCGGATAAACTCCTTCGACTTTTTTGAACCAAGGTGATATGACACCTCGGATATAGTCTGGCGTTGGAGCCCGGATACAGTTCGGCGTTGGAGTTTGGACATAGTCCGGTGTTGGAGCTCCGATTCATTCCGGCGTTGGAGCTTGGAAAGCGGTCCGGCGTTGGTGCTCAGCTGCAAAAGATACCTCGAATGCAGTCCGGCGTTTGAGCTCGGACATAAGAGTACGCTGCCGCCCGGGAACAACTTTAAACCCGAGGTGTGGCATAAAAATAACAAGGCCTTGATAAAGGCTGAAGACTTAAAGGGATCCTTGGATACCCGACGTGTGAGATCTTTAGATTTAGCTCGGCAATCCTCAAGATAGAAGATGGGAAGATTTGTTGAACCAGTTTTCAAGACCGATGACCGAAGATAAAGAACAGTTCGGAAGAATCGAGGAGCGTCTCCAACTTGAAGACTGGTCCAGGGGGCTACTGACGGTGTCCTGGACTAGGGGGTACTCACCATGTCGTCTCCCGGTCAGTTAGATTGGACCGAGGACCCCCATGGCCGTATACTCATGGGCCAGTTTGGACAGCTGCCCCATACAAGGAAGATTCCACGAGACTTGGTGATCAAGACAAGGACTCCTCCCCCACCGGCGTATTCGGCTAGGACTCTTGTTATCCTAGGCCTCTGGTATGTTATATAAGCCGAGGCCATGCTAGTCGATAGATTATGACATTATTCATCATACCCTCAGGTTTTAGACCACAACATATGATCTCGAGGTAGATCAACTCTGTACTTGATACTCCATCAATATAAACAAGAGCAGGACATAGGGTTTTACCTCCATCAAGAGGGCCCGAACCTGGGTAAACATCGTGTCCCATGTCTCCTGTTACCATCAATCCTTAGACGCACATTTTGGGACCCCCTACCCGAGATCCGCCGGTTTTGACACCGACAACAATACTAAAGTACCGGTTCATTTTTAAAGGATCAACCGACCCTTGGAGGATAAGTATGCAGAAGTGCGGTATTATGAAGTCCCGGTTTTTGATTACTATCATAAATCGGCCCTTGGGAGCTACTGGAATTGGTACTTATGATTGGACTTAAGAGAGAAAAGGATTTGTGATTACCTCATAACGTTCCTTCATCAAGTTCACTAAACCGGCTTCGTAGTCACGGTTTGTGTACAGGCGGTTTAGAAAACCAGAATGGAGTTCCTGGGCGTTAAGGTGGGCATACCTTGATAAATCGGTGCTCCATTTGCCTTTCTCCATGGTAGCACGTTCTTCTTTGGCGCTATGTTTTGCTAATACAACAGGATGGCCAGGGGAGGTGTGGCCAATGCCAGTAATGATAACTTCATCTTCCTTGTCACTGGCAATCTTTTGTGGAGTTGGTGGCCTTAACCAGACTAGACGGTCCATCGTCAGTACGGACTGGACTCGCCGGTTTATCAGCTTGCACTGCAGTATCAACTTCTGCTTGTTCAGTAAAGACATGATTTGGAGGTGGCAGGTCATCAAGCATGGCGTCAGCATTTGCTCTCTCCGGCTCTGGAATTATTTCCGGTTCAACTGTCACATGGTCATCACCCGGTTTATCTACACGACCCTTCTTACTGGGTCTGGCCTTGGCTCTGAAAGAGAAAAACATACAAATCAGTATAGCACATAATAATAAAGCGTCAAAAAGAGACAGCTTAAGACATTTACCCAGGGACGGTCTTGAGGGGTGGAAGCTGTGAGGCAGTTGATTCGCCGGATGATGAAGGCGGTGTTCCCTGATAATTCGAATCAGGCAGATTAAGAGGCTGTCGAAAATAACCGACCTTGGGGTAAGAAGTATTGGAAGTATTTGAAACCTCAGATTGGCGCTTCCGAGCAGGAGTATTTGGTAGACCGGTGGAAGTGATTACTTGGCCGCTATGACGGGTTGTGCGGCGAGCTTCGTGTTGCTTCTTCTTTAAAAGAAAGTTTGGGTCCAAGTAAGCTAGGGGTGAGAAAATCTTACTTTCCGGATTGCTTGACGGATTTTTTGTGTTGGCAGAGGATCTGAACCGGGGAAAGGATAATTACCTCTGCGTCGTTAGCTTGGCTGCCCTCGGTGTCATCTTGATAAATATTATTGTCAATGGGGTGTATGAAAAGTGAACCAAGAGAATCAAGTTCTACCTCTGCATCCAGTTCATCAGGGTCATCATCAAGCTCTAAACCAATTGGCTCAGTTGCTTTCCTCTTAGTAGATTTCTTGACAGCCTTCGTTTTAAGACGAGGAGCCTTAACCGTTTTCTCATGAGGTTTCTTTTTCTAGAACGGGTCATCACCCTGTTTAAAAGATGAGCAGAGGTATTAAAAGTTGCACAGCTCAAAAATATCAAGGTATAAAGCGGAAGCAAAACAATTCTTACAGCGGGCGGTTTGTTCTCTGTGTAAAAGGGACTTAACCCGGTCTTGCTATAGACAGCTTCCGGTTCATTCAACATTTTCTTGACAGACTCAGTAACTTCGTCATCTGTTAGCTGGATGTCAATATGGCGTTGGGGGTCTTTTACGTCACCGGTATACTCGCACATTAAACCGGAGTGGCAACTTAATGGCAAGATACTCCAGGATAGCCAGCAACGAACAAAATCCACACCTGTTAAAACGTTGGCCATGAAAGTTCTAAGCTTGGCGAGTTGTGGTGCATACGAGGCCCGTTCCTTGGCACTCAGTCGTTGCGGGAGCGGATGAGTGTTGGCAAGCCGATGAGCACGGTAACCCGGCAGAGGGTTCTCATCTTCAGGAGAAGTGTCCTTGCAATAGAACCAAGTCTGATTCCAATCCTTTGGGTGACTGTGAAGTTTGGCATGAGGAAAGCTAACATCCTTCCTTTTCTGAATGGAGACGCCACCGAGTTCAGTATTGGGCCCGTCTACGAATTCAGTGCGACGTTTTAAGTGGAAGAAATCCCAGAACAGCTCGACAGTCGGCTCTTCTTGTAGATAGGCTTCACAAAACACCTGAAAGTTGCAGATATTGGATACAAAGTGGGGTCCAATGTCTTGAGGGTGGATCTGAAAGCTGGCAAGTACATCCCGGAAAAAACTTGGATCCAGGCGGTTTAAAACCACGACCCATATGATCAGCAAACACTACTACTTTGCCATCTCTGGGGGTAGGAAGATTTTCTGGACTGGGAACTCGCCACTGGATTTCATTCTTCTTCGACAACGTGCGAATTTTGACACATCCATTCAGTTCCTCCTCAGTAACCCGGGAAGGGACCCAGTTACAGGAATAGAATTGTTTGGCCATTGCAAGTGAAGAGCTGGAAAAGATTACTGCCGGTTTATGATTTATAAATGATAAAGCATAAAGTGTAACAGGTTGAGAAAAAAGTAATTCAAGCATGTAGAATTATTAAACCGGAGGTAGTTATAAACTGCCTACGACAGAGCGTTTATAAATGGTAAAGCAATGAGCGGTTTACAAGGGGAGTAATGGCATATGACAGATTACTTTTCTACAAGGATAAACCGCCTATGCAGATAAGGAAGATACAGATCTAAGGCAAAAATGACTAAGTGAGGAAAAACAGGTTTCATAAGATTGCATTGGAATTTTGGATCTACCGTAAGACAGGAAAAGAAAAAATATCTAGACCTAAAAAAGTTTGGTCCTGAAGCAGTTCACAAAAGGTCCAGATCAAGTTCTTATGTGTTTAAGGTTTGGTTTAATGGCCGAGATAAGGACTACCATAGCTATTTGCACGGAACACGTCAAGCTCGAAGTTTGCTATCTATGGACTGACGAAGAACACGAAGAGAGTGCCATGAACCCGTATGAACCCTAAATGGATCTACAGAGGAGAGAAGGGAAAGGCTTACAGCGGTTGTTGAAGCAGTGGAGGTGCGCCGCGTCTCTCTGGTGCGATCAGGTCGATGCAGCGACCAATGGTGAGGCAGAGGTGAAGCTCGACGATGGCGGCGACGCTCGGGTGCAGGGGCGTCGCGAGGAGGAAGAAGAGATGGAAAGGCAAAGGAAAGAAAGGGAAAGGGGTCCTCAGCCCTATTTATAAGTGTAAATAGATAAGCGACAGGCGTGGGAATCGAGGAGCCCAAATAATGGATATATAACAAGGTTATCGTTTCGATTGTTGGATGCTCATAAATGAAAGGGTATCTTCGACTTTAAATGAACAGGTGACGTCACGGCGGTTTACTACAAATCTGGAGGATGACGTCACGACGGTTTACAAGATCTATGTGAACGTGCAAAGGGAGGAATTCTTCTAAGTGTTAAAGATTGACATGAGCAAGTTCAAATCAATCTGGGGCCTAATGTTGGGGATATTACTACTGGACATAAACCGGCCAGGAGAGGCCGGGTTATCCTCATGATGATCATCTTATTTGAAGCCCATGAAGACATGAATGATGGCGCTTCATGAAGGGCCAAGGCCCAAAGGCGGGTTAAGGCTTGTAGACATAAACTGATATTGATGTATACTTGTATGATAAGTTAGGAGTAGAGACCGAGCTGGAGACGTTTATGATCCGGCCTTGGGACTATGTAAACCGGCGAGCGTCGACCTATGTATATAAAGGGACGACCCGGCGGCGGTTTAGGAACAACACACAACAACTCGAGACCCAGGCAAAGCGGATTCGCTCCCTGGTCATCGAAACCCTAGCAATTCCATCACAACTGGAGTAGGCTTTTACCTTCATTGTAAGGGCCGAACTAGTATAAAACTCTCCCATCCTTTGTCCGCTTTAACCCCTTTAAGCTAACCCGTAGCAATGGCTCCACGACTAAGTCCTTTCACAAGGACATCTGCCATGACAAAACCACGACAATGAGGGAGAAAGGCAAGCTCAACATGTTGGATGATCCATAACAATATAATTTATTTCAGATGCAAGAAAGCATAACCCATTACGTTGTCTTCCTTGTCCAACATCAACTTTTTAGCATGTCATATTTTAATGAGTGGTCATAATCATAAAAGATGTCCAAGATAGTATATTTATATGTGAAAACCTCTCTTCCTTTATTACTTCCTATTAATTGCAACGATGACCAAAACTATGTTTGTCAACTCTCAACAACTTTTATTCATCATACTCTTTATATGTGAAGTCATTACTCTCCATAAGATCAATATGATCTTTTTATTCTTTCTTTTATTACCTCAAGATCAAAGCAAGGTAATCAAGCCCTCGACTCAAAACTAATCTTTATTATATATATATAGCTCACGGACTCGATTACATAGAAAGATCATAAAGCAAAACTCAAAACTAGATCATACTAAAACTTTATTCTACTAGATCAAGATATAACCAAAAGGATCGAACTAAGAAAAACGGTAATGATAAAAGTGTGATGGTGATACGATACTGGGGAACTCCCCCAAGCTTGGAAGTTTCCAAGGGGAGTTCCCATACCCGATACTCAGCTCTCCTTTGGTGGTGAAGAAGAGATTGTTCATCATGTAGGCTTGTCGTCCAGCATCGAGCCCAGGAGATGCTCCAACTTACGAATGATGCCCTTGAGTGCGATGATATTCTCTTGCAACAAAATATTTTCATGAGTTAGATACTTGTTCTACACCCGAGCTATTTCAATCATCTTGAAAGCTCCAATTTCAGTAGGGGTAAGAAGATTGTGATGACATTGAAGGATGTCTTCTTATTCTGCTGCCGGAGCTTGATCCTCTGTTGCCTTGTTGATCCCATCGTCCTTGTTGATCTCCCTGGGTTCTTCTCTCTTCAACTCTATCTTCATTAGCCAAGAATCGTCGCCCTCATTGTTGGAGGAAGGGAATGACATGATGCCTAGCCTTGACAACTCTGGCAGAAAACAGCTCGAAACAAAAACAAAGGATAATCGCGTGGTACGGTGGTCAAAACCTTCGGGAGATTATATAATGAATTTTCACCGACCAAAAGTATCATGCAAGAAAACAGAGTCCGGAGGGCACACGAGGTGCCCACGGGCAGGGGGCGCGCCCTCTACCCTCGTGGATGCCTCATGTCCTTTCCGGACTGCTTCTTATTTTCCTATTTTCTTAAATATTCCAAAATAGAGAAAATTACTATTAGAACTGTTTTTGAGTCGGCTTACTTACCGTACCACATACCTCTTCCTTTTCGGAGGCTGAAACATTCTGGAAGGTTTCCCTTATGTACTCCTTCTGGGTTATGATTTCAATAACATTAGTTCCAACATTATAGGATTACCTGAGATATAGTGTTTGATTCTTTGACCGTTCACCACCCTCAGATTTGTGCCTTCAAAGTTGTTGATTTTTATGGCACCGGAATGATACACCTCCTCGATAACATAAGGACCTTCCCATTTAGAGAGGAGTTTTCCTGCAAAAAATCTTAAATGAGAGTTGTATAACAATACATAATCACCTACATTAAACTCACGTTTTTGTACCCTTTTGTCATGCCATCTTTTAACTATTTCTTTAAACAGTTTGGCATTCTCATAGGCTTGGGTTCTCCATTCATCAAGTGAGATAATGTCAAATAGTCTCTTCTCACCGGCAAGTTTGAATTCATAGGTGAGCTCATTAATGGCCCAATATGCCTTATGTTCTAATTCGAGAGGTAAGTGACATGCTTTTCCATAAACCATTTTATATGGAGATATACCCATAGGATTTTTATATGCAATTCTATAAGCCCATAATGCATCATCAAGTTTCTTGGACCAATTCTTTCTAGATCTATTAACAGTCTTTTGCAAAATTAATTTAACTCTCTATTGCTCACTTCTACTTGACCACTAGACTGTGGATGATATGGAGATGCAATTCTATGATTAACATCATACTTGGCAAGCATTTTACGAAAAGCACCATGAATAAAATGTGAACCACCATCAGTCATTAAGTATCTAGGGACTCCAAAACTCAGAAAAATAACTTCTTTAAGCATCTTAATAGAGGTGTTATGATCAGCTCTACTAGTTGGAATAGCTTCTACCCACTTAGTAACGTAATCAACGGCAACTAAAATATGTGTATACCCATTAGAGGAAGGAAACTGTCCCATATAATCAAAGACTCAAACATCAAATGGTTCAATAACAATTGAATAATTCATAGGCATTTCTTGACGTCTACTAATATTACCAATTCTTTGACATTCATCACAAGACAAGACAAACTTACGGGCATCCTTGAAGAGAGTAGGCCAATAAAAACCGGATTGCAATACCTTATGTGCAGTTCTATCTCCAGCATGGTGTCCTCCATAAGCCTCGGAGTGACTCTTGCGTAGGATCTGTTCCTGTTCATGCTCAGGTACATAACGTCTAATAACACCATCTACTCCTTCTTTATAAAGGTGTGGGTCATCTCAGAAGTAATGTCTTAAATCGTATAAAAACTTTTTCTTTTGCTGGTATTTGAAACTAGGTGGTATAAATTTAGCAACAATTGGCATAATCAGCATACCATGGAGCACTATGAGAAGCATTTATGACAGCTAATTGTTCGTCAGGAAAGCTATCATCAATAAGTAATGGGTCATCAAGAACATTCTCTAACCTAGATAAGTTGTCTGCAACGGGGTTCTCAGCTCCTTTTCTATCAATAATATGCAAATCAAATTCTTGTGGTAAGAGAACCCATCTAATAAGTCTAGGTTTAGCATCTAATAAGTCTTGTAGTAGTAGCATAATTTCTCTGGGCACTGTCTAGAGTTTTACTAGCATATTGGATAACATTTAACTTCTTATCAACTCTTTGTCCTAGAACAGCACCTACATCATAATCACTAGCATCACACATAATTTCAAAGGGTAAATTCCAATCAGGAGGCTGAACAATAGGTGCAGAAATCAAGGCTTTCTTAAGTATTTCAAATGCTTCTACACAATCATCATCAAAGACAAAAGGAACATCTTTTTGTAAGAGATTAGTCAGAGGCCTGGAAATTTTTGAGAAGTCTTTAATGAACCTCCTATAAAAACCGGCATGACCAAGGAAACTTCTTATACCTTCAATGTCCTTAGGACACGGCATCTTTTCAATAGCATCAACTTTAGCTTTATCAACTTCAATACCTCTTTCAGAAATTTTATGCCCCAAGACAATGCCTTCATTAACCATAAAGTGGCACTTCTCCCAATTCAAGACAATATTAGTTTCTTGACATCTCTGCAAAACTCGATCAAGGTTGCTTAAGAAATCATCAAAATAAGTTCCATAAACGGAGAAATCATCCATGAAAATCTCAACAATCTTTTCACAGAAGTCAGAAAATATCGCAGTCATACATCTTTGAAAGGTAGCAGGTGCATTACATAAACCAAAAGGCATACGTCTATAAGCAAAGGTACCGTAGGGAGAAGTAAAGGTGGTATTTTCTTGATCCTCTTTTGACACAAGTATTTGAGAGAAACTAGAATAACCATCTAGAAAGCAAAAAATGTGTGTGTTTGGATAATCTTTCTAGCATTTGATCAATAAAAGGTAAAGGGTAATGATCCTTTTTAGTAGCTTTATTTAGTTTGTGGAAATCAATTACCATTCTATAACCTGTAACAATTCTTTGTGGGATCAATTCATCTTTATCATTTGGAACAACAGTAGTACCCCCTTTCTTAGGGACACAATGGACAGGACTTACCCACTGACTATCAGCAACAGGATAAATTATACCTGCCTCCAGAAGCTTTAGTATTTCTTTTCTTACCACTTCTTTCGTCTTAGGATTTAACCGTCGTTGGTGATCAACAGCCAGTTTAGCGTCTTTCTACAATTTTATTTTGTGCTGGCATAGAGTGGGACTAATGCCCTTAAGATCATCAAGAGTATATCCAATAGCAGCGCGGTGCTTCTTAAGAGTTTTGAATAATTTCTCTTCTTCCTGCTCTGAAAGGTTAGCACTAATAATAACATGATATATCTTCTTTTCATCAAGATAAACATATTTAAGAGTATCAGGCAATGGTTTAATCTCAAACACGGGATCACCCTTGGGTGGAGGAGGATCCCCTAGAATTTCAACAGGAAAGTTGTGTTTCAAAATAGGTCCCTGTTTAAAGAATACTTCATCTATTTCCCTTCTTTCATTCATAAACATATCATTTTCATGGTCTAGAAAATTTGTTCCAAAGGATCATCAGGAGGCACGGCAATAGAAGCTAGACCAATGATTTCATCTTTACTAGGCAATTCTTTATCATGGGGTTGTCTACAAAAATTAGCAAAATTAAAATCATGAGACATATCCCCTAAACCAACAGAAACAATATCCTTTTTGCAGTCTATCTTAGCATTAACAGTATTCAAGAAGGGTCTACCAAATATAATGGGACAAAAGTCATATTGTGGGGAACCAAGAACAAGAAAATCAGCAGGATATTTAACTTCCGACACAAGACTTCAACATCTCTAACAATCCCAACCGGTGAAATAGTATCTCTATTGGCAAGCTAAATTGTAACATCAATACCTTCTATCTCAGCAGGTGCAATATCATGCATAATTTCTTCATATAAAGAATGACGTATTGCACTCGCACTAGCACCCATATCACATAAGCCATGATAGCAATGATCTCCTATTTTAATAGAAATAACAGGCATGCCTACAACAGGTCTATGTTTATTTTTAGTATCGGGTCTAGCAATTCTAGCAGCTTCATCAGAAAAGTAAATAACATGCCCATCAATATTATCGGCCAAGAGATCTTTAACCATAGCAATACTAGGTTCAACTTTAATTTTCTCAGAGGGTTTGGGTGTTCCAATGTTACTATTGTTGACCACAGTTGAAGCTTTAGCATGATCCTTTTTCTAATAGGGAAAGGTGGTTTCTCAATATAAGCAGTACAAACAATAGGATCAACATTATAAGTGATAGTCTTTTCTTCAACTTTAATAGGTTCAACTACTTTTACTTCAATGGGAGGATGATATTTAAGCCACTTCTCCTTAGGGAGATCAACATGAGTAGCAAATGATTCACAAAAAGAAGCTACTATCTCAGAGTCAAGTCCATATTTAGTGCTAAATTCACGAAAAGCATCGGTATCCATAAAAGATTTAAAAAAAATCAAACTTAGGTGTTATACCTGACTCCTTACCTTTCTCGAGTTCCCAATCTTCAGAGTTGTGTTTAATTCTTTCCAATAAATCCCATTTGAATTCAATAGTCTTCATCATAAAAGAACTGGTACAAGAAGTATCGAGCATGGAGCGATTATTGAGAGAAAGTCGAGCATAAATTTTTTGAATAATAATTTCTCTTGAGAGCTCATGATTGGGGAATGAATATAACATTGACTTAAGCCTCCCCCAAGCTTGAGCAATGCTTTCTCCTTTGCGAGGCCAAAAATTATATATATAATTACGATCACGATGAACCAGATGCATAGGATAAAACTTCTGATGAAATTCCAATTTCAATCGGTTGTAGTTCCATGATCCAATATCATCACATAGCCTAAACCATGTCAATGCCTTTCCCTTCAAACATGAAGGGAATACCTTCTTCTTGATAACATCCTCGGGCATATATGCAAGCTTAAATAATCCACAAACTTCATCCACATAGATTAGGTGCAAATCAGGATGCAATGTTCCATCTCCTATAAAAGGATTAGCTAGTAGTTTCTCTATCATACCCGAAGGAATTTCAAAGTAAACATTTTCAGTAGGTTCAGTAGGTTGAGGACCAACTCTTTGCTCTACCGGTCGGGGTGAAGATACCCCGAACAAGCCCCTCAAAGGATTACTTTCCATAGTAACAAGTGACAGTAAATTTCAGCACACTATATAAATTTTTCCTTACCAAATTCCTCCAACCAAAGGCGCTTCACTCCCCGGCAACGGCGCCAGAAAAGAGTCTTGATGACCCACAAGTATAGGGGATCTATCGTAGTCCTTTCGATAAGTAAGAGTGTCAAACCCAACGAGGAGCAGATGGAAATGATAAGCAGTTTTCAGTAAGGTATTCTCTACAAGCACTGAAATTATCAGTAACATATAGTTTTGTGATAAGGTAATTTGTAATGGGTAATAAGTAATAGAAGTAAATAAGGTGCAGCAAGATGGCCCAATCCTTTTTGTAGCAAAGGACAAACCTGGACAAACTCCTATATAAAGGAAAACGCTCCCGAGCACACATGGGAATTATCGCCAAGCTAGTTTTCATCATGCTCATATGATTCGCGTTCGGTACTTTGATAATTTGATATGTGGGTGGACCGGTGCTTGGGTACTGCCCTTACATGGACAAGCATCCCACTTGTGATTAACCCCTCTTGCGAGCATCCACAACTACAAAAGAAGTATTAAGGTAAACCTAACCATAGCATGAAACATATGGATCCAAATAAGCCCCTTACGAAGCAACGCATAAACTAGGGTTTAAACTTCTATCACTCTAGCAACCCATCATCTACTTATTACATCCCAATGCCTTCCCCTAGGACCAAACAATGGCGAAGTGTCATGTAGTCGACGTTCACATGACACCACTAGAGGAAAGACAACATACATCTCATCAAAATATCGAACGAATACCAAATTCACATGACTACATATAGCAAGATTTCTCACATGTCCTCGGGAACAAACGTAACTACTCACAAATAATATTCATGTTCATAATTAGAGGGGTATTAATATGCATAAAGGATCTGAACATATGATCTTCCACCAAATAAACCAACTAGCATCAACTACAAGGAGTAATCAACACTACTAGCAACCCACAGGTACCAATCTGAGGTTTTGAGACAAAGATTGGATACAAGATATGAACTAGGGTTTGAGATGAGATGGTGCTGGTGAAGATGTTGATGGAGATTGACCCCCTCCTGATGAGAGGATTGATGGTGATGACGATGGTGATGATTTCCCCCTCCCGGAGGGATGCTTCCCCGGCAGAACAGCTCCGCCGTAGCCCTAGATTGGTTCCGCCAAGGTTCCGCCTCGTGGTGGCGGAGTTTCATCCCGAAAGCTTGCTTATGATTTTTTCCAGGGCAAAAGACTTCATATAGCCAAAGATGGCCACCGGAGGCCTGCCAGGGGGCCCACGAGACAGGGGGCGCCCAGGGGGGTAGGGCGCGCCCCCACCCTCGTGGATGGTGGGTGGCCCCCTCTGGTGCTTCCTTCGCCTAATATTTTTTATATATTCTAAAAATGACTCCCGTGGAGTTTCAGGACTTTTGGAGTTGTGCGGAATAGGTCTCTAATATTTGCTCCTTTTCCAGCCCAGAATTCCAGCTGCAGGCATTCTCCCTCTTCGTGCAAACCTTGTAAAATAAGAGAGAATGGGCATAAGTATTGTGACATAATGTGTAATAACAGCCCATAATGCAATAAATATCGATATAAAAGCATGATGCAAAATGGACGTATCAGTAACTTAGTGATTTATGAAAGTTCTTCAGTTTCATGCTAATCGAAAGTGGTTGTTAATAAGACCTGATCAACCTTATTAATGGATCCTTTTTGAGAGGTATGAAGTTGATGAATTTAGTGAGAACTAACTTTTGTCCCTACTTTTTATTTTCTATTTTTATTAGTTAAATAAAACAAAATTCCATGTTTTATCTGTTTTCTGAATTTTCCGTGCAATAAAAAATGACCCAAAAATAAAAGTTCTCGGAATGCTCTGAAAATTTAATACGATTTTTTCTAAATAATTATGAATTTTTGGTGCAAATAACATCAGAGGGAGGTGCATGAGATGGGCACAACCCACCTAGGTGCGCCAGGACCCCTTGGCGCGCCCTGGTGGGTTGTGGTCCCCATGTGGGCCCCCTCACTTATCTCTTCATACCACATCATCACCTACCTCTAGAAAAAAATCACCATTGCTCTCTCTCTCTCTCTCTCTCGTTCTTGCTCTCAAACCCGCGGATTTCGATCTCTTTGCACGAAGCTCCATTTCTGAAACTGTTTCGGGAGATTATTGCTTGGTATGTGACTCCTCCGTTTGTCCAATTAGTTTTTGCTTTAGTGGTTTGTATTTTGAATAATTACCTACTCTTGGTGCTGCTATAGATGAGCTTGCATGTTGAATTCTTAGAGTTCTAAGTAGTTTGAATGCCTGCTATGGCCTCTATGTATCCTTATGAGTAATTGCTATCAATCTTGTAAAGTTTTGTTGGGAAAATTTTGTGGACTAAAAATTTCAGATATTTGTTCATAGGAAAAAGATGAATATCTTTAGGAAGTTTGCTTCCAAGAAGAGCTCCAAGGGAGTTATTGGGGAGTCGCCTGACAGTGATCTTCATACCCAGAGATTGGCGAAAGTACGACCGTGCGAATGGCCGCATGCCCCGTTCATGGAAGGGGCTAGAATCCTTCAAGGGTTTGCACAATATGCTGCTAATGCTGGCCTCACCGACTTCATCACAGCTGAATGTGAATAGTATCATCTCCTCACAAACACCTTTGTGCAAAGTTCTAATTTCCTTCCTAAGAATAATCCTCCTGAGGTGCAATTTAATTTATATGATGAACCCCATTAGATACCGCTTACTGAGTTCTGTGCAATATGCTTGCTTACTTATGATGGTGGTTTGGTAGAGCCTAGGCCTACGGAGTTTGATGGTTTCTATCATACTCTGACAGTGGGTGATGAGAGAGGGGTGTCGAGTATCACCGCCGCTAGTTTGCATTTTCTTGCTGTTCATTATTTCACTCTTTTCATTGCAAAATGCTTGCTTGCTAGAGAGAAGGTGGGTGCACTCAGTGCCCCAGACCTTGCTGTTTTATGTCATACACTAGAGGGCGACAACACTTATAGCTTGGGAGTTATCGTGGCACGTCGCCTTCACCTTAATAAGTCCAAGGGTAAAATACATGGTGGAATTAACGCTACTCGTTTGGCGGCTCGCTTTAATGTTGAGATATGCCTGCATGATTATCCTTTGCCCAAGGTTTACCTAGACCGTGCAGCCATGGAACACCACCAGTTTATTGCTACCGATTATCCTAACATTCCTATTCTGTAACACCTAGTTTTTAGTGTGAGAACTCGTGATATTATTCCATTGCCTGCACCTGCTTTGTTTGATCCTATTGCCAGGGGCGGATACATGACTATGCCTATAGATATCATCGCCTACCGGAACAACCAGGCTGCACCAGAGGAGGAACCTCAGCAGTGGGATCCATGGGTGTCGGCTCCTCAGCAGTTCGACTACTGACTGATTACCAAGTTAGGCCAAAAGCCTAAGCTTGGGGGAGTACGTATCTCCACCGACATTATATTCATGTTCACACATTTCATTCCAGTTGTCGGTGTCCACACCTTTTCATTGTATTGTCCATGTTAAATTTATTTTCTCGCTTTCTTCTTGTGTGTTTGAAAAACTTTGAGAAAATCCAAAAATATTTCTTGCTTCTTTTTAATTTTTCTTTCTAGAGTAGTTAGGTGTAGCGCTAAAAAGAAAACCCAAAAAGATTTACTTGTTCTTCTTTTGCTTGTTGGGAACTTTCCAGTGTAAATAGTTTTCTCGTTTTTGCTTTTCCCTTTTACTTGCTTGTTCAAGAAAACCAAAAACTCCAAAAACATTTCAGTGTGTTTCTGTGAGTTTCTTTTCTTTTTATTGAGTTGTACCGAGGAGAAGATCACGATGAAAATGTTTAGTGGCTCTCATATGCATTATTGTTGATCTAACAAAGAGCCCTTTTTACCTTGTCTTCTCGTATTGAATAAAATGTTTGAAGATTCCGGCTTAGTCCACGACACTCTTGCACTATTATTATTTTCATATCGTTCGGTCGTGCAAGTGAAAGGCAATAATGACGATATTTGATGAACTGGCCGTGGCAGAGATAAACTGGTATGAACTCGACTTGTTCTGTTTTTGTAAATATGTTTAACCTAGTATCCATGCTTCATCCCATTATGATCAAACATGTTTGCAATTACAATTAGAGATTATAGTTTCTCATGCCATGCATAAGTAGCTACGAGTGAATAATGATTTATCTTGGATATCAACATTGCGTTTGTTTTTCCCTTGAAGGGGAAAGGGTGATGCAGCAAAGTAGCATAAGTATTTCCCTCGGTTTTGAGAACCAAGGTATCAATCTAGTTGGAGACAACGCGACAAGACACCGAATACCTGCACAAACAAACACCAACTTGCAACCAACGCGACAAAGGGGTTGTCAATCCCTTCACGGTTATTCGCAAAGTGAGATCTGATAGAGATGGATAAACGGTAAACTAATATTTTTGGTATTTTTGGTTTATGGAACAGAAAGTAAAAGATTGCAAAAGAAAGTAAATAGGAAACTAGAATTATAATCCCTCCGTTCCTTGATATAAGGTGTACATATTTTTGGGAAAATGTCTGTAATATAAGGTGTATTGCGTTGCACCACTTGCTTGGATAATTATTTTAGGGATTTGATTACATTTCCTCATATGAGGCAAGCTCCTCTATTTTCTCATGTCAATTAGTCAGGTATAATCTCGCCCAAAACGTGTGAAAATTTCCCTCCATGTGCGTTCTTTAATTTACGTGCCAAAAACTATACACCCTATATTTAGGAATGGAGGGAGTAGATCGGAAACTTGTATGATGGAAAATAAACCCGGGGGTCATAGGTTTCACTAGAGGCTTCTCTCAATAAAGGAATTATTATGGTGGGTGAACAAATTACTGACGAGCAATGATAGAAAAGTGCAAAGTTATGACGATATCTAAGGCAATGATCATGAATATAGGCATCACGTCCGTGTCAAGTAGACCAAAATGATTCTGCATCTACTACTATTACTCCACACATTGACCAACTCCTGCCTGCATCTAGAGTATTAAGTTCATAAGAACAAAGTAACGCATTAAGTAAGATGACATGATGTAGCGGGATTAACTCAAGCAATATGATGAAAACCCCATCTTCTTATCCCCGATGGCAACAATACAATACGTGTCAGTTCCCCTTCAGTCACTAGGATCGAGCACCGCAAGATTGAACCCAAAGCTAAGCACTTCTCCCATTGCAAGAAAAACCAATCTAGTTGGCCAAACCAAATAGATAGTTCGAAGAGACTTGCAAAGATATCAAATCATGCATAAAACAATTCAGAGGAGATTCAAATAATATTCATAGATAAGCTAATCATAAATCCACAATTCATCGGATCTCAGCAAACACACCGCAAAAGAGTATTACATCAAATAGATCTCCAAGAACATCGAGGAGAACATGGTATTGAGAATCAAAGAAAGAGAAAAGGCCATCTAGCTACTAGCTATGGACCCGTAGGTCTGTGGTAAACTACTCACGCTTCATCGGAGAGGCAATGGTGTTGATGTAGAAGCCCTCCGTGATCGAATCACCCTCCGGCAGGATGTCGAAAAAGGCCCCAAGATGGGACCTCACGGGTACAGAAAGTTGCGGTGGCGAAAAAGTGGTTTTTGGCTCCCTGGAAGTTTTCAGGGTATAAGAGTATATATAGGAGGAAGATCTAGGTCAGGAGGCCACCGAGGGGCCCACAAGGTTGGGGGGCGCGCCCTCCACCCTTGTGGCCGCCCCGTGGCTCTTCTGACTTGCACTCCACGTCTCCTAGGTGTCTTCTGGTCCAAGAAAGATCATCGCGAAAGTTTTATTCTGTTTGGACTCTGTTTGGTATTCCTTTTCCGTGAAACTCTAAAACAAGGGAAAAAACTGGCACTAGGCTCTAGGTTAATAGGTTACTCAAAAAATCATATAAAATAGCATATTAATGCATATAAGACATCCAAAACAGATAATATAATAGCATGGAACAATAAAAAATTATAGATACGTTGGAGACATATCTAATACGTCTCCAACGTATCTACAATTTATGAAGTATTCATGCTGTCATATTATCATCCTTAAATGTTTTACAATCATTTTAGCAACTTTATATCATTTTTTGGGACTAACCTATTGACCCAGTGCGCAGTGCCAGTTGATGTTTTTTGCTTGTTTTTTACATCGCAGAAAATCAATATCAAACAGAGTCCAAACACCATGAAACTTTTTGGAGAATTTTCATGGACTAGAACACCCGGGATGGGCCAGAGCAGCACCTGGGGGGTGCCCCGAGGGGGGCACAACCCACCATGGCGCATCTGGGGGCCCAGGCGCGCCCAGGTGGGTTGTGCCCACCTCGGTGGCCTCCCGCACCACCTCTTTACCCTATAAATTCACAAATATTCTAGAAACCCTCAGGTTAACCTAGATCAGAAGTTCCGCCGCCGCAAGGCTCTGTAGCCAGTGAAAACCAATCTAGACCCTGTTCCGGCACCCTGCCGGAGGGGGGAATCATCTCCGGTGGCCATCTTCATCATCCCGGCGGCCACTATGATGAGGAGGGAGTAGTCTACCCTCGGGGCTGAGGGTTTGTACCAATAGATATGTGTTTAATCTCTCTCTCTCTCTCTCGTGTTCTTGAGATGTCACGATCTTGATGTATCGCGGGATTTGTTAATATAGTCGGATCATATGGTGTTTTCCCCTCTCTATCTTGTGATGAATTGAGTGTTTCCCTTTGAGATTTGGTTGTTATTGGATTGAATACTTTTATGGATTTGAGAACACTTGATATATGTCTTGCAATTGAATACTCGTGGTGACAATGGGGTATCGTATTGATTCACTTGATATATGTTTTGGCACTCAACTCGCGGATTCCCGAGGTGACATTGGGGTAATCTATGCATAGGGGTTGATGCATGTTCTTGTCTTTGTTTCTCCGGTAGAAATCTTGGGGCACTCTTTGAAGTTCTTTGTGTTGGATTGAATCTTATGTATCTAAGTTTGCTTTGGTGTTATTTTAGTACGAACTCTTGGTTAGATCGATCGGAAAGAATAGGTTCGTGTTATTTTAGTACGAACTCTATGATAGATTGATCGGAAATAATAGCTTTGAGGTGGTTTCCTACCATACAAACAATTCCGTCTTATGTTCTCTGCTAGATAGGAACTTTGGAGTGATTCTTCGTTGCACTTTGAGGGATGGTTATATGATCCAATTATATTAGCATTGTTGAGAGATTGCACTAGTGAAAGTATGGACCCTAAGCCTCATTTTTAAGCATTGCAATACCATTTTTGTGCCCGTTTACTATTTGCTACCTTACTTTTTTATTTATTCAGATTATAAAAATATATTTCTACCATCAATATTACACTTTTATCACCATCTCTTCACCGAACTAGTGCACCTATACAAATTACCATTGTATTTGGTGTGTTGGGGACACAAGAGACTTTTTATTATTTGGTTGCAGGGTTGTTTGAGAGAGACCATCTTCATCCTACACCTCCCACGGATTGATAAACCTTAGGTCATCCACTTGAGGGAAAATTGCTGCTGTCCTACGAAACTTTGCGCTTGGAGGCCCAACACGTGTCTACAAGAATAAAGTTGCGTAGTAGACATCAAGCTCTTTTCTGGCGCCGTTGCCGGGGAGGTGGATGCTTGAAGGTATATCTTTTGATTTTGCAATTGAATCTTTTAGTTTCTTGTTTTATCACTACTTTGGTTTTATAATAGAAACCTACATAAAAATGGAATTGATGTTGCATAATATTATTGATCATCTTTATAATATCTTTCTTGAAAATGATGGTTCGAAAAATGGTGCTCAATTGTTAGAAGAAGAAGTCAATAAAAATTTTGGCACAAAAATATTTGTATAATGAGCATAATTGCAATGTTGTTAGTATGAATTCTTTGAATATCCATGATGCTAATGACATGCAAAGCTCCAAGGTTGGGGATGCTATGTTTGATGAAGATGATATTTTTGTCCCCCAAGTTTTGATGTGTAAATTTATTATGATGAAAGCATGCCCCTATTTATGATGATTATATTGATGAAAGTGGGTTTGGAAGAGTGTCAACTTTAGGAAGTAATGATACCACTATTTTGGAGGGTGTTGAATCTTATTGTGATAATTATGAAAGTAGATTTGGAGAGGTCATGGCTTTATTTAGTAATGAATCCACTATTTCGGAAGAGGTTCCAATTGATTATGAGAACAAAGTTGCTATCTATGATGATTATGGTGATGAAATGTATGCTATAAAGAATAATGATAACCATGAAACTTGTCATCATGATTTCAATTTTCAATCCCATGATAGTTATTTTGTTGAGTTTGCTCCCACTACTATTCATGAGAATAAATTTGCTTATGTGGAGAGTGAGAAAATTTCTATGCTTATCTATCATGAAAAGAATGCTTTATGTGATAGCTATTTTGTTGAATTCATTTATGATTCCACTGAAAATTATTATGAGGGAGGAACTTATGCTTCTAAGAATTGCAATAATATCAAGTTTCCTCTCTATGTGTTGAAAATCTTGAAGTTATGCATGTTTTGCCTTCCTATGCTAGTTGATTCTTGTTCCCATAAGTTGTTTGCTCACAAAATCCCTATGCATAGGAAGTGGGTTAGACTTAAATGTGCTTGCCATGTGATCCACGATGCTCTTGTTATGTTTCATTTCTTATCTTTTATGCGAGCATCATTGAAATCATCATGCCTCGCTAAAAGGCATTAAAGAAAAGCACTTGTTGGGAGACAAACCAACACTTTTACCTACTGTTTTTGTGTGTTCGCATGATTATGATACTGTAGTAATCATGTTTTATTGCTTTTGTTTCAATAAAGTGCCAAGTAAGACCTTTGGGATGGCTTACGGTGATAGTTCATTTGATCTTGCTGAAAAACAGAAACTTTTGCGCTCAGGAAAACAATTCTCATTTTTAACAGAAGCGTGATAAAATGTTGATTCTTTTTGAAAAGGATTAATAGAGAAATTACCCAAGTTTTCCTATTTTGCAGAATTATTGGAGTAGCATAAGTATGGCTGGAGTACAGATTACTACAGACTGTTATGTTTTTGACAGATTCTGTTTTCAATGGATAGTTTGCTTGTTTTATAGTTTCTATGGCTTATATTGTTCAATATAAATTGTGGAAATGATATGATATAGTAGGCATTGTGTGAGAACAATTATGCATCTTGTCTTTGACAGTACCAAAGGTGAAATGGTTTGCTCTTTATCATACTAACCTATCTCACAAAGTTCCGTTAAGTTTTGTGTGATTGAAGTTTTCAAGTTTTGGGTGAGATATCGATATGAGGAGAATAAGGAGTGACAAGACCCTAATCTTGGGGATTCCCAAGGCACCCCAAGGTAATATTCAAGGAAGATCCAATCAATTAAGCTTGGGGATGCCCCGGAAGGCATCCCCTCTTTCGTCTCCAACATTATCGGTAACCTCACTTGGAGCTATATTTTCATTCGTCACATGATATGTGTTTTGCTTGGAGCGTCAATTTATTTTGTTAGGATTTTCTTGCTGTTACTTATAATAATGGTTTTCATCTTTTATTTCAATAAAAGTGGCAATGTTAGCCTTTGCCATGCTTATTTTGCAAGTATACATGTTGCTGTTTAAAAACAGAAAGTTTACCGCTGTTGAAAAAATTCCCTAGAAAAGTCAAAATGTGCTAAAATGTTGAAACTTCCTGCAAAATTAGATCTAATAAATTTTCTACAGTGTGTAGTTTTGTTTCATAAATTTTGGAGTTTAAGAAGTATTGATACTCTTGCATTCTTTACAGACTGTACTGGTTTGGCAGATTGTTGTTATGTTTGCATATGTTTGCTTGTTTAATGATTCTATTTGAGTATAGGAGTATTAAAAATGTAGAGGCGTTTAGTGTGCAATGTTGAATAATAATTTTAGTGATTTTCTACAATAGAGAATGATAAGGGTTTTGCATTGGTTTATACTAACTTATCTCACGAGTTCTTGTTGAGTTTTGTGTGGATGAAGCTTTTGAGATTTAGGAAAACCATGATATGAGAAGAATTAAGGAGACACAAAAGCTCAAGCTTGGGGATGCCCAAGGCATCCCAAGATAATATTTCAAGAAGTCTCAAGCATCTAAGCTTGGGGATGCCCCGATAGGCATCCCACCTTTCCTCTTCAACAATTCTCGGTTAGTACCATTTGAGCCTAAGTTTTTGCTTCTTCACATGAGTTGTGCTATTCTTAGAATGTCATTTTATTTTTACTTTGCTTTATATTTTAAAAAATACTTAGATCTGAAAGTTTTTAAATAAAATAGAGTCCTCAAATAGTTTCCAAAGAGGCTAGGTAAGCGGCATTCACATCCCGTCAACGAAGCTCTTTTCTATGGAATTGCTCTAGTGCTTCACTTATATCTTTTTGAGCACGGTGTGCTTTAGTATTTTTGAAGAAAATCTCTCTTGCTTCACTTAAATTAATTTGAGAGAAATAAATATTATGCTCATGATCTTCATTTATATCTTTTTGGAGTAGCTTGTCATTTACTCTTGTGCTTCACTTATATCCTATGAGTAAATTGTTGAATAAATTGAATGTCATGAATTTGAAATCATATCATGCCTAGTGGTAGCTTCACATTGGGTTTAGAAAGTGAAATCTTTTGAGGCTTGACAATCACAATATTGGTCATGCAAGCAATTCATGAATAATTAGTATAAGGAAGAGAACTTTAACATGCAAATACACTATCAGGGAAATCTTTTGTGATTGTGAACCCCCATCAAAATATTATATGCCAAAATTGTTGACGTTTGACAAGGAAGACAACGTAATGGTTTATGTTTGTTCATATTCACATAGAAGTTATATTGTCATAGATCCTTCAACATGTGGTGCTTGCCCTCCATCTTTGCTAGCCAAAAATTCTGCACCAAGTAGAGATACTACTTGTGCATCCAAAAACCCTTAAATCGAAATCTTATTTTCAAGAGTCCACCATACCTACCTAAGGATTGAATAAGATCCTTGAAGTAAGTTTCATCGGTGCAAATAAGGCAATAAAATTGTTTCTAAAAGTGTTAGATCATTTAGTGTAAGAGAAAATTGAGCGTTGTACGAACTTGTGATGGCAAAGAATAAAAGCGACAGACTGCATAATAAAGGTTGCTATCATAAGTGGCAATATAGCGTGATGTTCTTTTGCACTAAGGGGTTGAGCATACAAACAAATAAGCGCATGGCAACCTCTGCTTCCCTCCGCGAAGGGCCTTTCTTTTACTTTTCAATATTAACTTTTATGCAAAGAGTCAAAGTTATTCTCCCTATTCCTTTTTATTTTTCTCTTTTGGCAAGCATCATGTGGTGAGGAAAGATCTAGGCACATATATCCAGTTGGATATGGGTAGCATGAGTTATTATTGTTGACATCACCCTTGAGGTGAATACATTGGGAGGCGAAATTATAAGCCCCTATCTTTCTATGTATCCGGTTGAAACGTTTTGCTCATGTGTATGAGGTGAGTGTTAGCAATCATAGAAGACTATATGATGGTTGAGTATGTGGAGCTCTTACTTAAACTCTTTTGAATAAGTTGAATTGCAATTGCTTGGTGACTGAGAACATAGGTTGTTGAGTTTCAAGAGAATTCATTGTTTGAACCTTAACAGGTGAATTGGTTGCTACTTTAAACATGAGAAAATTTATGAGAAAAGAATTGTTGTCATGATGCTAGGAAAAGTGATTGAAATTGTCATTGATCAAACTTGTGCACCTTGCTAGCATTCACACTTCATAAATTACTTCTTTTATCATTTACCTACTCGAGGACGAGTAGGAATTAAGCTTGGGGATGCTGATACGTCTCCAATGTATCTATAATTTATGAAGTATTCACGCTGGTATATTATCATTCTTAGATGTTTTGCAATCATTTTATAGCAACTTTATATCATTTTTTGGGATTAACCTATTGACCCATGTTGGGGAACGTAGTAATTTCAAAAAAAAATCCTACGCACACGCAAGATCATGGTGATGCATAGCAACGAGAGGGGAGAGTGTTGTCCACGTACCTTTGTAGACCGAAAGCGGAAGCGTTAGCACAACGCGGTTGATGTAGTCGTACGTCTTCACGGCCCGACCGATCAAGCACCGAAACTACGGCACCTCCGAGTTCTAGCACACGTTAAGCTCGATGATGGTCCCCGGACTCCGATCCAGCAGAATGTCGGGGAAGAGTTCTGTCAGCACGACGGCATGGTGACGATCTTGATGTTCTACTGTCGCAGGGTTTCGCCTAAGCACCACTACTATATTATCGAGGACTATGGTGGAAGGGGGGCACCGCACACGGCTAAGAGATCAATCATCAACTTCTGTCTATGGGGTGCCCCCCTGCCCCCGTATATAAAGGAGCAAGGGAGGGAGGCGGCCGACCTGGGAGGAGGGCGCGCCAAGGGGGGAGTCCTACTCCCACCGGGAGTAGGACTCCTCCTTCCCTTGTTGGAGTAGGAGAGAAGGAAAGAGGGGGAGAGGAACAAGGAAAAGTGGGCTGCACCCCTTGTCCAATTCGGACCAGAGGGGGAGCGCGCGCCTCCTTCCTTTTGGCCTCTCTCCTCTATTCCCGTATGGCCCAATAAGGCCCATATACTCCCCGGCGAATTCCCGTAACTCTCCGGTACTCCGAAAAATACCCGAATCACTCGGAACCTTTCCGATGTCCGAATATAGTCGTCCAATATATCGATCTTTATGTCTCGACCATTTCGAGACTCCTCATCATGTCCCTGATCTCATCCGGGACTCCTAACTCCTTCGGTACATCAAAACTCATAAACTCATAATATAACTGTCATCAAAACCTTAAGCGTGCGGACCCTATGGGTTCGAGAACAATGTAGACATGACCGAGACACGTCTCCGGTCAATAACCAATACCGGAACTTGGATGCTCATATTGGCTCCCACATATTCTACGAAGATCTTTATCGGTCAGACCGCATAACATCATACGTTGTTCCCTTTGTCATCGGTATGTTACTTGCCCGAGATTCGATCGTCGGTATCTCAATACCTAGTTCAATCTCGTTACCGGCAAGTCTCTTTACTCGTTCCGTAATACATCATCCTGCAGCTAACTCATTAGTTGCAATGCTTGCAAGGCTTAAGTGATGTGCATTACCGAGAGGGCCCAGAGATACCTCTCCGACAATCGGAGTGACAAATCCTAATCTCGAAATACGCCAACCCAACAAGTACATTCGGAGACACCTGTAGAGCACCTTTATAATCACCCAGTTATGTTGTGACGTTTGGTAGCACACAAAGTGTTCCTCCGGTAAATGGGAGTTGCATAATCTCATAGTCACAGGAACATGTATAAGTCATGAAGAAAGCAATAGCAACAAACTAAACGATCAAGTGCTAAGCTAACGGAATGGGTCAAGTCAATCACATCATTCTCTAATGATGTGACCCCGTTAATCAAATGACAACTCATGTCTATGGCTAGGAAACTTAACCATCTTTGATTCAACGAGCTAGTCAAGTAGAGGCATACTAGTGACACTCTGTTTGTCTATGTATTCACATATGTATTATGTTTCCGGTTAATACAATTCTAGCATGAATAATAAACATTTATCATGAAATAAGGAAATAAATAATAACTTTATTATTGCCTCTAGGGCATATTTCCTTCAGTCTCACACTTGCACTAGAGTCAATAATCTAGTTTACATCGCCATGTGATTTAACATCAATAGTTCACATCACCATGTGATTAACACCCATAGTTCACATCGTCATGTGACCAACACCCAAAGTGTTTACTAGATTCAATAATCTAGTTCACATCGCTATGTGATTAACGCCCAAAGAGTACTAAGGTGTGATCATGTTTTACTTGTGAGAGAAGTTTAGTCAACGGGTCTGCCACATTCAGATCCGTAAGTATTTTGCAAATTTCTATGTCAACAATGCTCTGCACTAAGCTACTCTAGCTAATTGCTCCCACTTTCAATATGTATCCAGATTGAGACTTTGAGTCATCTGGATCAGTGTCAAAACTTGCATCGACGTAACCTTTTACGACGAACCTTTTTTCACCTCCATAATCGAGAAACATATCCTTATTCCACTAAGGATAATTTTGACCAATGTCCAGTGATCTACTCCTAGATCACTATTGTACTCCCTTGCCAAAATCAGGGCAGGGTATACAATAGATCTGGTACACAGCATGGCATACTTTATAGAACCTATGGCTAAGGCATAGGGAATGACTTTCATTCTGTCTCTATCTTCTGCCATGGTCGGGTTTTGAGTCTTACTCAACTTCACACCTTTGTAACATAGGCAAGAACTCCTTTGTCTGTTCCATTTTGAACTACTTCAAAATCTTGTCAAGGTATGTACTCATTGAAAAACATATCAAGCGTCTTGATCTATCTCTATAGATCTTGATGCTCAATATGTAAGCAGCTTCACCGAGGTCTTTCTTTGAAAAACTCCTTTCAAACATTCCTTTATGCTTTGCAAAATAAATCTACATTATCTCCGATCAACAATATGTCATACACATATACTTATCAGAAATGTTGTAGTGCTCCCACTCACTTTCTTGTAAATACAGGCTTCACCGTAAGTCTGTATAAAACTATTGCTTTGATCAACTTATCAAAGCGTATATTCCAACTCCGAGATGCTTGCACCAGTCCATAGATGGATCGCTGGAGCTTGCATATTTTGTTAGCACCTTTAGGATTGACAAAACCTTCTGGTTGCATCATATACAACTCTTCTTTAATAAATCCATTAAGGAATGCAGTTTTGTTTATCCATTTGCCAGATTTCATAAAATGCGGCAATTGCTAACATGATTCGGATAGACTTAAGCATAGATACGAGTGAGAAACTTTCATCGTAGTCAACACCTTGAACTTGTCGAAAACCTTTTTGCGACAATTCTAGCTTTGTAGATGGTAACACTACTATCAGTGTCCGTCTTCCTCTTGAAGATCCATTTAATCTCAATGGCTCGCCAAACATTGGGCAAGTCAATCAAAGTCCATACTTTGCTCTCATACATGGATCTCATCTCAGATTTCATGGCCTCAAGCCATTTCGTGGAATCTGGGCTCATCATCGCTTCCTCATAGTTCGTAGGTTCGTCATGGTCTCCAGAACAGGATTACCGTACCATTCTGGTGCGGATCTCACTCTGGTTTACCTACGAGGTTCGGTAGTAACTTGATCTGAAGTTACATGATCATCATCATTAGCTTCCTCACTAATTGGTGTAGTAGTCACAGGAACAGATTTCTGTGATGAACTACTTTCCAATAAGGGAGCAGGTACAATTACCTCATCAAGTTCTACTTTCCTCCCACTCACTTCTTTCGAGAGAAACTCCTTCTCCAGAAAGGATCCATTCTCAGCAACAAATGTCTTGCCTTCGGATCTGTGATAGAAGCTGTACCCAACAGTTACTTTTGGGTATCCTACGAAGACGCACTTCTCCGACTTGGGTTTGAGCTTATCAAGATGAAACTTTTTCACATAAGCATCGCAACTCCAAACTTTAAGAAACGACAACTTTGGTTTCTTGCCAAACCATAGTTCATACTGTGTCGTCTCAACGGATTTAGATGGTGCCCTATTTAACGTGAATGCAGCTGTCTCTAATGCATAACCCCAAAACGATAGTGGTAAATCGGTAAGAGACATCATAGATCGCACCATATCTAATAAAGTACGGTTACGACGTTTGAACACACCATTACACTGTGGTGTTCCAGGTGGCGTGAGTAGTGAAACTATTTCACATTGTTTTAACTGAAGGCCAAACTCGTAACTCAAATATTTTACTTCTGCGATCATATCGTAGAAACTTTTATTTTGTTACGATGATTCTCCACTTCACTCTGAAATTCTTTGAACTTTTCAAATGTTTCAGACTTGTGTTTCATCAAGTAGATATACTCATATCTGCTCAAATCATCTGTGAAGATCAGAAAATAATGATACCTGCCGCGAGCCTCAATATTCATCGGACCACATACATCAGTATGTATGATTTCCAACAAATCTATTGCTCGCTCCATTGTTCCGGAGAATGGAGTCTTAGTCATTTTGCCCATGAGGCATGGTTCGCAAGCATCAACTGATTCATAATCAAGTGATTCCAAAAGCCCATCAGCATGGATTTTCCTCATGCACTTTACACCAATATGACCTAAACGGCAGTGCCACAAATAAGTTGCACTATCATCATTAACTTTGCATCTTTTTGGCTTGAATGATATGAATATATGTATCACTACGATCGAGATCCAACAAACCATTTTTGTTGGTGTGTATGAACATCGAAGGTTCTATTCATGTAAACAGAACAACAATTGTTCTCTAACTTAAATGAATAACCGTATTGCAATAAACATGATCAAATCATATTTATGCTCAACGTAAACACCAAATAACACTTATTTAGGTTCAACACTAATCCCGAAAGTATAGGGAGTGTGCGATGATGATCATATCAATCTTGGAACCAATTCCAACACACATCGTCACTTCACCCTTAACTAGTCTCTGTTTATTTTGTAACTCCTGTTTCGAGTTGCTAATTTTAGCAACCAAACAAGTATCAAATACTCAGGGGCTACTATAAACACTAGTAAGGCACACATCAATAACCTGTATATCAAATATACCCTTTGTTCACTTTGCCATCTTTCTTATCCACCAAATATTCAGGGAATTTCCGCTTCCAGTGATCATTTCCTTTGCAGTAGAAGCACTCAGTTTCAGGCTTTGGTCCAGCTTTGGGCTTCTTCACGGGAGTGAAAACTTGCTTGTCATTCTACTTGAAGATCCCTTTCTTTCCCTTTGCCCTTTTCTTGAAACTAGTGTTCTTGTCAATCATCAACACTTGATGCTCTTTCTTGATTTCTACCTTCGTCGATTTCAACATCACGAAGAGCTGGGGAATCGTTTTCGTCATCCCATGCATACTATAGTTCATCACGAAGTTCTAGTAACTTGGTGATGGTGACTAGAGAACTCTGTCAATCACTATCTTATCTATAAGATTAACTCCCACTTGATTCAAGCGATTGTAGTACCCAGACAATCTGAGCATATGCTCACTGCTTGAGCTATTCTCCTCCATCTTTTAGCTATATAACTTGTTGGAGACTTCATATCTCTCAACTCGGGTATTTGCTTGATATATTTAACTTCAACTCCTAGAACATCTCATATGGTCCATGACGTTCAAAACGTCTTTGAAGTCCCGATTCTAAGCCGTTAAGCATGGTGCACTAAACTATCAAGTAGTCATTATATTGAGCTAGCCAAACGTTCATAACGTCTGCATCTGCTCCTGCAATAGGTCTGTCACCTAGCGGTGCATCAAGGACATACTTCTTCTGTGCAGCAATGAGGTTAATCCTCAGATCACGGATCCAATCCGCATCATTGCTACTAACATTTTTCAACATAGTTTTCTCTAGGAATATATAAAAAATTAAACGGGGAGCAATATCGCGAGCAATTGATCTACAACATAGATATGCTAATACTACTAGGACTAAATTCATGATAAATTAAAGTTCAATTAATCATATTACTTAAGAACTCCCACTTAGAAAGATATCCCTCTAATCTTCTAAGTGATCGCGTGATCCAAATCAACTAAATCATAACCGATCATCACGTGAAATGGAGTAGCTTTCAATGGTGAACATCAATATGTTGATCATATCAACTATATGATTCACGCTCGACCTTTCGGTCTCAGTGTTCCGAGGCCATATCTGCATATGCTAGGCTCGTCAAGTTTAACCTGAGTATTCTGTGTGTGCAAAACTGGCTTGCACCCGTTGTAGATGGACGTAGAGCTTATCATAACCGATCATCACGTGGTGTCTGGGAACGATGAACTTTGGCAACGGTGCATACTCAGGGAGAACACTTTTATCTTGAAATGTAGTGAGAGGTCATCTTATAATGCTACCGTCAATCAAAGCAAGATAAGATGCATAAAAGATAAACATCACATGCAATCAATATAAGTGATATGATATGGCCATCATCATCTTGTGCTTGTGATCTCCATCTCCGAAGCACCGTCATGATCACCATCGTCACCTGCGCGACACCTTGATCTCCATCGTAGCATCGTTGTCGTCTCGCCAATCTTATGCTTCTACGACTATCGCTACCGCTTAGTGATAAAGTAAAGCATTACAGGGCGATTGCATTGCATACAATAAAGCGACAACCATATGGCTCCTGCCAGTTGCCGATAACTCGGTTACAAAACATGATCATCTCATACAATAAAATATAGCATCACGTTTTTACCATATCACATCACAACATGCCCTGCAAAAATAAGTTAGACGTCCTCTACTTTGTTGTTGCAAGCTTTACGTGGCTGCTACGGGCTTAGCAAGAACCGTTCTTACCTACGCATCAAAACCACAATGATAGTTTGTCAAGTTGGTGATGTTTTAACCTTCGCAAGGACCGGGCGTAGCCATACTCGGTTCAACTAAAGTTGGAGAAACTGACACCCGCCAGCCACCTGTGTGCAAAGCACGTCGGTAGAACCAGTCTCGCGTAAGCGTACGTGTAATGTCGGTCCGGGCCGCTTAATCCAACAATACCGCCGAACCAAAGTATGACATGCTGGTAAGCAGTATGACTTATATCGCCCACAACTCACTTGTGTTCTACTCGTGCACAACATCAACGCATAAAACCTAGGCTCGGATGCCACTGTTGGGGAACGTAGTAATTTCAAAAAAATTCCTACACACATGCAAGATCATGGTGATGCATAGCAACGAGAGGGGAGAGTGTTGTCCACGTACCTTCGTAGACCAAAAGCGGAAGCGTTAGCACAACGCGGTTGATGTAGTCGTACGTCTTCATGGCCCGACCGATCAAGCACCGAAACTACGGCACCTCCAAGTTCTAGCACACGTTCAGCTCGATGACGATCCCCGGACTCCGATCCAGCAGAATGTCGGGGAAGAGTTCCGTCAGCACGATGGCGTGGTGACGATCTTGATGTTCTACTGTCGCAGGGCTTCGCCTAAGCACCACTACAATATTATCGAGGACTATGGTGGAAGGGGGGCACCGCACACGGCTAAGAGATCAATCATCAACTTGTGTCTATGGGGTGCCCCCCTGCCCCCGTATATAAAGGAGCAAGGGAAGGAGGCGGCCGGCCTAGGAGGAGGGAGCGCCAAGGGGGGGAGTCCTACTCCCGCCGGGAGTAGGACTCCTCCTTCCCTTGTTGGAGTAGGAGAGAAGGAAAGAGGGGGAGAGGAACAAGGAAAAGTGGGCTGCACCCCTTGTCCAATTTAGACCAGAGGGGGGGCGCGCGCCTCCTTCCTTTTGGCCTCTCTCCTCTATTCCCGTATGGCCCAATAAGGCCCACATACTCCCCGGCGAATTCCCGTAACTCTCCGGTACTCCGAAAAATACCCGAATCACTCGGAACCTTTCCGATGTCCGAATATAGTCGTCCAATATATCGATCTTTATGTCTTGACCATTTCGAGACTCCTCATCATGTCCCTTATCTCATCCGGGACTCCTAACTCCTTCGGTACATCAAAACTCATAAACTCATAATATAACTGTCATCAAAACCTTAAGCGTGCGGACCCTACGGGTTTGAGAACAATGTATACATGACCGAGACACGTCTCCGGTCAATAACCAATAGCGGAACCTGGATGCTCATATTGGCTCCCACATATTCTACGAAGATCTTTATCGGTCAGACCGCATAACAACATACGTTGTTCCCTTTGTCATCGGTATGTTACTTTCCCGAGATTCGATCGTCGGTATCTCGATACCTAGTTCAATCTCGTTACCGGCAAATCTCTTTACTCGTTCCGTAATACATCATCCTGCAACTAACTCATTAGTTGCAATGCTTGCAAGGCTTAAGTGATGTGCATTACCGAGAGGGCCCAGAGATACCTCTCCGACAATCGGAGTGACAAATCCTAATCTCGAAATACGCCAACCCAACAAGTACCTTCGGAGACACCTGTAGAGCACCTTTATAATCACCCAGTTACGTTGTGATGTTTGGTAGCACACAAAGTGTTCCTTCGGTAAATGGGAGTTGCATAATCTCATAGTCATAGGAACATGTATAAGTCATGAAGAAAGCAATAGCAACAAACTAAACGATCAAGTGCTAAGCTAACGGAATGGGTCAAGTCAATCACATCATTCTCTAATGATGTGACCCCATTAATCAAATGACAACTCATGTCTATGGCTAGGAAACTTAACCATCTTTGATTCAACGAGCTAGTCAAGTAGAGGCATACTAGTGACACTCTGTTTGTCTATGTATTCACACATGTATTATGTTTCCGGTTAATACAATTCTAGCATGAATAATAAACATTTATCATTAAATAAGGAAATAAATAATAACTTTATTATTGCCTCTAGGGCATATTTCCTTCAACCCGGTGCCCAGTGATAATTGTTGCTTTTTGCCTGTTTTTTACATCACAGGAAATCAATATCAAACGGAGTCCAAACACCGCGAAACTTTTTGGAGAATTTTTATGGACCAGAACACCCACGATGGGCCAGAGCAGCACCTGGGGGGTGCCCCGTGGGGGGCACAACCCACCAGGGCACGCTTGGGGGCCCAGGCACGCCCAGGTGGGTTGTGCCCACCTCAGTGGCCTCCCGCACCCCCTCTTTACCCTATAAATTCACAAATATTCCAGAAACCCTCGGGGTTAACCTAGATCAGAAGTTCCGCCGCCACAAGGCTCTGTAGCCACCGAAAACCAATCTAGACCCCGTTCCGGCACCCTGCCGGAGGGGGGAATCATCTCCGGTAGCCATCTTCACCATCCCGGCGGCCACCATGATGGGGAGGGAGTAGTCCACCCTCGGGGCTGAGGGTTTGTATGAGTAGCTATGTGTTTAATCTCTCTCTCTCTATCTCTCTCTCGTGTTCTTGAGATGTCACGATCTTGATATCGCGGGCTTTGTTAATATAGTCGGATCATATGGTGTTTTCCCCTCTCTATCTTGTGATGAATTGAGTTTTTTCCTTTGAGATTTCATTGTTACCGGATTGAATACTTTTATGGATTTGAGAATAGTTGATATATATGTCTTGATATTGAATACTCGTGGTGACAATGGGGTATCGTAAGTGGGTGTGCATCCAACTTTCTTGCTCACGAAGACCTAGGGCATTTTGAGGAAGCCCATCATTGGAATATACAAGTCAAGTTCTATAATGAAAATTCCCACTAGTTTATGAAAGTGATATCATAGGAGACTCTCTATCACGAAGATCATGGTGCTACTTTGAAGCACAAGTGTGGTAAAAGGATAGTAACATTGCCCCTTCTCTCTTTTCTCTCATTCTTTTTTATTTGGGCCTTATATCATTTTTTTGGCCTCTTTTTTTTGTTCGGAGTCTCATCCCGAGTTGTGGGGGAATCATCGTCTCCATCATCCTTTCCTCACATGGGACAATGCTCTAATAATGAAGATCATCACACTTTTATTTACTTACAACTCAAGAATTACAACTCGACACTTAGAACAAATATGACTCTATATGTGTGACGCCTGGGTAATTAAGCTATAGTAACCCTCTACTAATGATGCCACGTCGCCACGATTACTGTTGTTACACGCACGTTGATTCAAACCCTGTCCACATTCAAATTTAAAATCAAGTCAAATGGTAAAAGTTTTCAAACATTAAAACTAAAATGTTCTAAAGGTTAAACATAAATCATAAGTAATAATGGTGGAGAAACCAATTTTTTTAAATGTTAAATGCTTTAAAATAAATAAAACAACGACTAAAACAATAACTTAAATGCTTTTTAATTAATAAAGAATACAAGGTAATTGTAACGCCCTCGATGCGGCTATATCTCCCACGTGTCGAAGCACGACTTAGAGGCATAACCGCATTGAAAGCAATGTCGCAAGTGAGGTAATCTTCACACAACCCATGTAATACATAAGGGAAAGAGATACATAGTTGGCTTACAATCGCCACTTCACACATATTACATGAATAAAGCATTACATCAACCAAATACAAACAGGGCCCGACTATGGAGCCAAAATAAAAGAAGAACCCCAAATGCGACAAAGGTCCCCGATCGACCCCAGCTGGGCTCCACTACTGATCAACTAGAACGAAGCAAGACAAAGGACAAGATCTTCAACGAGCTCCTCCTAAGATGGGTTGCGTCATCTGCACGGACTCATCGGCACCTGCAAACTGGTTTTGGAAGTATCTGTGAGTCACGGGGACTCAGCAATCTCGCACCCTCGCGATCAAGACTATTTAAGCTTATGGGTAGGGTAAAGGTATGAGGTGGAGCTGCAGCAAGCGACTAGCATATATGGTGGCTAACATACGCAAATGAGAGCGAGAAGAGAAGGCAAAGCACGGTCAATAAAAGTATGATCAAGAAGTGATCCTAGACAACCTACGTCAAGCATAACTCCAACACCGTGTTCACTTCCCGGACTCCGCCGGAAAGAGACCATCACGGTTACACACGCGGTTGATGCATTTTACTTAAGGTCAACTTCAGGTTTTCTACAATCGGACGTTAACAAATTCCCATCTGCCCATAACCGTGGGCACGGCTTTTGAAAGTTCAAATCCCTGCAGGGGTGTCCCAACTTAGCCCATCACAAGCTCTCACGGTCAACGAAGGATAAACCTTCTAGCGGGAAGACCCGATCAGGCTCGGAATCCCGGTTACGAGACATTTCGACAGGTAAAACAAGACCAGCAAGACCGCCCGATGCGCCGACATCCTGATAGGAGCTGCACATATATCGTTCTCAGGGCAACACCGGATGAGCGCTCCGTACAACTAAAACCAGCCCTCAAGTTTCCCCAAGGTGGCGCTGCAAAGGACTCTAGTTCGGACCAACACTTAGACAAGCACTGGCCCGGGGGGTTAAAATAAAGATGACCCTCGGGATGCGTGACTCCCAAGGGAAAAAGGCTAGGTGACGAATGGTAAAACCAAGGTCGGGCCTTGCTGGAGGAGTTTTATTCAAGGCGAACTGTCAAGGGGTTCCCATTATTACCCAACCGCGTAAGGAACGCAAAATCCGGGAACATAACACCGATATGACGGAAACTAGGGTGGCAAGAGTGGAACAAAACACCAGGCATAAGGCCGAGCCTTCCACCCTTTACCAAGTATATAGATGCATTAATTAAATAAGATATATCTTGATATCCCAACAAGTAACCATGTTCCAACAAGGAACAACATCTCCATGTTCCAACAAGGAACAAACTTCAATCTTCACCTACAACTAACAACGCTATAAGAGGGGCTGAGCAAAGCGGTAACATAGCCAAACAACGGTTTGCTAGGACAAGGTGGGTTAGAGGCTTGGTTCAACAATATGGGAGGCATGATAAGCAAGTGGTAGGTATCGCAGCATAGGCATAGCAAAAGAGCGAGCAACTAGCAAGCAAAGATAGAAGTGATTTCGAGGGTATGGTCATCTTGCCTGAGATCCCGCACGGAAGAAGAACGAGTCCATGAAGAAGACAAACGGACGTAGACGAACGGGTCCTCACAATCACGACGTAATCGGAACCAACCCGAAGAAGCAACACCGGAAAGAAAGCAAACAATATAGTAAACAACCACGACATAGACATGGCATGATGCACAAACAATTATGATGCATGTCCGGTTTAAAGAAGCATGGCATGGCAAAGTGCACAAACAATCCTACAAATTAAGTGGAGCTCATTATGCATAGGAGTTGCATATTGAAGAAAACACCACGTGACTTATTTAGTTCTCTCTCATTTATGTACCCAACAAGATTAAATGTTGTTAGCATGGCAAGAGGGTGAAGCAAATGAAAACTACCTATCTAGTCAAGTTTAAATGAGGCCAGAAACAACAAACAACAATTCCGGTAAATCCCCATATGCATATTATAAATTTGGTACTGTTCTGCCCTAAACACACTTTTCGGGTTGTTAAACATGCAAAACATGTACACCATGTTAAACTAGACATTTTTCTACCCCATTACATATAAAGATTATTAAATTCGGAGTTACGATTATTTAGTTATGAATTAAATCATTTTAACAGTGGCATAGGAGCAAATTTAACCAAACATCATTTCAAACATTTTAAACATGGATGAAAATGGCATAATATGAAACCAGATGAAATTCTAGTCATGTTTCATATATAACTTGTTTTAATCCGATGCACGGTTCATGAGTTATTAAATGCATGAACTCTAGGGACTTTTCTGCAAATCTGCAGTCTCAGGATAAAAGGAAAAATGTTCAGGCAGAAAAAAATATAGAGCTGGGCCGAATCTTTCTGGCCCAACAGGAACAGGGGAGGTGCTGGGCGCGTTCTCACCCATGGGCTCGGCCCAGTAGGAAGCAGAGGACGCCGGATGGGGTAGTGGTTGGGCCGGCCTGTCTGAGGCCCAAGCAGCACTGGATCTGGCCTTGAGTGTGAGGTCAGCGCGCTCGGTCTCTTCGAGCACCCGCTCGAGCAGGAAGCAAGGATGGTGGCTATCGCGTCAAACGCCGGCGAGGGGCGGCGCGGAGAGGGTCGGCGAGGACCGGGATCCGGCCTGAATGGATGCGAGGCGGCGCGGGCTTCCCAGATCCGCCAGCAGGGAGGCCGGATCGGGCGACTGGCGGCATGTTCCGGCGACGGCGGCGCAGATACGAGGCCATGGAGGCTCTGCAGGAAGAGGCACAGAGCGATGAGACAGGGAGGAAAAACGAGGAGGGAGGAAGGAGAGGGGCGGCCTGGGACGCGACCTGGTGCTCGTCGGCAGGAGCAAGTCCGGCGAGGCCCGTGGGGTGACGGGGCAGAGCGGCGGAGGCGCTCGGATCGGGATCTCCCTCTCCCGATCTGGAGCTCGGGGAGCAGGGGCGGCGCGGTGCGGGCCTCGGAGCCCAGATCGGGGCCCGGGCGGGCCTGACGCGGGCCTGGCGGCGCGGGGCGATAGGAGCGGGGCAGGGAGGCGATGTGGCCTCGCTCGATTGGTCACGAGCGGTGCGGGGTGGCGGCGCAGCCAATGGGACGCTGCCAAGTGGCGAGGTGGAGGTGGAGATCGCCGGAAAATGAGGAGGAGGTGGGTGGATCTGTCTGGTGATGCGGTTTTCGAGGGGGATGCGGCGGCTGAGGGTAGGGGAAGGCTAGGGGCACCAGAAAATGGCAAGGGGGGCTCCTTAAATAGGCAGGGGTCTAGGGTTAGGGGTTTTCATCCGTTTTCGGACCCTCGGAACATGATCGGACGGCTCCAGGCACGAGGAGGAGTAGTCTGGGCCTATGTGGGCTGTGTAGATGGGCTAGAGAGGAAAGAGAGGGAAAACCCGACAACAGTTTTCGGAGACCGAAAACGTCCGACGTTAGACCGGCTATACTGCTGCTATAGTTATCTGTTGGGGCATCAAACGAACTCCGAATGCGATGAAACTTGACAGGCGGTCTATCTACACTATAATAAGACCACACGCCAACTTTCATCCCATTCCGAGAACATTTTCCGGCCACTTATAAAATACTATTTCGGACATGCCGGGGGCGCGTGCAAGTGTGTCTGGGCTCAGAACGGACAACAGAGAGAACGAAGGAGGCCGGGACGGATGCAAGTTTCGAAAACATGAAGATGCAATGCACATGATGACATGACAAGATGCAACACGCAAATGAATGACAAGGCAACAACAGCGAATAACTGGAGGACACCTAGCACATCGGTCTCGGGGTGTTACAACACTCCACCACTACGAGAGGATCTCGTCCCGAGATCTAGAATGGCACCGGAGGGAAAAACAGAAGAGAAAGAGAAGAGGTAAAACTAAGTTGCTTCTTTGACAAACGAGTGAGACCAAAGAACCTTGAAAAGGTTAAGCCATTTCGAGAAAAAGAATAACGGAGATGAGAAATTTGAAAACACTCCGTTAGAAAAGAGGGACAAAGAACATTGCGAAAAACCTTGAGGTTGAAGGGCAAGATATATATTGAAACCACTCCGGTTAAAACAAGATAGAGAAGGATTAAGAATGATATAATTTGAGCAGCACTCCGTCTGAGAAGGGAGGCAAAACTTGGCAGAATGGGAAAAATTCGAAAAGCAGGCACGACACTCCGGTTAAAAGGATAAGGACGAAAAGAACACGATCCTGACCAAACAAGAAGATGGGTTGCAGAGAGCAACATCACAATGCCTCCAAAACGAAAGAATAGAATAAAGATAATTGAGACAAACGAATGTAGAAGACAATGCCAACTTCTGCTACAAAAGATCTTGAAAAGGCATCTTTAGGAGAAGGGTTGAACGGAGTTGTTGGAAAACCAACAACGAAAATAATAAGCTTGATATGGTCTTATGGAATACAACTCAAATTATGAGGTGACAACCCGCCACTCACGGGAAAGAATTAAATTGGAATAAACAAGGAGACGAGAAACTTATTTCACCGGAAGGATAAAAGAAGACATTGGATCATTTATAAGCACCATAGATAGCAACAATCCTTAGGGAAAGCTTTAGGTGGAATATAACCCAAGATAATTCCAACAAATAGGTTGATGGATTTAAAATACCTCATTCATAACAACATGTGAGTTATGAAACATGAACTCAAATTATTAAGAATGACATAATACCATCTCGAATGATACGGAAGAAAGATTGAACTCCGGTTTGCAAGATGAAGAAAACTTGAGCTCCTCTGAAAAGAAAGTTGATGAACGTTTCGAGAAGGAATATAAATCCTTGATGAACCATCATGTAGAACCTTCAAGAAGAACTCCGGTAAACAAAAGATAACGAAAGAAAGAGAAGTTGAAAACACAAAGTGAAACCTTGTAATGATTTAGATGGATCTCCCTGATAATTAGAGCTTGGAACTCCGGGAAGAAAAAATAAGATGAACAATTGAGATCAAGAATTTTGATGAACCTCCGGAATAGGGAATTAACCACTTGGATAAAACAAGAATTAGAATTACATTATGCTTATCCTTCACCAATTAAATTGATGACAATCAATGGATTCGACATATTACTTATTCTCGTAGAAAAGATTAAGATAGATATAGCGCCAACTTGAGAAGGTCTTCAAAGAACCACCGGTAGAATTTTAAAGAACGAAAGAATTGATATAACAACGAATGACGAGAACTCTTGAACGAACCACCGTGAGAATTGAAAAAGAACGAATAAAACATAAAGAAACACCGGGAAGAATTAGCAAATACACGAAGATGCTTGAGAGGATTTAGATACGTGAGAACGAAGAGATCACGAGCCGATTAAAGATCACTTGCACGAAGCACCGGTAGAATTTGGAGAATGATAGCTGAAAGCTGAGAATGAATAAATCTTAGATGATGGGCTCCGGATGAGCAAACTGAAAAGGCTCCTGAATTGCTCCGGATAGATAAAAAGAATTCTCTCAATCAAACAATTATGAGAGGATGGCCTCGAATTAGAACCACGAATCTCTGAGAGAACGGATAAGATATGGAGGCAAAAAACTTCTTCGGTCTTCAAAATCCGAGAATGACGACGGGAAATACCATCAAATTGTTGAGATACTCCGGAATGATTAAAAAAAGGAGAGGTTGAGCCAAAGATGAAAAGAATTTAAAAGATCTTGGAGAAATACATTTGACCGATGATAACTCATTCTTACGTCAAACCTTGAGATGAATTTGAAAAGCTCCGGGAGAAATAAGAAGAGTCAGGTAAGATCCTGGGAAAAGACCTGTGGGTTAGGGCCCACTCAAGAGAAACACCGTTGAAATGATTTAAAAGAGAGAATGCACCGGTTGAATTAAATGGCTTGACTGAGATAACAATCTCGAAAGAGCTTGAAAGGATTGAGAATGGAAACGAATCTTCTGAGATATCTTGAGCACTCCGGAACAATTGAATAGCGAGAAGTGAATTATTATGAGGTGCACCGGTATGAGAAGGTATTTGCAACGAGGAACAAGATATGACCAACACCGAAAGCTTGAATTGGTTCCACCGGAGAAGAAAACGAGTGATGAGAGACGAACTTGAAGCTCCGTTAGAATCTTCATGAGAATCACCGGATAAAAACATTGACGGAAAAAGGAATGGAGAGACTTCACAACATTAAAATGATCCTTGAATACAAAATCTGGTTCCTTGAAGAAAAGGGTGGGAGGGAGGGAAAACAAAGGCAACTTGGAGACGGATGAAACAAACACCGTTCAGAAGGACTAGTAATAGATCTTGCGACTGTTGAAGTGATCGGATCCACTTGAAGAGAAACACGCCGGTTGAGAAGAAATTGAAATGACAAACTCGATGATCGAGAAGGATTAGTATTCACATCGAAGTATGAGAACACCATTTGGGGAAAGGTATGGAATCAATATTTGACTTCGAAGCAACTCGAATACCACATCTCAAAACAAAACAAGGATTGGCTTGCAGAATAAGACGGAACAAACATATGATAGAGATTTCATCCGAAGTTTTCGTGGTGGGGCCTACACGGGCTCGATCGTACAGCACCATCATGTACAAGGCAGTGCACATGACATACGAAGCGTCCCCGAGTCGGCATAGCCAAGGACTCTTTAAGACACAGCGAGACCATTGTAAAACTGACCATGGATAGGCAGACCACTAGACGTCGAACCACAATTTCATATCATACATCTGTCGGAAAGACATCCTAAGAGCTACTTGAATTCCCACCTATGAAACTCCCGAACCTTTCCGATTATGCAATCAGGTGTTGGGGATACAGGGGAAGCATAATATCTCACCCAAAACTAACAAATCCTACATCCAGCTGTATCCATCCTTCAACACATAACCAAGAAACCTTCGGAAATCGTCTACCTCAACCTTCGAAAAGCATCCGTTATACGAGTTATGGCAATACTCCCGAACTCCCGCCCCAGTACTGGGTGGCGTCGAGGTTATCTCACCAACGAACTGCATAAAAGAGATTTTCGATGTCGGCGTACTAAACTCAGGTATTCCAGAACTGCAACGATAAAATTGTGACGACAACACCTCGGAGCTCAACTCCCCGGGACACTGCCACAAAACCCCTGACAGGAGGCACCAAGACAATGTTCTCGTCACAAAACCATCGGAACGATTCCAAGATACCCGCGTGATCCTAAAAAAAAATTTTAGTGAAATTTGAGAAGAGAAGAGTCAAAACTCTACGTCAGGATGCCTTACCAGAGCGATGAGGAGACTGGGGAGTAAAAAGAATTCCTAAACTCTCCGATATATAATTCCTAAATGACTCAAAACATTTTTCTAGACTCAACTCGTTCGCTAATTCGACCAAGCAATGGGGCTCCTAAGGTCGGGGAAGGCTCTGATTACCAACTTGTAACGCCCTCGATGCGGCTATATCTCCCACGTGTCGAAGCACGACTTAGAGGCATAACCGCATTGAAAGCAATGTCGCAAGTGAGGTAATCTTCACACAACCCATGTAATACATAAGGAAAAGAGATACATAGTTGGCTTACAATCGCCACTTCACACATATTACATGAATAAAGCATTACATCAACCAAATACAAACAGGGCCCGACTACGGAGCCAAAATAAAAGAAGAACCCCAAATGCGACAAAGGTCCCCGATCGACCCCAACTGGGCTCCACTACTGATCAACTAGAACGAAGCAAGACAAAGGACAAGATCTTCAACGAGCTCCTCCTGAGCTGGGTTGTGTCATCTGCGTGGACTCATCGGCACCTGCAAACTGGTTTTCGAAGTATCTGTGAGTCACGGGGACTCAGCAATCTCGCACCCTCGCGATCAAGACTATTTAAGCTTATGGGTAAGGTAAAGGTATGAGGTGGAGCTGCAGCAAGCGACTAGCATATATGGTGGCTAACATACGCAAATGAGAGCGAGAAGAGAAGGCAAAGCACGGTCGATAAAAGTATGATCAAGAAGTGATCCTAGACAACCTACGTCAAGCATAACTCCAACACCGTGTTCACTTCCCGGACTCCGCCGGAAAGAGACCATCACGGTTACACATGCGGTTGATGCATTTTACTTAAGGTCAACTTCAGGTTTTCTACAACCGGACGTTAACAAATTCCCATCTGCCCATAACCGCGGGCACGACTTTCGAAAGTTCAAATCCCTGCAGGGGTGTCCCAACTTAGCCCATCACAAGCTCTCACGGTCAACGAAGGATAAACCTTCTAGCGGGAAGACCCAATCAGGCTCGGAATCCCGGTTACAAGACATTTCGACAGGTAAAACAAGACCAGCAAGACCGCCCGATGTGCCAACATCCTGATAGGAGCTGCACATATCTCTTTCTCAGGGCAACACCGGATGAGCGCTCCGTACAACTAAAACCAGCCCTCAAGTTTCCCCGAGGTGGTGCTGCAAAGGACTCTAGTTCGGACCAACACTTAGACAAGCACTGGCCCGGGGGGGTTAAAATAAAGATGACCCTCGGGATGCGCGACTCCCAAGGGAAAAAAGGCTAGGTGACGAATGGTAAAACCAAGGTTGAGCCTTGCTGGAGGAGTTTTATTCAAGGCGAACTGTCAAGGGGTTCCCATTATTACCCAACCGCGTAAGGAATGCAAAATCCGGGAACATAACACCGATATGATGGAAACTAGGGCGGCAAGAGTGGAACAAAACACCAGGCATAAGGCCGAGCCTTCCACCCTTTACCAAGTATATAGATGCATTAATTAAATAATATATATCGTGATATCCCAACAAGTAACCATGTTCCAACAAGGAACAACATCTCCATGTTCCAACAAGGAACAAACTTCAATCTTCACCTGCAACTAACAACGCTATAAGATGGGCTGAGCAAAGCGGTAACATAGCCAAACAACGGTTTGCTAGGACAAGGTGGGTTAGAGGCTTGGTTCAACAATATGGGAGGCATGATAAGCAAGTGGTAGGTATCGCAGCATAGGCATAGCAAAAGAGCGAGCAACTAGCAAGCAAAGATAGAAGTGATTTTGAGGGTATGGTCATCTTGCCTGAGATCCCGCACGGAAGAAGAACGAGTCCATGAAGAAGACAAACGGACGTAGACGAACGGGTCCTCACAATCACGACGTAATCGGAACCAACCCGAAGAAGCAACACCGGAAAGAAAGCAAACAATATAGTAAACAACCACGACATAGACATGGCATGATGCACAAACAATTATGATGCATGTCCGGTTTAAAGAAGCATGGCATGGCAAAGTGCACAAACAATCCTACAAATTAAGTGGAGCTCATTATGCATAGGAGTTGCATATTGAAGAAAACACCACGTGACTTATTTAGTTCTCTCTCATTTATGTACCCAACAAGATTAAATGTTGTTAGCATGGCAAGAGGGTGAAGCAAATGAAAACTACCTATCTAGTCAAGTTTAAATGAGGCCGGAAACAACAAACAACAATTCCGGTAAATCCCCATATGCATATTATAAATTTGGTACTGTTCTGCCCTAAACACACTTTTCGGGTTGTTAAACATGCAAAACAAGTACACCATGTTAAACTAGACATTTTTCTACCCCATTACATATAAAGATTATTAAATTCGGAGTTACGATTATTTAGTTATGAATTAAATCATTTTAACAGTGGCATAGGAGCAAATTTAACCAAACATCATTTCAAACATTTTAAACATGGATGAAAATGGCATAATATGAAACCAGATGAAATTCTAGTCATGTTTCATATATAACTTGTTTTAATCTGATGCACGGTTCATGAGTTATTAAATGCATGAACTCTAGGGACTTTTCTGCAAATCTGCAGTCTCAGGATAAAAGGAAAAATGTTCAGGCAGAAAAAAAATATAGAGCTGGGCCGAATCTTTCTGGCCCAACAGGAACAGGGGAGGTGCTGGGCGAGTTCTCACCCATGGGCTCGGCCCAGTAGGAAGCAGAGGACGCCGGATGGGGTAGTGGTTGGGCCGGCCTGTCTGAGGCCCAAGCAGCACTGGATCTGGCCTTGAGTGCGAGGTCAACGTGCTCGGTCTCTTCGAGCACCCGCTCGAGCAGGAAGCAAGGACGGCGGCTACCGCGTCAAACACCGGCGAGGGGCAGCGCGGAGAGGGGCGGCGAGGACCGGGATCCGGCCTGAATGGATGCGAGGCGGCGCGGGCTTCCCAGATCTGCCAGCAGGGAGGCCGGATCGGGCGACTGGCGACATGTTCCGGCGACGGCGACGCAGATACGAGGCCATGGAGGCTCTGCAGGAAGAGGCAGAGAGCGATGAGACAGGGAGGAAAAACGAGGAGGGAGGAAGGAGAGGGGCGGCCTGGGACGCGACCTGGTGCTCGTCGGTAGGAGCAAGTCCGGCGAGGCCCGCGGGGTGACGGGGCAGAGCGGCGGAGGAGCTCAGAACGGGATCTCCCTCTCCCGATCTGGAGCTCGGGGAGCAGGGGCGGCGCGGTGCGGGCCTCAGAGCCCAGATCAGGGCCCGGGCGGGCCTGACGCGGGCCTGGCGGCGCGGGGCGATAGGAGCGGGGCAGGAAGGCGACGTGGCCTTGCTCGATTGGCCACGAGCGGTGCGGGGTGGCGGCGCAGCCAATGGGACGCTGCCAAGTGGCAAGGTGGAGGTGGAGATCGCCGGAAAATGAGGAGGTGGGTGGATCTGTCTGGTGATGCGGTTTTCGAGGGGGATGCGGCGGCTGAGGGTAGGGGAAGGCTAGGGGCACCCGAAAATGGCAAGGGGGGCTCCTTAAATAGGCAGGGGTCTAGGGTTAGGGGTTTTCATCCGTTTTCGGACCCTCGGAACACGATCGGACGGCTCCAGGCACGAGGAGGAGTAGTTTGGGCCTAGGTGGGCTGTGTAGATGGGCTAGAGAGGAAAGAGAGGGAAAACCCAGCAACAGTTTTCGGAGACCGAAAACGTCCGACGTTAGACCGGCTATACTGCTGCTATAGTTATCCGTTGGGGCGTCAAACGAACTCCGAATGCGATGAAACTTGACAGGCGGTCTATCTACACTATAATAAGACCACACGCCAACTTTCATCCCATTCCAAGAACATTTTCCGGCCACTTATAAAATACTATTTCGGACATGCCGCGGGCGCGTGCAAGTGTGTCTGGGCTCAGAACGGACAACAGAGAGAACGAAGGAGGCTGGGACGGATGCAAGTTTCGAAAACATGAAGATGCAATGCACATGATGACATGACAAGATGCAACACGCAAACGAATGACAAGGCAACAATAGCGAATAACTGGAGGACACCTGGCACATCGGTCTCGGGGTGTTACAGTAATTTATTTTTGTCCCAAACTTTTTGTGACAACAGTTGGATTTACAACTCTATTTTATGAGCGGGTTTTACTTTTTGTAAAACTATAAACTACTAAAGATATAAAAAGAAAACAGTAGCTGAAGATAGACAGAAAAGGGAAAAGCCAAAAAATGCAAAACTATCCACTTAGGCCCATTATGAACAGTGCATAGCCCAGCCCACTAGGCCACCTTCTCCTTCCTACTGCTCATAGGAGCTCGGTGGCCATGTGCGGCTCGTCCATGCAGCGGATCCTCCATGTGCCGGCCATCCCCGACCCCTCCCGTTGGATAAAATCATCGCCACGGCCTCCCCACAAAACCCTAACCCATTTTCCCCTTCTCCTCGCGTCTCCCCCCTTCTCAGCACGTGCAACCACAACCGTCACCATGGACGCCACCGTCCCCATGCTCTCCGTTGTCCCCGCGCCGTGCAGCTTTGTGTGAGAGCTACGCAGTCGTCTGTTGCCTCGACTACACCCACCGGATCGAGCCGGGACACGCCAAGCCGAGCGGATCGACTTCATCTACCTACTTCTGCCACTACCCCTACTGCTCCTACGCCTCTCGCGGATCCTCCTTGTGCTCCTCGGTGAGTACCGTACCCTTCCCCTCTTCCTCGCTCTTGATCTAGAGCCCCTAGCCTCACTCCATTGTTACCATTGCTTCTGCCACCACCGCTGCTCATCTTGTTGCTGCCGTCGTGCTTCTATAGCTCAACCGAGCACACCATCGTGCTCGTGGAATTCCGTTGATGCTGCCCGTGTGCTTGTGCTACTCAATCCCGACCTATTGGCTCCATCCCCTCTAACCCGTAATCGGCCGCAGTGACCGGAGCTCCGCTCCTCGCACGCGCGCACTGCCGCTCCCTGGCCGCGCCCTCGGCCTCGCTTGGCCGTGCCCGTCACGACCCGTGCCGACCGCACGCACGCCCAGCCTCGACTGTTGTTGCGTCATGCCTTGCTGCTGCTGTCGCTAGCCATCGCTGCTGCCGCTCGCTCTGCCGCCGGCCCCGCCCTCTATCCTGCGGCCTCACCTCCGTGCTCGCAGTGCTGGCAACACCCGCTCGCCGCCCTCTCCCTCCCCAGCTGGACCAGAGCTCTTTTCCTCTCACCATGTGTCCCCACGCGCCACCCTACCCGGCGCGCCCCTGCCGGCACCCTCACGCGCACGCGCCCGCGCATGGCCTTCCCGCCGCCTGTAGCTACCACCGCGCCACTGCTCGCCCCGCGCTGGCCCCTTGCCTTCACGCGCGGTCGCCCCCGCTCGCAGTGGCCGCTTCCTTAGCCCGCTGTTGCCTCTGCTGGCCGGCCGCGCCGCGCCCAGCTCCCAGCCGTGGATGCGCGCATGCCCAGCGGCCCCCCTGTTGACTTAGGGGCTAACCCCAATTAGTACTAACCAACCACCCCACTAATTAGCCACTGACAGCGGGGCTCACAACCAGTTAGTTTACTTAAAAATAAAGATAGAATGGTCTGTTAATTAAATTGTCTCACTGACACATGGGTCCCACTGGTCTTTTGACCAGTCAAACCTGCTGATTGGGCAGTCCCAGTTAGTGACAGGTGGGATCCAAGTGCCCCTTGACCAGTCAATGTTGACCTAGTCAACTGCAGAGCCCACATGTGAGTCTCTGTTGCACAATTCTGGGTACACAACCATAGCATTTTTATTTTATTTCAAATTAAAAATATTTTCAGAAAATGAGTTAAAACTTTGAAAATTAATATAAAATAATCTGTAACTCGGATGGAAATGTTTTATACATGAAGTTGCTCAGAACGACGAGACGAATCCGAATACGCGGTCTGTTTGTCTGCCACACATCCCTAGCATAGCGAACATGCAACAATCCACCTTCGTTTCATCTATCTGAAAATGCCAAACACCAGTAATACTTTCCCAGATGTTTCCACCCTTCACCGGCATCACCTAGTACCACGTTAGGGCATATCTAGCACCGCGTATTGCCTCGTTATGTTTTGTGATGCTTTGTTTGCTCTGTATTTACTGTTTCTCCCCCCTCTTCTTCTCCGATAGACCCCGAGATCGGTGCCACTGAGTATGACTACGTCGCCGACGGCCCTTCTTCCTGTACAACAGAGCTTCCAGGCAAGCCCCCCCCCCCCTTGATCAACACGATATCGCCTATTTCTTCTCTCTACTGCTTGCATTAGAGTAGTGTAGCATGTTACAGCTTTCAGTTAATCCTATTCTGCTGCATAGCCTAACATTGTTGCTACAGTTGTTACCCTTACCTGCAATCCTAAATGCTTTGTATAGGATGCTAGTATTCCATCAGTGGCCCTACATTCTTGTCCGTCTGCCATGCTATACTACCGGCCCGTGATCACTCGGGAGGTGATGACGGGTATATAGTTACTAGCACAAATGCCCGTGTGTTGCAACGGGAGAAAATGATGATTCCTATCAATCTGCCAGATCAAGGAACCATGTCATTGGACAACGCACGTCGATGATAAGAAATTGGTTCATTTCATCAGCATATGGGGTATGATTTCAAGTAAATTGATCTGTCTGAACAACCACATCTTGATTGTTAGTTCATTCTTTAGATTATTTGTTCATTCTTGAACTTTAATAAATATGAAGTAATAGCAGCAAGCAAACTAACCTAGAATAATAATTGCAGCAGCAAGCAAATGAATCGAGAGGAGTAATAGTTGCAGCAAGCATAATCTATTCATTTAAAAAATGTTTAGCTGGCATCACAATGTATTTTTTATCAATAATATAGCGATATGTAGTATATATCCATAAGCACGTGAGTATTTTTTGCAGAAATTTTGTAAACTTACTTAAAGGTTCGTTTTCAAGTTCTGCATAATTTGGCTCCATGCCGAGAGTCAAAAATCGTTTACATGAAAGATGAACCATGTATAAGTTGCATCCACGCTATTTATAGAAACATATGCCAACAACCTTAAAATGGAGGCAAAATAAATAAATACAATTCTAGTTCTTTATAGTGTAGCACAACCACAAATAGTGTAGTGTCAAAAATGCTCTTAAATTATGGAACGAGGGGAGTAGTATTTTTAGATTTTAGTAAAAGTGAATATTCCAGGATAGCAGTTCAATGGTATTCACACTCATGCATCCCCAGGCTATCAAAATGTATCACGTCTTGCCTTGTTTCCGTATAGCATCATGTCTCTCGTAGACTCCATGAGAATCTGCATACATCCATTATCTCATCAGTCACCACCTAGGTGTAATCATCCAGCAACTAGCTTCTGGGTAGGTGCACCTTCTGCACGTATATTAACTTGTGTGGCTAGATGTAAATAGTCCAGGTGGGACTATTTGATCAGACGTTGAACTCTCCTTCAAGACGGTAAGAATTGCTAGCTCTATTGGTCTCGGTCTTACAGGCTTAGTGGGAGGACGTGAGTCCGATCCCCACGTACCACACAAAACTTTTTTGGTCTTTGCCAGCATATATGGGCCACGCAGGTTGTCGCTGTGAATTTCGGGCGAAAATAATACGGCCTGCCTCGAACGACGGAAAAACGGTTCTTTTTTTCTTACGCTTTAGTACCACCTCATGTATATGTTTTAAATTCAAACTGAAAGCGTAAATTCACAGGAAGAAAGCATATTGTGACGGCGAACCCACGGAGTCAATCCGTGCTTTATTATTAGGGATAGATATACTTTATATATGATACATGTGGTGACTGAAGACGGGTCAGCTCGTAGAGTACCCGCGAGTGATTCACGTATTAGGGGCTGAAAGGACATTTGTCCCGACGACCTTCTGGGTGGATCTTTGTGGCAGAGCGACGGGGCAGGTTGAGACCACCTAGGTGAGAGGTGGACCTGGCCCTGGTCGGCATCCGCGGTTACTTCAAAATAACACGCCTAACGAGATCTTGGTATTTGATTTGAGTCTGGCCACTGGCCTATACGCACTAACCAACTACGCGGGAACAGTTATGGGCACTCAACATCGTGGTATCAGCCGAAGCCTTCTTGATGTCAGCGACTGAGCGGCGCGGGCCAGATTGGACTGGAATGCCTGCTCTTGTATTAGGGAGGCTAGTTCTGCTTACCGGCCGCGTAGACAACGTGCAGGTGTGCAATGGGTGATGGGCCCACACCCTTGCGTGCATAGGATTTAGACCGGCATGTTGACCTCTTTATTCTGCCTAGGTGGGGCTGCGACGTGTTGATCTTCCGAGGCCGGGCATGACTCAGGAAAGTGTGTCCAGCCAGAGGGATCGAGCGTGTTGGGTAATGTGGTGTACCCCTGCAGGGAAGTTTATCTATTTGAATAGCCGTGTCCCTCGGTAGAAAGTTGGACATGCAAGAGTTATTCCTTGGAAGACTAACCCATGTAGGAAGATAAGCTTCAAGCTCATAGGGATACTCTCAACTCTTGATGGACCACATCAACATTGAGCATCCACCATAAGTTCAAATACATGATCAAGTTCAACAACCAACTCAAGGTATGTATTTTCCATCTTAGAGAAGCTTTGATCCAAGCCATGAGTTGAAGCAACTCAACAAGATGTTAATACATTAAGACGCTTAAATGAAAAATGGAAACCCCATTTTCAGCTTAGCGGTGAGTATGACCTATGATCAAGTGATCTCACTTGATCCCTAAGTTAATATACTCTACAATAAGTGACTATGTCGTCGATCACCTCTAGATGAAGTTCTCTATTGTTTCCCTTTGTTAGTTCCATTTCTTCTTGCTATTGTATTTCTCTTTTAAAACAAAACAAAAATTCATCTAGATCCTTTCTTTTTGTTAAATTTTCTATTTTCTCTAAGTAAATTCATTCTAAACTCTATCAAAATTCCATGAAAATCTTTGTGAAATTTCAATTACAAGTGGGATGGGCTGACAAAATGTTTCCTCTGCATTGAACTCGGTTCCATCCATCCAAGCCCATCGGCAAGACCGAAGCACAAGTTTTACTTGTACACATCTCATTAGTTCTACCGAAACGGACAAACTCGATCTCTCCGATACGCTGTGTCTATGACTGCCTTATCTCGGAGTCACTGATCGGAACAAATCGGCGCCACCAATTTCACTGCTGAGAAAACATTTTTGCCATCTTCAAATGATTATTTTTTTAGCTCCACTCAATGATTCTTTCCCTCTACTTGCATCTTAAGCGGCATGCTTCTTAATTGTGTCTCTCAAGGACCACACTCACTTGACTCGTATCCATGAAAACAACCCTTCTTGGAAATTGATGTCAAAGGGGGAGAGAGAGAAAATCAAAGCTTATCCTTACAAAGCTCTTCTAAGAAAGGAAGAGAGATGCACCTTCATATGAGGAGAAAATTCATCATGTCTTTAAGAGGGGAGAGACATGTTAGCTATTATTTAGTTATTATTTTTCTCTGAGCTTACATTGCTATAATCTCATTTTGCTCCGATGAGATCTTGATAAGCCTTAGCTTGACTACAACTTGCTCTAATTGCTTCTCACCCTACCTACTCCCATTATCCAGTGTTAGCTTCAGGAAAGAGGAAGTCCATGCTTAGGGGAGAACAATCCTTGGAATTTCTTGCAAATCTTTAGTTCTTTGGGGACATGTCTATATTTAAATGAAGTACTCACCCAGTGATACTCACCTATTACATGGCAACCCAGTCTTGGTATCCTTGTGGATCTTGAAATCTCTTTCTTGTCTGAAGTTCTCTTGTGTTATTTAACCTTGTTTTCTCAAGTTTGCTTCTTCAAGAGTCAGTTCAAGGACCACAAGGTAAGCATATGCATCTCAATCATGTGCATGATGATCTCTTGCTTTTGCACATATTGTTTGCGAGAGGGAATCATAAACATGAAGGTACATCTCACATCGCTTTCTACTCTAATGCATATGACCAAGATACATGTAACTCATTATTTACTATGTCATGTTGTGCATTCAGATGTCGTTCAAATTCTATCATTACATGAGTGCACACATGTAGAGGGAGCTCATGCAAGTTACATGTTCCTCCAAAGCTTTACTTACTACTCTTCACATTATCTACTTGAAGCTTTGGTGTATGTTGTCATCAATTACCAAAAAGGGGGAGATTGAAAGTACAAGTTCTCCCTTGGTGGTTTTGGTAATTAATGTCAACATATGTTTTGTTGGACTAATGGTTTTATCTAGTATATTTCAGACAAGTTCAACAATGGCATGGTAAGGACAAGAGGATGTAGATCCCCTTCAAAATGCTAAGGAAATGGATTGACAAAAGCTCAAGACTCTATATTTTTGGTTAATTGGTCCAAGATCACATTGAGTCCATAGGAAATCCAATACTATTAAAGGGGGATGAGGTGTTGCTTGATGACCTGGTTTCTCAAGTGCTTAGTGATATTTCTCCAAAATCCTCAACCACTTTCTATACCCAAATATGTACAAACCCTAAATTCTAACTCGGCCACACTGATACTTTCTACCCGGAGCCACCGGGTTCATCTGGACGTAGCCACTTCCAAAGCCCTAACAATTCGGATCCACCTATATGGATCTCGGTACCACCGAGATGGCCTTGCCAGCTCTCTGTTGCTTGTTGCAATTATTTATATTCCATCGATAATTGCAATCGGTCTCAATGAGATGGCTTGGCCGATTCTCTATTGCCTTATTGCTTCACTTCGTTCCCACCGAGATGACAATCGGCACCACTGAGATGAGGTTTGCCCTAAGCCCTTGCACATTGGTCCCTTCGAGTTGTTCTCATCGGTCCCACCAAGATTCCTAAAGTTCATATTTTTACATAGATTGGTGCCACCAAGATGGGTCAAAAGTGATGTAACAGTGGGATTTTGTGTGGAGGCTATATATACCCCTCCACCCCTTCTTCCCCATTGAGGAGAGCCATCAGAATGTGCCTACACTTCCACCATTCATTTTCTAAGAGAGAACCACCTACTCATGTGTTGAGATCAAGAGTTTCCATTCCTACTATTTGAACCTTGATTTCGAGCCTTCCCCAAGTTTCCTTCCACTCAAATCCTTCTTCCACCATAGCCAAATCTATGAGAGACAGTTGAGTCTTATGGAGACTATCATTTGAAGCACAAGAGCAAGGGGTTCATCATCAACACATCGTCTATTACCTTTTAAAGAGTGGTGTCTCCTAGATTGGTTTGGTGTCGCTTGGGAGCCTCCGACATGATGTGGAGTTGAACCAAGAAGTTTGTAAGGGCAAGGAGATCGCCTACTTTGTGAAGATCTACCCAAGTGGGGCAAATCCTTCATGGTCGATGCCCATGGTGGGATAGACAAGGTTGCTTCTTCGTGGACCCTGCATGGGTGGAGCCCTCCGTGGACTCGCGCAACCGTTACCCTTCGTGGGTTGAAGTCTCCATCAACGTAGACGTATGATAGCACCACCTATCGCAACCACGCCAAAAATTCTCCGTGTTCCAATGTGTTTGCACACTCCAATCCCAATGCTTTACATTGTTGCACTTGCATGCTTTACTCTTTCTGCTGCTCATACTCTTGCTATGCTTATGTAAAATGTATTGTGTGCCCATTAACATGTGCTAAACTCAAGCTTAAATTGAAGAAACTAAAAATTGACACTTTTACTTATTAAGGGTCTAATCACCCCCCCCCCCTCCAGACCCCTCTTCTCGATCCATCCATCTAGCCTACCCCAACTTGTTTGGAACTAAATGCTTTGTTGTTGTATTAGAAAAATGTTGTTGACATATACAAAAAATGTAGAATAATAACCAAAAGAACAAAGAAAACCAAAAATAGAAACAAAGTGAACATAAGGAAAATGAAAATGAAAACGAAAACGAAGAAACAAAATGCAAAAATGAATGAAAAAGGAATGAAACAAAAGCGAAGAAAAGAAAAGAAAATAAAAGAAACAAAAAAAGCAAAAAAATCCTGAAGACAACGGCTCAAGTAGCCTCAAGTAGGATGCGTCCCTAGTTATTACCACGAAAAGAACTTGGGCAGAGTGGCTAGCGCAGCGCGTAATATCCGTGAGGGCCAGAGATCAATCCCTCCTTGCATATCCTCTGCTCTTTTTACGACTATACGTGCATTAACGGGCCGGCCCAATACGATGTGAGGGGGGAAGTGCTACCTCTTGAGCTTGCGTTAGTTTTTCCCTTGAAGGGGAAAGGGTGATGCAGCAAAGTAGAGTAAGTATTTTCCTTAGTTTTGAGAACCAAGGTATCAATCCAGTAGGAGACAACGCACAAGTCACTGAATACCTACACAAACAAACACCAACTTGCACCAAACGCGACAAAGGTGTTGTCAATCCCTTTACGGTTATTTGCAAAGTGAGATCTGATAGAGATGGATAAATGATAAAGTAATATTTTGGAATTTTTGGTTTATGGAACGGAAAGTAAAAGATTGCAAAGAAATTAAATATGAAACTAAAATTATAGATTGGAAACTTATATGATGGAAAGTAGACCCGGGGGCCATAGGTTTCACTAGAGGCTTCTCTCAAGATAGAAATTATCACGGTGGGTGAACAAATTACTACCGAGCAATTGATAGAAAAGCGCAAAGTTATGACGATATCTAAGGCAATGATCATGAACATAGGCATCACGTCTGTATCAAGTAGACCGACTCCTGCCTGCATCTCGAGTATTAAGTTCATAAGAACAGAGAAACACATTAAGTAAGATGACATGATGTAACGGGATAAACTCAAGCAATATGATGAAAACCCATCTTGTTATCCTCGGTGGCAACAATACAATATGTGTCGGTTCCCCTTCTGTCACTAGGATCGAGCACCGCAAGATTGAACCCAAAGCTAAGCACTTCTCCCATTGCAAGAAAAACCAATCTAGTTGGCCAAACCAAATCGATAGTTCGAAGAGACTTGCAAAGATATCAAATCATGCATATAAGAATTCAGAGGAGATTCAAATAATATTCATAGATAAGTTGATCATAAATCCATAATTCATCGGATCTCAGCAAAAACACCGCAAAAAGAGTATTGCATCGAATAGATCTCCAAGAACATCGAGGAGAACATGGTATTGAGAATCAAAGAGAGAGAATAAGCCATCTAGATACTAGCTATGGACCCATAGGTTTGAGGTAAACTACTCATGCTTCATCGGAGAGGCAATGGTGTTGATGCAGAAGCCCTCCGTGATTGAATCCCCCTTTGGCAGGACGTCAGAAAGGCCACTAGATGGGATCTCACGGGCACAAAAGGTTGCGGCGGTGGAAAAGTGTTTTCGTGGCTCCCCTGGTAGGTTTTGGAACATTTGAGAATAAATAGGCGGAAGAAATTGGTCGATGGAGTCACGAGGGGCCCACAAGGGTGGGGGCATGCCCTACCCCCTGGGCGCGCCCTCCGTCCTTGTGGCCGCCTCGTGGCTTTCCTGACGTGCACTCCAAGTCCTCTGGATGTCTTCTGGTCCAAGAAAAATCATCGCGAAAGTTTCATTCCGTTTGGACTCCGTTTTGTATTCCTTTTCTGCGAAACTCTAAAACAAGGGAAAAACAGGAATTGACACTGGACTCTAGGTTAATAGGATAGTCTCAAAAATCATATAAAATAGCATATTAATGCATATAAAACATCCAAAACAGATAATATAATAACATGGAACAATCAAAAATTATAGATACATTAGAGACGTTGGTAACGTATCAGGAAGCTTCAGTGAGAGCTGCTACTTTTCTCGCTTAATGCGCTAAATAGTCGTCGTAGAGCGCTAGAGACCTCCTAGTCAGCGCTTAAGGCGTGCGAGAGCTATATATTGCTTAAAGCGAGTATAGCATTCGTCTCACCTGAAGCGCTTACATATAGGGCTGACACATTAGCTCACCTTGTTCGCGCTGCTCAGGTTCGCTCGCATCGCTCCCTATCGTGTTAAATGCATGTACAATGGTTGATAAGATAGTCTTATCTTAAGTCTTGCATGTAATTTGGAGATGACAATAAAAACATGTGTGCAATGGATTATCTCTTAGCCTTATATAAGATAACTAGTTATTCCTAAAAATAAAATAAGACATATTGTGCTAAGAGATCATCTCTTATATAAGAGAAGACAAGCCTTTTTGTATGAATTCTCTCTCCCCACCTCAGCATTTATCTTATGCGACACACTTAAGATAACACCATTGTACATGCCCTAAGAACCCTCGCTCATCGTTCCACGTAGTGGTTTTTGTCCCTTTTTATTTTCTTTTTATTTTTTCATTTTCACGTTTTTTTTCTTTACATGCTTTTCTTTGGGTTTTTTGTTCTTTCACAAGTTTTCTTCATTTCTTTCATTGTATTTTTTCTTTGTTTATTTCTCTATTTCATTCATTTTTCTATTTTTTCTTTTTATGATTTCGTTGACTTCCTTGGTTTCCCTTGTTTTGTTCTTGGGTTTCACTATTTTTAATTCTTTGCATTGGTTTTCTTTGGTTTTCATTTCTGTTTTTGTATTACTTGCTTATTTGGTTTTTATTGGTTCTCATTTTTCTTTTTCTTTTTGTTTTTTCTTGGTTTTCAACATTTTTTCTTAATTTTTCATGGATTTCACTGTTTTTCATTATTTTGCACTTGTTTCTTCGATTTTCTTGTTTGTTTTCTTTGTTTTTGGTTTCCTTTATTTCTTTTTTGGCTTTAATTTTCCCTAGTTTTTGTTTTTACCTTTTGGTTTCATTCTACATTTTCGTGGACCTCGAGAATATTATTTCAATAGATGTTATATATTTTTCAATATGTGGTAGAACATAAATTATACACATTTTAACATTTAGAAATGTCATCTTAACATTTTTCAATTACAAGATTACTAGTTTTTTACTACATGGTCAACACCATTTCTATACACATTTAACATTTTTCATATCCTTGATTAACATTTTCAAATAGTTGTTTAACATTTGTTCAAATGCTTGACTAACATTTTCTAAATAGATGTTCAACTTTTTCAAGCATATTGTAAATTTTGTGTATTCATGACAAACATTTTATTTATATGCACATTCGACATTTTTCAAATACAAATATAACTTTTTTTTGAATGCATGGTCAACATTTTTTCTGTCTATTTGTTAACATTTTTCAAATGCTTGATTAATATTTTTCAAACACAAGATTAATTTTTCCAAAAACGTGAGTATTTTTTTTCAACTGCTTGATTAACATTTTGAAGTACATAATGAATTTGTTTCACACACATTATACATTTTTGGTATACATGAGAAACATTAACCTTATACACATTTAACATTTTTCATTTGTTTGGTTAAGATTTTTATATTTTTTTGTGTAAAGTGTTATTGTAATTCATTTATTTATAATATTTGAAAGTTTAAAGTAAAGTAAAAAAGAAAGAAAAACTAAACTAAAAGAAGAGGCCCTAGCCACCCGCGCGCATGAGCCGGCCCATGGAGGCATCGCTATAACTGGGACATAGCGCTGCCACTTAAGGTGCCCAAAATCCCCCTGTCACTCGCACGAGTCGTAGGTGGACAGCGGCCATAGGTAGTGTATTTGCTCTCTTGCTGCCCCTTTGACCATACAATATTGAGCGATTGAAGGTCAAGATGTCCAACAAATATAGTGAATTCCTAAGTGTTCTAAGTTCGTAATTTTGAGAAATAAAAAGAGAAAAATGAAAACAAAAAAGTAAACAAAAATCAAGCAAAATCAGGGTAAAACCAGACCAGAGAATGTTTTTGAATAATGGCGTAGCTCTTTTGAATATTTTGGCTCGGTTTTTGTCTACTTTTTTCTTCTCGTTTTTCTATTTTATTTCTCAAATTCATGAACTTGTTTCAAATTCAAGAACATTTTAAAATTTAGGAAATTTGACTTTGTGAACTTATTTTATTTTTCAGTTTTTATGAACTTTTTCCCTACATCCGGTGAATACGTTTTCAAAATCAAGAACTTCTTCGAATTTTCTGAATTGATTACCAGAGTTTGATGAACTTTTTTGAAATTTGTGTATCATTTTCAGATTTGCCATTTTTTTCCTTTTTCAGAATTTTATTTTTTTAGATTATTTTTAGCAACTTGACGGTCAACTGGTCCACCAATCACTCGTTCATCTGGTCCACCAGTCAACCGATCGACTGGTCCAACGTGGCAATCAAGCGAGCGACAAGGCGGCTCGAGCGAGTGCGCCCGAGCGGCTTGAGTGATGCAAAGTGTTAATTGGCCACCGCCCACCATAACGTGTAAGGGCGACAGGGAGTTTCAGAGCACCTTAACCGCGGGCGCGGCTATGTGCCGCTTACTGCGTGGCACACCGTTGCCTCCTTTCATGGCATGGCGATGGGCTGGCCAGTAGTGAGTGCATCATGGGGCTCACGTCACCCATATGTCAGTCAATTTTTTTTACTTTTTCTTTATATTTTAAATGTATATGGTTAGAAAACTTAAATTTACTAAAGAAATATGAAATCAGGAATCTGAAAAAATATTAACCTAGTACAAAAATATTACTAACAAAGTTTTAATAAGTGTACATGACTTTCAAAGAAATGGTCGTGCCACTAAACATATTCATGTGTTTCACAAAAATGCATGAGAAAGTTAAAAAAAAGGAGTATACAATGTAATTTTTTGCGTAATGTATCATTCCAACAAAAAAATATGTGAAATTTTTATGGAAATATACCCGCATAAAAATGATGAGACCTTCTTGAAAATATTATATACAATGTAAAAGAATGTTCACGTAAGTTAGAAACATGTTTATTTCCATTAAAAATGTACATGAAATTTTAACTAAAAATCACAAGTTTCCAAAAAATGTCTATGATTTTTTCTGAAAATGCTTATACAATGCAAAAACAATGTTTGCATAGTATAGAAAAAATGTTGACATTAAAAAAATGTACAACATGTATTTTGATAAAATGTTACCATGTATTCAAAAAATGTCAAAAAGATGCATTGTAAGAAAATGTACTTAAATGTCCAATGTGTATCATGAAAACGCTTCACATGTGCTCTAAAAGTGTACATTGTGTAAAATAGTAGAAATGTGTTGAAAGTTAGAAAACCGCTAACCGACAAACAAACAAAAAAGAAAAGAAAAAAAAGCCAAGAAAGAAACAAAAGAAAACCAAAGTATAACATAAAGAAAGAAAAACAAAAAGATGAGAAAACAAAGAAACCCAAAGGCACATAAGAAAAAGGAAATCTAGAGAAAACCGATGGAAAACAAATAAAACTAAAGAAAAATTAAACAAAAAAATAGAAAACCAAATCTGAACGAAACTACAGCCCACAAGAAACAAATTGTAGTACTCAGCTGGCGTGCTAGACATCACCTATAGACAATTTGTACCAAAAATTGGTATGGACGACATATAGCCCTAACGCTTAAGCGCTATCTAGGAGCTCTCACCATATTTAAGCGTTGTTTGGGGATGACACTTGTGCTCGGGGGTTGGGCATTTTGGGTCAATTCCATGCTTGCAATAAAAACAAGCAAACTATGCAATGAAAACAGAATTTGTCAGAAACAGAACAGTCTGTATTGATCTGAACACTAACCATACTTCTGCTAGTCAACAAATTATGAAATAAATTGGTAGACGTGAGGAATTTGTCTATTAATCTTCTGCAAAAAGAATCAGCACCAAAGCACTCTTCTGTAAAAAAATGGCAGCTAATCTCGTGAGCGCAAAGTTTTTGTTTTTTTACAGCAACATCACATTAACTTTCACCCAAGTCTTCCCAAAGGTCTTACTTGGCACTTTATTGAAACAAAAGCTATAAAACATGATTACTACAGTCACTTAATCGTGTAAACACACAAAAACGGTAAGGGTAAATATTGGGTTGTCTCTCAACAAGCGCTTTTCTTTAATGTCTTTTAGCTAGGCATGATGATTTCAATGATGCTCACATAAAAGATAAGAATTGTAATATAAAGAGAGCATCATGAAGAATATAACTAGCACATTTAAACCTAACCCACTTCCTATGCCTAGGGATTTTGTGAGCACACAATTTATAGGAACAAGAATCAACTAGCATAGGAAGGCAAAACTAGTATAACTTCAAAACTTTAAGCACATAGAGAGGAAATTTGATATTATTGCAACTCCTACAAGCATGTATTCCTCCCTCACAATAATTTTCAGTAGCATCATGAATGAATTCAACAACATAACCATCAAGCATTCTTTCATGATCTACAAGCATAGAAATTTTTCTACTCTCCACATAAGCAAAAATTTTCTCATTCGGAATAGCGGGACAACATAATGGGTTATGTTTTCTTACATCTGAGATAAATTATATTGTCATGGATCATCCAACATGTTGAGCTTGCCTTTACCTCTCATGCTAGCCAATTTATTTGCACCAAGTAGAGATACTACTTGTGCTTCCAAATATCCTTAAACCCGTTTTTGCCATGAGAGTCCATCATATCTACCTATGGATTGAGTAAGATCCTTCAAGTAAGTTGTCATCGGTGCAAGCAATAAAAGTTGCCTTCTAAATATGTATGATCTATTAATGTGGAGAAAATAAGCTTTATACAATCTTGTGATGTGGAAGAAATAAAAGCGATAGACTGCATAATAAAGGTCCATATCACAAGTGGCAATATAAAGTGACGTTCTTTTGCATTAAGATTTTGTGCATCCAACCATAAAAGCGCACGACAACCTCTGCTTCCCTTTGCGAAGGGCCTATCTTTTACTTTTATCTTCTACCTTATATAAGAGTCATGGTGATCTTCACCTTTCCTTTTACATTTTATCCCTTGGCAAGCACAATGTGTTGGAACGATCCAGATATATATAGCTAATTGGATGTGAGTTTTCATGAAATATTATGGTTGACATTACTCTTGAGGTAAAAGGTTGGGAGACAAAACCATAAGCCCCTATCTTTCTCTGTGCCCGGCTAAAACTTCATAACCATAAATATTGCGTGAGTGTTAGCAATTGTGAAAGACTAAAAGATGGTTGAGTATGTGGACTTGCTGAAAAGCTCTTATATTGAATCTTTCCTATGTTATGATAAATTGCAATTGCCTCAATGACTGAGATTAGAGTTTGTTAGTTTTTAATGAAGTTTATGATTCATACTTGAAATTGTGATTGAATTGTTACTTTAGCATAAAAGATCATATGACATATATATATATATATATGTGTGTGTGTGTGTGTGTTGCTGTTCTAAGAATGATCACGATGCCCTCATGTCCGTATTTTATTTTTATCGACACCTCTATCTGTAAACATGTGGACATATTTTTCGATTTCGGCTTTCGCTTGAGAACAAGCGAGGTCTAAGCTTGGGGGAGTTGATACGTCCATTTTGCATCATGCTTTTATATCGATATTTATTGCATTATGGGCTGTTATTACACATTATGTCACAATACTTATGCCTTTTCTCTCTTATTTTACAAGGTTTACATGAAGAGGGGGAATGCCGGCAGCTGGAATTCTGGGCTGGAAAAGGAGCAAATATTAGAGACCTATTCTGCACAGCTCCAAAAGTCCAGAAACTTCACGGAAGTTATTTTCAGAATATATAAAAAATATTGAGCGAAGAAAGCACCAGAGGGGGGCCACCCCCCAGCCACGAGGGTGGGGGCGCGCCCTACCCCCCTAGGCGCGCCCCCTGCCTCGTGGGCCCCCTGGTGGCCCTCCGATGCCCATCTTTGGCTATATGGAGTCTTTCATCCGAGAGAAAAATCAGAAGCAAGCTTACGGGACGAAACTCCGCCGCCACGAGGTGGAACCTTGGTGGAACCAATCTAGGGCTCCAGCGCAGCTGTTCTGCTGAGGAAACTTCCCTCCGGGAGGGGGAAATCATCACCATCGTCATCACCAACGATCCTCTCATCGGCAGGGGTCAATCTCCATCAACATCTCCACCAGCACCATCCCATCTCAAACCCTAGTTCATCTCTTGTACCCAAATCTTTGTATCCAAGTCTGAGATTGGTACCTGTGGGTTGCTAGTAGTGTTGATTACTCCTTGTAGTTGATGCTAGCTGGTTTACTTGGTGGAAGATCATATGTTCAGATCCATTATGCATATTAATACCCCTCTGATTATGAACATGAATATGCTTTGTGAGTAGTTATGTTTGTTCCTGAGGACATGGGAGAAGTCTTGCTATTAGTAGTCATGTGAATTTGGTATTCGTTCGATATTTTGATGAGATGTATGTTGTCATCCCTCTAGTGGTGTCATGTGAACATCGACTGCAAGACACTTCACCATTGTTTGGGCCTAGAGGGAGGCATTGGGAAGCAATAAGTAGATGATGGGTTGCTAGAGTGACAGAAGTTTAAACCCTAGTTTATGTGTTGCTTCGTAAGGGGATGATTTGGATCCATATGTTTCATGCTATGGTTAGGTTTACCTTAATACTTCTGTTGTAGTTGCGGATGCTTGCAATAGGGGTTAATCATAAGTGGGATGCTTGTCCAAGTAAGAACAGTACCCAAGCACCGGTCCACCCACATATCAAATTATCAAAGTACCGAACGCGAATCATATGAACGTGATGAAAACTAGCTTGACGATAATTCCCATGTGTCTAGAAAGAAAAAATGTGTATGTTTGGACAATCTTTCTAGCATTTGATCGATAAAAGGTAAGGGTAATGATCTTTTTAGTGGCCTTATTTAATTTGCGGAAATCAATTACCATCCTATAACCAGTAATAATTCTTTGAGGAATCAATTCATCTTTATCATTAGGAACAACAGTAATACCTCTCTTCTTAGGGACACAATGGACAGGGCTTACCCACTGACTATCAGCAACGGGATAGATTATACCTACCTCAAGGAGCTTTAGTATCTCCTTTCTTATCACTTCTTTCATTTTAGGATTCAGCCGGCGTTGATGATCACAAACTGGTTTAGCATCTTCTTCCAAATTAATTTTATGTTGACATAGAGTGGGACTAATGCCCTTAAGATCATCAAGAGTATACCCAATAGCAGCACGGTGCTTCTTCAGAGTTTTCAATAATCTCTCTTCTTCATGTTCTGAAAGGTTAGCACTAATAATAACAGGATATATCTTTTTCTCATCAAGATAAGCATATTTAAGAGTATCAGGTAACGGTTTAAGCTCAAGCACGGGATCACCCTTGGGTGGAGGAGGATCCCCTAGGTTTTCAACAGGTAAATTGTTTTTCAAAATAGGTTCCTGTTTAAAGAACACTTCATCTAATTCCCTTCTTTCATTCATAAACATGTCATTTTCATGGTCTAGCAAATATTGTTCTAAAGCATCATTATGAGGTACGACAATAGAAGCAAGACCAATAATTTCATCCTTACTAGGTAATTCTTCTTCACGGTGTTGTCTACTAATTTTAGAAAATTAAATTCATGAGTCATATCATCTAAACTGATAGTAACAACATCTCTTTTGCAATCTATGGTAGCATTAACAGTGTTTAAGAAGGGTCTACCAAATTTAATGGGGCAAAAGCTATCTTGTGGGGAACCAAGAACAAGAAAATCAGCATGATGTTTAGTTTTTCCACACAAGACTTCAACATCTCTAACAATTCCCATTGGTGAAATAGTATCTCTATTAGCAAGTTTAATTGTGACGTCAATATCTTCCATTTCAGTAGGTGCAATATCATGCATAACTTCTTGGTATAAGGAATAAGGTATTGCACTAGCACTAGCACCCATATCACATAAGCCATGATAACAATGATCTCCTATCTTAACAGAAATAACAGGCATGCCTACCACAGGTCTAGGTTTATCTTTAGCACAGGGTTTAGCAAGTCTAGCAGTTTCATTACAGAAATAAATAACATGCCCATCAATATTATCAGACAAGAGATCTTTAACAATAGCAATTTTAGGTTCAACTTTAACTTGCTTAGGAGGTGTATATGTTTTAATATTGCTTTTACGAACTACAGTTGAAGCTTTAGCATGATCCTTTATCCTAGCAGGGAAAGGTGGTTTCTCAACATAAGAAGTAGGAACAATAGGATCATTATAAGTGATAGTCTTTTCTTCAACTTTAATAGGTGCAGCTACTTTTACTTCAATGGGAGGATGATATTTAAACCACTTCTCCTTGGGGAGATCAACATAAGTAGCAAAAGATTCACAGAAAGAAGCTACTATCTGAGAGTCAAGTACATACTTAGTGCTAAATTTACAAAAAATATCGGTATCCATAAAGATTTAACACAATCAAAACTAGGTGTCATACCTGACTCCTTACCATTGTCGAGGTCCCAATCTTCAGAGTTGTGTTTAATTCTTTCCAATAAATTCCATTTGAATGCAATAGTCTTCATCATAAAAGAGCCAGCATAAAAAGTATCAAGCATGGTGCGATTGTTACCAGAAAGCCGATCATAAAAATTTTGAATAATCATTTCTCTTGAGAGCTCATGATTGGGGCATGAATATAACATTGATTTAAGCCTCCCCCAAGCTTGAGCGATGCTTTCTCCTTCGCGAGGCCAAAAATTATATATGTAATTGCGATCACGATGAACAAAATGCATAGGATAAAATTTCTGATGAAATTCCAATTTCAATCGTTTGTAATTCCAAGACCTCATATCATCACATAGCCTATACCATGTCGATGCATCTCCCCTCAAATATAAGGGGAAGACCTTCTTCTTAACAACATCTCCGGGTACACCTGCAAGCTTAAATAATCCACAAACTTCATCCACATATATCAGATGTTCATCAGGATGTTTTGTTCCATCTTCCAAAAAAGGATTAGCTAGCAGTTTTTCTATCATACCCGCAGGAACTTCAAAGCAAGCATTTTCATTTTCATTTTTAGTAGGTTCAATAGGTTGAGGAGCAACTCTTTGCTCTACTGGTCGGGGTGAAGATACCCCGAACAAGCCCCTCAGAGGATTACTTTCCATAGTAACAAGTGACAGTAAATTTCAGCACACTATATAAATTTTTCCTTACCAAATTCCACCTACCGCTTCACTCCTCGGCAACGGTGCCAGAAAAGAGTCTTGATGACCCACAAGTATAGGGGATCTATCGTAGTCCTTTCGATAAGTAAGAGTGTCAAACCCAACGAGGAGCAGAAGGAAATGATAAGCGGTTTCCAGCAAGGTATTCTCTGCAAGTACTGAAATAAGTGGTAACAGATAGTTTTGTGATAGGATAATTTGTAACGAGCAACAAGTAACAAAAGTAAATAAAGTGCAGCAAGGTGGCCCAATCCTTTTGTAACAAAGGACAAGCCTGGACAAACTATTATATGATGTAAAGCGCTCCCGAGGACACATGGGAATATCGTCAAGCTAGGTTTCATCACGTTCATATGATTCGCGTTCGGTACTTTGATAATTTGGTATGTGGGTGGACCGGTGCTTGGGTGCTGCCCTTACTTGGACAAGCATCCCACTTATGATTAACCTCTATTGCAAGCATCTGCAACTACAACAAAAGTATTAAGGTAAACCTAACCATAGCATGAAACATATGGATCCAAATCATCCCCTTACGAAGCAACGCATAAACTAGGGTTTAAGCTTCTGTCACTCTAGCAACCCATCATCTACTTATTACTTCCCAATGCCTTACTCTAGGCCCAAATAATGGTGAAGTGTCATGTAGTCGACGTTCACATAACACCACTAGAGGAGAGACAACATACATCTCATCAAAATATCGAAAGAATACCAAATTCACATGACTACTAATAGCAAGACTTCTCCCATGTCCTCGGGAACAAAAGTAACTACTCACAAAGCATAAACATGTTCATAATCAGAGGGGTATTAATATGCATATAGGATCTGAACATATGATCTTCCACCAATTAAACCAACTAGCATCAACTACAAGGAGTAATTAACACTACTAGCAACCTACTAGCACCAATCCCGGACTTAGAGACAAGAATTGGATACAAGAGATGAACTAGGGTTTTGAGATGAGATGGTGCTGATGAAGATGTTGATGGAGATTTCCCTCTCCCGATGAGAGGAGAGTTGGTGATGACGATGGCGATGATTTCCCCCTCCGGGAGGGAAGTTTCCCCGGCAGAACAGCTCCGCCAGAGCCCTAGATTGGTTCCGCCAAGGTTCCGCCTCGTGGCGGCAGAGTTTCGTCCGAGAAGATGGCTTATGATTTTTTTTCCATAGGAAGACTCCAGATAGCATAAGATGGTCACCAGAGGGCCACCAGGGGGCCCACGAGGTAGGGGGCGCGCCCAGGGGGGTAGGGCGTGCCCCCACCCTCGTGGGAAGGGTGTGGCACCCCTGGTGAAGTTCTTGCTCTCAGTATATTTTATATATTTGGAAAACATCTTCCGTGAAGTTTTAGGACTTTTGGAGTTGTGCAGAATAGGTCTCTAATATTTGCTCCTTTTTCAACCCAGAATCCCAGCTGCCGACATTCTCCCTCTTTATGTAAACCTTGTAAAATAAGAGAGAATAGGCATAAGTATTGTGACATAATGTGTAATAACAGCCCATAATGCAATAAATATCGATATAAAAGCATGATGCAAAATGGATGTATCAGTTCCCAGGTGGCTTCATCCTCAGTATGGTGGCTCCACGGAACTTTGCAAAACTTGATAACCTTGCTGCGGGTGACTCGGCTGGCAAATTCAAGAATCCTGACTTGCTTTTCCTCATAGGTCAACTCACTATCCAACTGAATCGCCTCCAAGGGTATTGTATCTCTTAACGGTATATTGGCCATCTCAGCATGACACTTCTTCAGCTGTGAAATATGAAATACATCATGAACTCCTGACAGTCCTTCAAGTAACTCCAACTTGTAGGAAACTTCTCCCATACGTTCCAAAACACGATACGGTCCTACAAATCTCGGGGGTAACTTTCCCTTAACTCCAAAATGTTTCACTCCTCGCAGGGGTGACACTCGCAGATATGCTCTATCTCCAATTTCATAGGTTATTTTCTTGCGTTTCGAATCTGCATAACTCTTCTGTCTAGACTGAGCTACCTTCAGTCTATCTCGGATCAACTTAACCTTTTCTTCAGACTCCTTGATCAAATCTGGTCCAAACAACTGTCGGTCTCCAACTTCATCCCACATCAACGGTGTTCTGCACCTTCGTCCATATAGGGCTTCGAACGATGCCATCTTCAAACTGGCTTGGTATCTATTGTTGTATGAGAACTCCGCGTAGGCAAATTGTCATCCCAACTAGATCCATAATCTAGCGCACAGGCCCTCAACATATCCTCCGGAATATGGTTGACTCTCTTGGTCTGTCCATCTGTCTGCGGGTGGAATGTTGTACTGAACTCCAACCTTGTCCCCAAAGTTTGGTGCAGCTGATGCCAAAACTTTGAAGTAAACTGTGTTCCTCTATCTGATACGATTGTCCTTGGAACTCCATGCAGACATACGATCCTGGTCATATATATCTTGGCCAACTTCGCACTTGTATAGGTGGTTTTCACTGGGATAAAGTGATCTACTTTGGTCAAGCGATCAACTACTACCCATATAGAATCATATCCTGATTTGGTCCTGGGCAATCCGGTGATGAAATCCATGCCAAGTTTATCCCACTTCCATTCGGGTATCAGCATAGGCTGTAACAATCCTGCTGGCTTTTGATGCTCAGCCTTCACTCTCTGACATGCATCACATACGGCTACATACTCAGCAATATCCTTCTTCATACCAGTCCACCAGAAACGTTCCTTCAAATCCAAATACATCTTGGTGTTTCCGGGGTGTATCGAGTATGGTGAGTCATGAGCCTCCTGAAGTATTAACTTCCTGATCTCTGTGTTATTGGGCACATAAACACGGTCCTCAAACCATAAGGTGTCCTGCTCATCCTCACGAAAACCTTTGGCCTTTCCTTCGCTCATTCTCTCTTTTATCTCAGCAATCTCTTTGTCCTCCTTCTGAGCTTCTCGAATCTTTCCTAACAATGTAGACTGAACCTCCATTGTTGCAACAAAACCTCTAGGAATAATCTCCAATTGAAGTTCCCTGAGATCCTCTGCTAACTCCTTTGGCAATCCCGTGCTTACTAGGGTATTAGCATGACTCTTCCGACTCAAAGCGTCGGCTACAACATTGGCCTTGTCTGGATGATAGTGAAGCTTCATGTCATAATCCTTTATAAGCTCCAACCATCTCCTCTGCCTAAGGTTCAGCTCTTTCTATGTGAAAATGTACTTCAAACTCTTATGATCCGTGTATACATCACAACGATTTCCAATAAGGTAATGTCTCCAGGTCTTCAACACATGCACTACGGCAGCCAACTCCAAATCATGCGTGGCATAATTCAACTCGTGCGGTTTCAGTTGTCGCGAGGCATACGAAACAACTCTTCCGTCCTGCATAAGCACACTTCCAAGTCCTAGGCGAGAGGCATCGCAATACACTTGAAACTCCTTACGTATATTCGGCAGAATCAGCATTGGGGCTGTAGTCAAACGTTTCTTTAACTCCTGAAAACTCGCCTCACATTCTTCTGTCCATTTAAATCTGGTATCCTTCTTCAATAACTCCGTCATTGGCTTCGCAATTTTGGAAAAATTCTCAACGAATCTCCGATAGTATCCTGCGAGTCCAAGAAAACTACGGATCTCGCTAACTGAAGTGGGTGCCAACCATTTAGTGACTAACTGAACCTTGGTGGGATCTACCGCTACACCTTCTCCTGATATAACATGTCCAAGGAATCCGACTTCCTTCAACCAAAACTCACATTTGCTGAATTTGGCATACAACTAGTGTTCCCTGAGTTTCTCGAGAACTAAGCGCAAATGCTCTTCGTGCTCCTCCTCATTCTTCGAGTATACCATTATATCATCAATGAACACCACAAAAAACTTGTCCAAATATTCCACGAACACCTTGTTCATCATGCTCATGAAATAGGCAGGGGCATTAGTCAGTCCAAACGACATGACCGTATATTCATACAACCCGTACCGTGTGGTGAATGCTGTCTTTGGTATGTCCTTCTCTTGTATCTTCAGCTGGTGATATCCAGATCGCAGATCGATCTTTGAAAACACATTGGCTCCTTGCAGCTGGTCAAACAAATCATTGATCATCGGCAGTGGGTATTTGTTCTTGATCGTCACCTCATTTAACGCACGATAATCAACAACCATTCTTAGAGACTTATCCTTCTTCTCGACCAAGAGCACTGGGGCTCCCCATGGTGAGGAACTCCGTCGAATGTAAACTTTCTCCAATAACTCCTTGATCTGTTTCTTAATCTCCTCCAGATCATTCGCGGGCATCCGATATGGTCTCTTTGATATTGGCCCGGTGCCTGGCAACAGTTCTATCAAAAACTCGATGTCTCGATCCGGTGGCATGCCTGGTAACTCCTCTAGAAAATGTCCGGGTAATCCTTCACTACAGGCACTTCCTCATGAACAACTCCCGTGAGGGTATTCACTTGGCTACTCCTTGGCGCATGCCTAGATACATACTTAATCCTTTTTCCCTCAGGGGTGGTGAGACAAATTGACTTACTAACATAGTCAATGCTTCCTCCATACTTTGACATCCAGTTCATGCCTAATATCACATCCAATCCTTGTGACTCCAAGATTATTAGGTTGGACGGAAAAACATGGCTACCAATGGTTAAGGGTATCTGGTCGCACCATCGACTAGCCATATACTCTGCTCCAGGTGAACTCGCTAACAGAGGGGTCCTAAGGGTTTGGGTTGGTAGTTTAAACTTATCCACGAATTCCCTTGATATGTATGAATGCGATGCACCAGTATCAAAAAGAACGAGGGCGGTAAAAGACTTAACCAAAAACTTACCTATAACTGTGTCTGGCTCATCTTCAACCTCCTCCACGTTAACGTGGTTCACTTGTCCTTTGTTGAATGGATTGGGCTTCTTTCTAGCGCTCCCATTGCTGTTTCCATTCTTCGCTTCAGGGCACTCCGTGGCATAGTGTCCAGTCTTCCCGCACTTGAAACAAGTAACATGGCTTAGGTCTCTCTTGACGGGTGTGGCTGGATTGGAACGGTTCTGATTGTTGCTTGCTCCATTCCCATTCCCATTCCTTGGGCCAGTATGATTATGGTTACTTCCTCCATTGTGGGTGTGGCCTCCATGGTTATGAACAAGTCCTCCCATGTTCGGGGTTAGGCGAGGCTTCTGTTGAGCTCCTGAATGGTACCTTCCTTGTCCATACTTTCTCTTACGGCTCTCAATCTGCTGCTGCTTCCCTTCAATCATAAGAGCCTTATCTACTAACTCCTGGTAGTTATTGAATGTTGCCACCATCAACTGCATGCTCATCTCATCATTCAGCCCTTCCATAAACTTCTCCTGCTTTGCGGCATTTGTGGCCACATCGTCAGGGGCATAGCGGGATAACTTGCTAAACTCATCCGCATACTGAGCCACAGTATGGTTCCCCTGGCGTAAGTTGCGAAACTCACGCTTCTTCATACTCATAGCTCCAGTTGAGACATGGGTTGTACGGAAAGCTTGCTGAAACTGGTCCCATGTAACAGTGGCTATAGGGTAGGTGACAGTGTAATTCTCCCACCATGAGGCTGCTGGTCCATCCAACTGATGTGCGGCAAAACGCACCTTCTCAGCATCTGTACGTCTTGCGGTGGTTAACTCCCTTCCAATCCTGCGGAGCCAATCATCTGCCACTATCGGCTCGATGCTACTAGAAAATACCGGTGGTTGCAACCTTAGAAAGCGGGCTAAGTTGTCAACTGGTGGTGGTGGCGGTGGGTTGTTGTTGTTGTTGCCTTGGTTCTGAACTAACAACTGCATCAGGGTATTCTGCTCCTGGATCAACTGAGTGAGCTCCGATGGGAAAGTAAATCCGGGGTCACGTCTCGGAGGCATCTGATGGGTTTAGAGGGGAGAGTTTAGAATAGAATGAGATCTAATGAGAAAAACACTACCCATATGCACATGAGACAAACACAATCATTTCACTCAATCAATCAAGCAAGGGCATACAATGGATCTAACTATCGTTACGAAAGTGCTCGGACTATACTATATACATGGTGGAATACTACTACTGATATGGTGGTCTACTAGAAATATTGATCGGTCGAAGATTCCATGATGTCTGCCCCAGCTTCGTCTTCATAGTCATCATCGCTATCGTCGGGGTCCGAGTCGGTGTCGTCGATGATGATGTAGTCCTCTGGGTGAATCTCCTTGGGTTCTTCGTCTTCTCCTCCTGGTGTGGGGTCTCCCATGAATACTCCTAGCTTCCTTTCCAGATCGTCATTCTTCTCCACTAGTACGACGATTGCCTCCTCATAATCTTCACGTGTAGCCTTGAGTTCTTCCTCTAGTTCCGTGATCCTTGTCACTGCCTTCTTCAGATCTATCATTCCTGCGCACATCTGGTTCTCCTGGCGACGAATGTGCTGGTTTAGCTCCTGGATGAAAGCGGCGATTGATCTATCCTTCCTGGTGCTGATCATCTCCCATTGCTCATCTCGGCGCCCACAAATCTGGTACATAGTATCCTTAAGCTCCTTATGGTAAACTTCTCCAATGCGTCCCATGGTGATGTGAGCTGCCATAGTCTTTCCTAGACTCCGGGTTGGTGCATCAAAGGAAAACTCTATGTGTTTAGTGACTGGCGTGAATGTCCTTCCTGGCACTTGAACTTGAATCATCCATCGCTCCTCTTCTGGTAATGTGGCGTTGTAAGTCTCGGTGAAGCTTGGTATTCCAATGTTTAGGTACCTAGTGATTTCCTTCAAGTGTCGTCCAAAAGGTGCTTATTCATCCGGTTGTGCAAACTTGTTAGTTGCGTCCGCCATCCTAAAGAGTAGAAAATGGAGAGGAGTCAGAAATGAGAAGAGAATAGTGATCTAGGGCTTTAGCTTAGTGGTCGTGTCCTACACTCAGCGTGTGCTCTGATACCATCTTGTAGCGACCCGGCCTCAAACGGTCAAGTCTCTGTGCTTCAGTGTCATCCTTGTATCGGTAGTGCTGTCACACACAGTACTCAAAGGATTTATAACAGAGTAGCAATCACACACTTATTACATCAAATGTCTCAAAAGAGAACTTATTACAATAAATATAGCTTAAGGCCATCTAATACGATAACAGCAGAAGCCTTGGAAGATAAGTGAGTCCCTCAACTCCAACGGCATAGCTGAGCTGCACGGCAACGACCTAACGAACCTTACTCCTCGTCTGAAAAGTCTGCAACATAATACATTGCAGCCCGAAAATGGGTCAGCACATGGAATATGCTGGCAAAGTAACACAGTAGAGCAAGAACATAATAATGTTATCACTACATGCATATTTGGATGGTGAAAAGCTCTATGGTTATAGTTTTTGCGAAAAGCCAATTTTTTCCTACAACAAAGGAATAAATTTTATTTAACTATCATGGTAGTTGAAACATCATTGAGAAGGTTCCTCCAACTCAATCCCAATTAAAGTAATTAACAACCCAACAATATTATTTAATAGTGATGAGATACTTAGGATACTCCAAGTACTAGATACTCAAGATGTCCATAACCGGGGACACGGCTAACCATGATTAGTTTATACACTATGCAGAGGTTTGCGCACTTTTCCCCACAAGACTCAATCTCCTCCGTTGGATTTCTCGCACTACATGGTGTTTGAGAAACAGATGACCGAGACACAGTCTTTCAGAAGCATTAACTCCTTACTCCGGGCAGACCATACCAACCTACATCCCACTACCTGCTGATCCACCTCTTCGGGAGATTCACACAACTTACTCAACTATGCTAGAGCCCATAATAGCTTGTGGCTGCACACGGAAGTTTCTAGCATGAAAACATCTCAGTTCCCTTTGAGCCTGGGTGGCGGACCTTAGGATGATCACACGGGTACTCTGGGATATCCTAGGACAACACTGGATTCCCCAGGTGCCCAACAAACAATCCACCCAGATGTGTATTCAAGTTGCCACCTTAAGTTGAACCATTAATTAACAATCTCACATATGTCATGGATTTCACTCACCCAAACCACGTCTACGAGCATAGCATAGCAATATAAGCAATACGTAGAAGTAACTCCCAAGGTTTGAATATAACAGGGCAATAGGTTCTACCTCATCAACTACCTCCCAACCCACATGTTAATCACATCCTAATCATGCAATATTTGAGGATTGGAACTAATGCATAAAAACTGGGTGATAAAGGGGTATGATCAAAGTGTTACTTGCCTTGCTGACGATCCCCAAAACCTAGGGACTCGTAGTAGCACGCTTCGCACTCCGGGTGTTCTATCGCAAACAAACAATAGCATACATAAGCAATCAAGCAAAGAAACACGGATAAATCTCAAATGAGAAGATCTAACCAGAAGGTTCAACTTAAGAACTCCGGTTTGCGAAAAGAATCAAATCAAACGGAGCAACGAAACTCAAACTGCGAAAGAAACAAGATCCCTTTACTAATCTGGACTAAGGTCAAATTTTACAGTACCAAAATCTTGTTCAAGTTGATTAAACAGAAAGAGGGTTTCGAGATGAAGATCTAGGTGCTTGAATCGCCTGATTCCGATAAACAAGCGAAAAGATAAACTGAAACAAAAATCGGATCAGAATTTGTGATTGAAATAATCGCGGAAAATCCGAGAAAAAGAAAACTGATGAACAGGCTAACAAACGAACGTTCGTTGTCTGTAACTAACGAGCGAAAGCCGTTCATTAAAACAAACGTACGGACGAACATCCGCAAAGTAAACTAAACCGAGAAAAACCGGCGAACCGATCTAAAAAAACGAACCTAGGGTTTTCTAAAAAACCGGATCGGTTTAAAAATAAAACCGAGCGGTGGTTTTATACCTCCGGCGAGGCTCCGGCGAGGCGGGGCGGCTCCGGTAAGGCGGGGCTGTGGCGGCGGGGTGCGCGGGCGGCGGCGGCACGGCGGCAAAGGAGGCGGCGCGGCAAAGGCAAAGGCGGCGGCGGTGCTGCAGAGGCGGGGCGCGCGGGCGGCGGCGGGGTTGGTGGTGTGTGGGGGGGCGGTGGCGGGTATTTAAAGAGGGGGGCTGCTTGGGGAAGGGGCAAGCGGCGCGGGAGACGGAGTCCCGGTCGGACTCGGCGTCAGGCGGCGGCGGCGCTCGCGCGGTCTCCTGGAGGGAGACGGCGGCGCGGGCTAGCGGGCCGGCTCGGCTGGGCTTTGGCCCAGTCGGGCGCTGAGATATTTTTTTAAATAATTTCTCCAGAACTTAAATAAATCCTAGAAAATAAAATAAAAATCAAAAAATGCCAAAACAAATTTTCACCGTCTAAATAAAATATTTAGAACAAGATGAACATTTTCTTAGCCCTAAAATGCAACTTTGAAGAACATGCAATTTTTCTAATTCAAATAAAATAGCAATAAACTCCGGATAAAATCAAATATTTGATTTTAATATTTTTCCTCCAATATTTCATTTATTTTGGAGAAGTCATATTATCTCGTCTCATATATTTTAATATGAAATATTTTCGGAGAGAAAATAATTAAAACCAAATTCCTCGTTTCAATATTTGATAAAATTCATATATGAAAACAAAGAAATCCCCAACTCTCTCCGAGGGTCCTTGAGTTGCTTAGGTTTTCGAGGATCGAGAAACGAAATGCAATAAAATATGATATGCATGAATGATCTATGTATAACATTCCAAATTGAAAATTTGGGATGTTACAATAAAAGTGATGGTGATACGATACCGGGGCACTCCCCCAAGCTTGGCAGTTGCCAAGGGGAGTGCCCATACCCGTGTGATTATGTCTCCTTCTTCGGGGGTGGTGAGGTGATATTCTTGGCGATGATGCCCCTCGGGATACGATTCTCTTCCTCGAGCTTATTGACTTGCTGCTTGAGGTTCATTATTTCCTTACGGAGCTTGCCAGTGATGGATAAAGCTCCTTTCACCCAAGGATGTTGCATGGCTGCGGGAGAACAAGTAACACTCTTTTTCATATTTTCATAAGAAAGAAATCTAACATTGGAAGGGATGACCGAGTTTGGAATAGCTAAGCTCTGTAGTTCCCCCATCATGAATCCTGCCCGGAAACGAGAAGTAACTTCTTAGTCCTCCTCCATGGCATCTATCCTTTTCAAGTCAGCTTCCATCTCTTCCTCTATTGAGCGCCTAAAGTGGTAGGCATCGCTGTTTTCCCCTGGACCTGGTGTCGGATGAGACACCCGACTCTCCCCGACTGACTCTTGAGAAGACATCTTGCGCTAATCTACGGCAGAAACAGCTCGAAACAAGAACAAGGGATAATCGCGTGATACGGAGGTCAAAACCTTCAGGAGATTATATAATGAATTTTTACTGACTAAAAGAAGTATCGTGCAAGAAAACAGAGTCCGGAGAGCGCACGAGGTGCCCACGAGGCATGGGGCGCGCCCTCCACCCTCGTGGAAGCCTCGTGTCCTTTCCGGTCTGCTTCTTATCTTCCTATTTTCTTAAATATTCCAAAACGAAGAAATATTGCCATTAGAACTGTTTTGGAGTCGGTTTACTTACCATACCACGTACCTATTCCTTTTCGGAGTCTGAAACGTTCCGGAAAGTGTCCCTTATGTATTCCTCTGGGGTTATGGTTTCAATAACATTAGTTTCAACATTTATGGGATTACCTGAGATATAACGTTTGATTCTTTGACCGTTTACCACCCTCGGATTCGTGCCTTCGAAGTTGTTGATTTTTATGGCACCGGAATGATAGACCTCCTCGATAACGTAAGGACCTTCCCATTTAGAGAGAAGTTTGCCTGCAAAAAGTCTTAAACGAGAGTTGTATAGTAATACATAATCACCTACATTGAACTCACGTTTTTGTATCCTTTTGTCATGCCATCTTTTAAATTTTTCTTTAAACAGTTTGGCATTCTCATAGGCCTGGGTTCTCCATTCATCAAGTGAGCTAATGTCAAATAGCCTCTTTTCACCGGCAAGTTTGAAATCATAATTGAGCTCTTTAATGGCCCAATATGCCTTGTGTTCTAGTTCGAGAGGTAAGTGACAAGTTTTTCCATAAACCACTTTATAAGGAGACATACCCATAGGATTTTTATATGCAGTTCAATAAGCCCATAATGCATCATCAAGTTTCTTGGACCAATTCTTTCTAGATCTATTAACAGTCTTTTGCAAAATTAATTTAAGCTCTCTATTGCTCAATTCTACTTGACCACTAGACTGTGGGTGATAAGGAGATGCAATTCTATGATTAACATCATACTTAGCAAGCATTTTATGGAAGGCACCATGAATAAAATGTGAACCACCATCGGTTATTAAATATCTAGGGACTCCAAACCTCGGAAAAATAACTTCTTTAAGCATCTTAATAGAGGTGTTATGATCAGCACTACTAGTTGGAATAGCTTCTACCCACTTAGTAGCGTAATCAACAACAACTAAAATATGTGTATACCCATTAGAGGAAGGAAAAGGTCCCATATAATCAAAGCCCCAAACATCAAATGGTTCAATAATAAGTGAATAATTCATAGGCATTTCTTGACGTCTACTAATATTACCAATTCTTTGACATTCATCAAAAGTCAAGACAAACTTACGGGCATCCTTGAAGAGAGTAGGACAATAAAAACCGGATTGCAATACCTTGGGTGCAGTTCTATCTCCAGCATGGTGTCCTCCATAGGCTTCGGAGTGACACTTGCGTAGGATCTGTTCCTGTTCATGCTCAGGTACGCAACGTCTAATAACACCATCTACTTCTTATTTATAAAGATGTGGGTCATCCCAGAAGTAATGCCTCAAATCATAGAAAACCTTTTTATTTTGCTGGTATGTGAAACTAGGTGGTATAAATTTAGCAACAATATAATTGGCATAATCAGCATACCATGGAGCAGTACAAGAAGCATTTAGACATTTAATTGTTCATCAGGAAAGCTATCATCAATAGGTAGTGGGTCATCAAGAACATTCTCTAACCTAGACAAGTTGTCTGCAACGGGGTTCTCAGCTCCCTTCCTATCAGTAATATGCAAATCAAATTCTTGTAGCAAGAGAACCCATCTAATAAGTCTAGGTTTAGCATCTTTCTTTTCCATAAGATATTTAATAGCAGCATGATCAATGTGAATAGTTACTTTAGAATCAACAATATAAGGTCTGAACTTATCACAAGCAAATACAACTGCTAAGAATTCCTTTTCAGTAGTAGCATAATTTCTCTGGGCATTGTCTAGAGTTCTACTAGCATACTTATAACATTCAATTTCTTATCAACTCTTTGTCCTAGAACAACCCCTACAGCATAATCACTAGCATCACACATAATTTCAAAGGGTAAATTCCAATCAGGTGGCTGAATAATAGGTGCAGAAATTAATGCTTTCTTAAGTATTTCAAATGCTTCTACACAATAATCATCAAAGACAAAAGGAATATCTTTTTGTAATAGATTAGTCAGAGGCCGAGAAATTTTTGAGAAGTCCTTAATGAACCTCCTATAAAAACCAGCATGACCCAGAACACTTCTTATACCTTTGATGTCCTTAGGACACGACATCTTTTCAATAGCATCAACTTTAGCTTTGTCAACTTCAATACCTCTTTCAGAAATTTTATGCCCCAAGACAATACCTTCATTAACCATAAAGTGGCACTTCTCCCAATTCAAGACAAGATTAGTTTCTTCACATCTCTGCAAAACTCGATCAAGGTTGCTCAAGCAATCATCAAAAGAGGATCCATAAATGGAGAAATCATCCATGAAAACCTCACAAATCTTTTCACAAAAGCCAGAGAATATAGCCATCATGCATCTTTGAAAGGTAGCAGGTGCATTACATAAACCAAAAGGCATACGTCTATAAGCAAAGGTACCGAAAGGGCGAGTGGTCTTTGCTTGATCATCAGCTGACACGGGTATTTCAGAGAAACCAGAGTAACCATCTAGAAAGCAAAAATGTGTATGTTTAGATAATCTTTCTAGCATCTGATCAATAAAAGGCAAAGGGTAATGATCTTTTTAGTAGCCTTATTTAATTTGCGGAAATCAATTACCATCCTATAACCTGTAATAATTGTTTGTGGGATCAATTCATCTTTATCATTAGGAACAACGGTAATACCTCCCTTCTTGGGGACACAATGGACAGGACTTACCCACTGACTATCAGCAACAGGATAAATTATACCTGCCTCAAGGAGTTTTAATATTTCCTTTCTTACCACTTCTTTCATCTTAGGATTTAGCCGTCGTTGGTGATCAATAACTGGTTTGGCATCTTTCTCCAAATTTATTTTGTGTTGACATAGAGTGGGACTAATGCCTTTAAGGTCATCAAGAGTATATCCAATAGCAACACGGTGCTTCTTCAGAGTTTTCAATAATTTCTTTTCTTCATGCTCTCAAATATTAGCACTAATAATAACAGGATATATCTTCTTTTCATCAAGATAAGCATATTTAAGAGTATCAGGTAATGGTTTAAGCTCAAACACGGGATCACCCTTGGGTGGAGGAGGATCCCCTAGGATTTCAACAGGCAAGTTGTGTTTCAGAATAGGCCCCTGTTTAAAGAATACTTCATCTATTTCCCTTCTTTCATTCATAAACATATCATTTTCATGGTCGAGCAAATATTGTTCTAAAGCATCATTATGAGGCACAACAATAGAAGCAAGACCAATAATTTCATCCTTACTAGGTAATTCCTCATCACGGGGTTGTCTACAAAATTTAGAGCAGTTAAACTCATGAGACATATCACCCAAACCAATAGTAACAACATCCTTTTCGCAGTCTATCCTAGCATTAACAGTATTTAAGAAGGGTCTACCAAATATAATGGGACAAAAGCTATCTTGTGGAGAACCAAGAACAAGAAAATCAGCAGGATATTTAACCTTCCCACACAAGACTTCAACATCTCTAACAATCCCAATCGGTAAAATAGTATCTCTATTGGCAAGCTTAATTGTAACATCGATATCTTCTATCTCAGCAGGTGCAATACCATGCATAATTTCTTTGTATAAGGTATGAGGTATTGCACTAGCACTAGCACCCATATCGCATAAGCCATGATAACAATGATCTCCTATTTTAACAGAAATTACAGGCATGCCTATAACAGGTCTATGTTTATCCTTAGCACCAGGCTTAGCAATTCTAGCAGTTTCTTCAGAGAAATAAATAGCATGCCCATCAATATTATCGGTCAAGAGATCTTTAACCATAGCAATATTAGGTTCAACTTTAATTTGCTCAGGGGGTTTGTGTGTCCTAATATTACTCTTGTTGACTACAGTTGAAGCTTTAGCATGATCCTTAATTCTAACAGGGAAAGGTGGTTTCTCAACATAAGAAGTGGGAACAACAGGATCATCATAAGTGATAGTTTTTTCTTCAACTTTAATAGGTGCAACTACTTTTGTTTCAATGGGAGGATTATATTTAAACCACTTCTCCTTAGGGAGATCAACATGAGTAGCAAAAGATTCACAGAAAGAAGCTACTATCTCAGAGTCAAGTCCATATTTAGTGCTAAACTTACGGAAAACATCAGTATCCATAAAAGATTTAACACAATCAAACTTAGGTGTCATACCTGACTCCTTACCTTCGTCGAGATCCCAATATTTAGAGTTGCATTTAGTCCTCTCCAATAAATCCCATCTGAATTCAATAGTCTTCATCATAAAAGAACCAATACAGGAAGTATCGAGCATGGAGGATTATTGTCAGAAAGTCGAGCATAAAATTTTTGAATAATCATTTCTCTTGAGAGCTCATGATTGGGGCATGAATATAACATTGACTTAAGCCTCCCCCAAGCTTGAGCGATAATTTCTCCTTCGCGAGGCCAAAAATTATATATATAATTACGATCACGATGAACAAGATGTATAGGATAAAACTTCTGGTGAAATTCCAATTTTAATCGCTTATAGTCCCATTATCCCATATCATCACATAGCCTATACCATGTCAATGCATCTCCCTTCAAAGATAAATGGAAGACCTTCTTCTTGATAACATCATCGGGCATACCTGCAAACTTAAATAATCCACAAACTTCATCCACATAGATTAAGTGCAAATCGGGATGCAATGTTCCATCTCCTGCAAAAGGATTAGCTAGCAGTTTCTCTATCATACCCGAAGGAATTTCAAAGTAAACATTTTCAGAGGTTCAGTACGTTGAGGGGTAACTAATTGTGGTTCCGGACGAGGTGAAGATACCCCGAACAAACCCCTTAAAGGATTATGTTCCATAGTAACAAGTGACAGTAAATTTCAGCACACTATATAAATTTTTCCTTACCAAATTCCACCTACCAAAGGCGCTTCACTCCCCGGCAACGGCGCCAAAAAAGAGTCTTGATGACCCACAAGTATAGGGGATCTTTGGTAGTCCTTTCAATAAGTAAGAGTGTCAAACCCAACGAGGAGCAGAAGGAAATGATATGCAGTTTTCAGTAAGGTATTCTCTGCAAGCACTGAAATTATCGGTAACAGATAGTTTTGTGATAAGGTAATTTGTAACGAGTAGCAAGTAATAAAAGTAAATAAGGTGCATAAAGATGGCCCAATCCTTTTTTAGCAAAGGAAAAGCATGGACAAACTCTTATATGAAGGAAAGCGCTCCCGAGGACACATGGGAATTATCGTCAAGCTAGTTTTCATCACGTTCATATGATTCGCGTTCGGTACTTTGATAATTTGATATGTGGGTGGACCGGTGCTTGGGTACTGTCCTTACTTGGACAAGCATCCCACTTATGATTAACCCCTATTGCAAGCATCTGCAACTACAGCAGAAGTATTAAGGTAAACCTAACCATAGCATGAAACATATGGATCCAAATCAGCCCCTTACGAAGCAACGCATAAACTAGGGTTTAAGCTTCTGTCACTCTAGCAACCCATCATCTACTTATTGCTTCCCAATGCCTCCCTCTATTCCCAAACAATGGTGAAGTGTCATGTAGTCGATGTTCACATGACACCACTAGAGGGATGACAACATGCATCTCATCAAAATATCGAACGAATACCAAATTCACATGACTACTAATAGCAAGACTTCTCCCATGTCCTCAGGAACAAACGTAACTACTCAAAAAGCATATTCATGTTCATAATCAGAGGGGTAGTAATATGCATAATGGATCTGAACATATGATCTTCACCAAGTACACCAGCTAGCATCAACTAGAAGGAGTAATCAACACTACTAGCAACCCACAGGTACCAATCTGAGGTTTGGATACAAAGATTTGGATACAAGAGATGAACTAGAGTTTGAGATGAGATGGTGTTGGTGAAGATGTTGATGGAGATTGACCCCCTCCCGATGAGAGGATCATTGGTGATGACGATGGTGATGATTTCCCCCTCTCGGAGGGAAGTTTCCCCGGCAGAACAGCTCCGTCGGAGCCCTAGATTGGTTCCGCCAAGGTTCCGCCTCATGGCGGCGGAGTTTTGTCCTGTAAGCTTGCTTCTTATTTTTTCTCAGACGAAAGACTCCATATAGCCAAAGATGGGCATCGGAGGGCCACCAGGGGGCCCACGAGGTAGGGGGCGCACCTAGGGGGGTAGGGCGCGCCCCCACCCTTGTGGCTGGTGGGTGGCCCCCCTCTGGTGCATTCTTCGCTCAGTATTTTTTATATATTCTAAAAATAACTTCCGTGAAGTTTCAGGAATTTTGGAGCTGTGCAGAATAGGTCTCTAATATTTGCTCCTTTTCCAGCCCAGAATTCCAGCTGCTGGCATTCCCCTCTTCATGTAAACCTTGTAAAATAAGTGAGAAAAGGCATAAGTATTGTGACATAATGTGTAATAACAGCCCATAATGCAATAAATATCGATATAAAAGCATGATGCAAAATGGATGTATCATGTGCCTACACTTCAACCATTCATTTTCTAAGAGAGAACCACCTACTCATGTGTTGAGATCAAGAGTTTCCATTCCTACCATTTGAACCTTGATTTTGAGCCTTCCCCAAGTTGCTTTTCACTCAAATCCTTCTTCCACCATAGCCAAATCTATGAGAGAGAGTTGACTCTTGGGGAGACTATCAAGCACAAGAGCAAGGAGTTCATCATCAACACACCGTCTATTACCTTTTAGAGAGTGGTGTCTCCTAAATTGGTTAGGTGTCGCTTGGGAGCCTTCGGCATGATGTGGAGTTGAACCAAGAAGTTTGTAAGGGCAAGGAGATCGCCTACTCTGTGAAGATCTACCTACGTGGGGCAAGTCCTTCATGGTAGATGGCCATGGTGGGAAAGACAAGGTTGCTTCTTCATGGACCCTTCGTGGGTGGAGCCCTCCGTGGCCTCGCGCAACCCTTACCCTTCGTGGGTTGAAGTCTCCATCAACACAAACGTACGACATCACCACCTATTGGAACCACGCCAAAAATTCTCTGCATCTCAATTGCGTTCCACACTCCAATCCCATCCCTTTACATTCTTGTAGTTGCATGCTTTACTCTTTCCGCTGCTCATACTCTTGCTATGCTTGTGTAAAATGTATTGTGTGCCCATTAACATGTGCTATACTCAACACTAAAAACTAACACTTTTACTTGTTAAGGGTCTAATCACCCCCCTCTAGACCCCTCTTCTTGATCCATCCATCTAGCATACCCCAACTTGTTTGGGACTAAAGGCTTTGTTGTTGTTGTATTAGAAAAATGTTGTTGACATATACAAAAAATGTAGAATAATAACCAAAAGAACAAAGAAAACCAAAAATGGAAACAAAGTGAACATAAGGAAAATGAAAATGAAACGAAAACGAATAAACAAAATGCAAAAATGAATGAAAAAAGAATGAAACAAAAGCGAAGAAGAAAAAAGAAAAGAAACAAAAAAGGAGAAAAAATCCTGAAGACAACGGCTCAAGTATCCTCAAGTAGGATGCGCCCCTGATTCTTACCACGGAAGGAACTTGGGCAGAGTGACTAGCACAGTGCTCGATCTCCGTGAAGGCCATGGATCAATCCCTCCTTGCATTTCCTCTACTCTTTTTACGACTATGCGTGCATTAATGGACCGGCCCAATATGACGCAAGGGGGAAGCTTCAGCGAGATCTTCTACTTGTCTCTATTAATGCGATAAATAGTCATTGCAGAGTGCTAGAGACCTCCTATGCATCATTTAAGGCGTGCGAGAGCTATATATTGCTTAAACCGAGTATAACTTTCGTCTCACCTAAAGCACCCGCATATAGGGCTGGCACATTAGCTCACCTTGTTTGCGCGCTGCTCAGGTTCGCTCCCATCACTCCCTATCGTGCTAAGGGCATGTACAGTGGTTGGTAAGATAGTCTTATCTTAAGCCTTGCATTTAATTTAGAGATGACAATAAAAGCAAGTCTGTAATGGATTATCTCTTAGCCTTATCTAAGATAACTAGCTATTCCTAAAAATAAGATAAGACATATTGTGCTAAGAGATCATCTCTTATATAAGAGAAGACAAGCCTTTTTTGTATGAATTCTCTCTCCCCACCTCAGCATTTATCCTATGTGACACACTTAATATAGCACCATTGTACATGCCCTGAGATCGCTCACTCGTTTTTTGAGGGTTAAGACAGTAGGAAAGGCTCCTACTGCATATATATTACAACAAAGTAACAGTTACATGGTGATATGTACAAAGGTGGGGGGAGGGGGTCAGATCCTAAGCACAAACCCTAGGATTGTTGTGGTAGACTTTGCAAGAAAGAAGAGACCGCATGTCTCTTATTATTAGGTAATCTATATCTAATATTGTCAAAGTTTTCTTTGAACCTATTGAACCATCAAGTAATGGAGGGTGACACATGTCTAAAATAGTTATTATTGCGCTCCTTCCAAAGGCTCCAGGCAGCAGTCAAAAAGATCTCCATGATCATTTTGCGTGGGTGTTGTGTATTTAAATTCTCCACCAGAGTCAACCTATCTCCTTGCATAGCCCACGGTATGTTTAGTAATTGCCAGAATTCTTTGCTAAAAGTGCAATAAGAGGTGTTCCACAGTTTCTTTGACGTGAAGTCCGCAAAGCAAGCAGTCTAGATTGGTGCCAATATTGTAGTGCCGTCGTTTGAGCATGTTCCTTGTGTTGAGCTGATCCGAGAGTAAGAACCAACCAAAGACTTTGATTTTGGGTGTGCATTTAGTCTTCCAGAGCCATTTAAACGCCACGTGAGCAACCACATCCCGAAAAACAAATTGATAGTAGGTTGTAGTTTTGAACACGTTTGAACCCCAACAGTATGACCATGCATCATCCTGATCTTCCAATACCACCGCAGCCATATCCAATTGGAGAAGCTTGAGCTCATCATGGGCTTGCAACGAGAGTGGTAGTTGAAAGGTTGCATGGAGGGTGGGGGCAGTCAAAAAGCCTTGCACAGACAAGTCCTCATCAAGGGCATAAGAGAAAGCTCGCGGATATTGTTCTGCCATGATGGACTGGTTCCAGTTGTCTTTCCATAATAGAACAGAAGTGCCACGTTTGACTTGTACCTGAGTGATGCCATGATAGATCGGCATAAGGTTTACGAGGTCGCGCCACCAGAAAGAGCCACAATTATCTGTTGCATGCGGGATCGATTCATTATAGTATGTATCCCAGATGAGCCGAACCCAAGGGATATCCATTTTGTTGTAGAATTTATGCAGGAATTTGAGCAATAGTGCATCATTTTGGATTTTGAGGTCAAGTATACCCAAACCACCACACTTTTTGGGTCGGCATACCATGTTCCAAGCTGCCAGAGAGTTTTGTTTGTCTCCATCCGCCGTTCGTTTGTTCCAAAGACAATGTCTGTGAATTTTATCCAGTTGAGCAAGTATTTTGGGCGGCAGTCTGAGAGTCCCCATGGGGTAGATGGCCAGCGAGGTGATGAGCGAATTTAATAGAGCTAGCTTGCCAGCATAGGACATGAGGGACATCACCGCCGTAATTTTCCTTTCAGCTTTGCACACGAACGGCGTGAGATCAAGGTCCGAGGGTCGGGTGGTGCCAAGGGGCAGGCCAATGTAAGTGAAAGGCATACTGGCCTGTGTGCATCCAAAAAGGTTGTCCAGGTCATTGCATTTGTTCGCCAGCGTGTTGATGGACACAAGTGTAGATTTGTGGAAGTTGATTTTCATGCCAATGGAAGTGGCATAGTCTTCTAGGATCTGTTTGATCATTGCTGCTTGGTCCAGACAGGCAGGTAGAACAATTATCGTGTCATCGGCATACTGGATCACGGGGTATTTAGCGTCACCAGTTGGAGGAATGGGGTGTTTGATCAAATCATGCTCAAGTGCTGCATTGATAGCACTCTGAAGTAGATCAGCTGCAAGGACGAAGATTAGAGGAGACATCAGATCCCCCTGGTGAACCCCACATTTACAATGAAACTGTCGTCTAGGCACGCCATTTAGTAACACAGAAGATTTACCCGACGAGAAGATAGTCTCCATCCAAGCCAGCCATTTGGGTGGGAAACCCATTTTCTTCAAGATTAGGAGCATGGCAGAGTGTTCGACCATGTCAAACGCCTTCGCAAAATCTAGTTTGAGAAGGACAATTTCTCTTTTGGAGGCCTGACATTGGTGAATGTATTCGAAAGCCCAGGCAAGGCAGTCATGAATTGATCTGCCACGGAGGAAGCCATATTGGTTTCTATGCACAATTTGGAGGATGATTTTCTGAAGTCGATTAGCCAGAATTTTAGTGATCAACTTCAGGCAGCAGTTAAGGAGTGTGATAGGGCGAAAGTCATTGACATATTCAGGCGAGTTAACCTTTGGGATCAGTGTGATAAAACCTGCATTAATGCTTTCTAAGTTAAGGCCGCCTTGATGAAAATCATCACAAAGAAGATAAAAATCATGTTTGATGATTGGCCAGCATGCTTTTAAGAAGGCTCCATTAAAGCCATCAGGGCCAGGGGATCGATCGGGTGGCATTTCAGAAACCACATCATCTATTTCTTTTCGTGTGAATGGTGCAATGAGGTCCAAGAAGTTCACATCGGCCCTTAGCAAATTGTCTAAGTTAAACTTCATAGGTTGAGGGTTTGCTTGCCCCATTCTGGCCTTAAAAGCTTCAAAAAGAATGGACTCCTTCCCAGCATGATCATTAGTCTCCACTCCATTTGTGGTTTTTAGCGAGCTAATGCAATTTTTCCTGTAGCGTTCCGTGGCAACGGATTGAAAAAACTTGGACTTTTCGTCTCCAAACGGAATCCATCCCATCATGCATCTCTTTTTCCAATAATCTTTTTGGTATCGCAGGAGGCGAAGCAAGTGCCTTTTAAGGATGCGACGAAAGATTCTTTCTGGTGTAGTAAGAATCCGACGGTCCTCAATATTATCAAGCTCCAAGAGTGCTTTATTGGTGTTTTCAATGGCTATTTTAAGGCGAGAAATTTTCTTACTCCATTGCTTGATAGCGTGATGGACTGCCTTGAGCTTTTGTCCAATCCTTGCCGCGCAGTTATGGTTTTTATTAAATCTGGTGGGTTTGTTCCAAGCTTGATCGACCACCTCCATAAACCCAGGATGAGCAATCCAATATGATTCAAACCTGAAGAGTTTGCTTTTCGGTATTGTGGTTTGGATGACCACAGAACATGACGTATGGTCCGAGACAGGTTTACCTAGTGGATTCACCATGGTGTTAGGGAAAGAAGTAGTCCAATTCAACGTGGTGAAGAACCAATCGAGTTGCTCAAGGAGTGGCTGGAGTTGCATATTCGACCAAGTGTAAGCATGCCCCTTGGTGGGTAATTCAGTGAGATTTTATTCCCGAATAAAGTCATTGAAAGTGAACATGTCTTGAACATTAACCCTTGGTCTGTTACGATTATCAGGTGAGCGAATGTAATTGAAATCGCTAAGTAACAACCAGTCTTCTGAAGAGGGGATATTCAAATCAAAGAGCCAATTTGTAAACGTGAGACGATGTTCACCCTGACACGGGCCATAAACGTTAACGAGCTTCCAACAATGATTGGATTGCGTGGAGGTGAATTCGACGCCTAACGCAAACTGCTCAGACAAAAAGACCCGGCCTGTAAAGAAACTACTATTCCAGACCGTGATTATCCCACCCGACGCGCCTTGTGAGGGTATGAAAGCAAACTGATCAAAACGCCGAGGGAATATAGATTTCAAAACAGCATAATCAAAGGAAGGCATCTTAGATTCCTCCAAACAGATGATCACGCAACCACTAGCATTGATCGCATTACCAAGCGCTAAGTGTTTTTCGGGCGCATTAAGACCACGTACATTCCAGCATAGTACGTTCCAGTTACGCAAAAGCATTGATAAAGTAAACCAAGTTTCAGTGGCGAAGAAAGCAAAGATAAGCAAAGCCAACTACTCTTCTGAGAGGGCCGAAGTGAAGAGTTCTTCAGCAGGTATCGTGCAGAGATTCATACCAATTGCCTGCAGGGTAGGGATTGGTGTGGGTGGAGGAGCTGTAGCATCATCAGCTCTAGAAGTAGCTATCCCAGAAGAAGAATCATCCACAGCAGCAGAGCGGACCATGCGGGGCTTGACCTTGGACTTGGCAGGGCAAGCATCAGTGGTTTGAAGAACCCGGAAGCCATCATATTTATTGTTCATGTTGCTGCGACGCGGGGTGGATGTATCAATTGGAGCCTGCATCTTTCCCTTGCGTTGCTTCTGAGTCTGAGTAGCATTGGTCAGAGAGCTCGAGCCTTCAACTGACAAAGGCAGCGAGGTGTGCGAAGCGTCCGGTAGCGTTGGAACAGAGGTGACAGCAACAATGGCCGAGTGAGCAGGAGGGGCTACCTGCTGTTCAGCTTCAGAGCTTGGCGGCGCTATCAGAGGCACGGATGGTTCCCAAGTGAGCAGTAGTGGCGGTGTAACTGATGGCACAGGAGTGTCAACCATGGTGTCCAAAGCTTAATGCGACGCACGCAGAGCAGAGGATTCAGGCACCAGCAGAGCGAGTGCAGATACCTGTTGACAGACCGCCTGAGAAAACTAAATATTCCCACCAGTCAATGACACCTGAATCTCCACCTGGAAAGAGTTCTGTTGCAGTCCAAAACCAGAGCGCCAAGGTCCAAAGGAAGCCATCATCGGGCGGAGAGCAGAGAAAATTGTAGAGTTAAGCTGCTGTCGGGGTATGGTGTTTTCCAACAACAGAGCCATGAGAACATCCCCTTGATCCGAGAGACCAAAACACAGCCCGTGGTTATGAAGTTCAACCGAGACCGTGAGCGAGTCTTCAACCATTGGAGCCGCATAAATCTCCTGACTAGGAATCACCAGTAGATCAAAAGCAAAGCTAGCAGGGTCAGTCTCAGTCTCATCAGATGAAGTGATGGAATCATGCCATGCCTGCATAGCATTGTCAGAGCCATTATTTTCAGGCACAATACCATCTTGCACTTGCAAACCCTGTGCAGCGAGCCAAGCTTCAAAATTCATGAGATATGGAGGCAGAGGGGGCAGAGGAGGAGCAGCCGACGTAGGCCAGGCACCCCAGCCTGCATTATCCTGAACATGCTGCACATCAGGCCCTTCCGCTGTGCCATTGGGTGGTGTCGCATTATGCACAAGCCAATTGTGCACCTGTTGCTGATACAGCTGTTCCGCTGTCAGGTCGGGACCAAATTGAGGGTGCGGGATGCCATCAGGTGGGGGGGTTCCTCTCTGACAGGTGGTACTTTAGGCAGGAGACCATTCCAGTCATTGCTGCGGAGTATTGTGATCTGCACCGTCCAGCAATCGCGTGCTCCACCTAGCTACCATACCACAAAGCCCTTGGGCACAAGGTTCAATCTCAGGACTCTAGCCTTGATCAGCATGAAACGACGATCTTGGCGGGGATTATACCAAGACACAAGGGCACCAAAATCACCAAGAGACTTGTTAATGTAATAATCTGTCTGGTAATCATACAAAAATCCGAAATACATCAACCAGATCTCAGGACCGAAAGAGGTGGTACGACAGTTAAGCGCTTCATTATGAGGAACAAAGGTGATGAGCAGATCTTCTTCTTCGAGTTCTAATGGCGTAGCTACCGTAATATATCTGAAGAATGAATCCGCAAAGCCAAAAATCCCGATTTCGAATGGGTGATCGCTAACTTCAGTAGTGAAAAGCTGGGCCTCGTGAAGCAAACCTCTGATGGCATGACGGATGGTGGCACGACGATGCAGAGGTACGTAGTGACTGGACTCTACAATGGCCAGATAGTCGTGGTTGAGCGGCGGGAGTGGCCCGACGACCATGCCGCTGCGGACGACACGATCCGCCGGTCCTTGTTCGACGGCGAATCCCGGCGGCAGGAAAGGCACCGGCTTGAGAGTGTAGTTTGCCATGGTGGTGGTGCGGATTGAGGGCGGCTGTGGTGACGGGGGTGGCAGAGGTGACGAATGGCTGGGGCAGGGCGGTGTCGATTGAGGAAATCGAGTAGAAGCGGAAACGTGAGGGGCATTTTTGGTAGGTTGAGGATTTTTGGGAATCCACTGCCAACGCACACGCCACCGCTTCCAACGACAAGATTGTGCCACGTGTCCATAGTGGCTGCAGGCCTCGCATCGGACGGTCGATTTTCGGTTGCGTTTATGCATATTAGAATCCGGGGCAACAGGAAAGCTGGGAGGATTGATATTATGAGGCCTAACCGCATCAACTAGTCCAATTTGTTGCTGATTAATCCGAGCCGGGCAATTACTTACCTTGTGGTCAGGTGCAGAGCACTTAATGCAAATCAGCCTAGCCGGGCAGTGAATCTTCGGATGGCCCCATTGTAAGCAGCGAGCACCCAAGACCTCCCAATTTTGAGCGGGAGTAGTAATCTCCTCCTCAAAATAGGAGGCCTGGGCCAAATCAGCCTTATGTTGGGCCGAGAGCCTAGGGGGCCAAACAGAATGGGCCGGGGCATATTTGCATGCCGAATTAAGGAAACACTACGGCGGGACAGGATAAGGAACATTAATGGGGCAATTAAATACACCCAAACGGAGACATGCCGGATTGTGCTCTTCCTCCATTTCCGCTAAACGGAGATATTTCTTCATTAATGAAATCCTCGGCGGATCCTGAATTATGGGCTCATCATCATTTGTTGCCAAAAATAATCCAAATTGAATTTGAATATCATGAGTGTTCTTTGGAATAGAAGAGGATGAAGAATCTTCCCGAGCATTTTTGTTGGAGAAAACCATATGATCAAGAGGTACCAAAGAGAATTTGCATAACTCATGAGAGGAAGCTGTCCCAGTAGAACGATTACTCAGAAATCCCAAGTCTGATTTGATAGCCATTGGATGTCTAGCTGAAATTTCTGATAGTTCTTCATCAGCATGCCAAGTACGATTAGACGTGGGGACCTCGGCAAAACCTCCCTTGAACAGATGAAAATGGCAAATAAAGTCCGGCCAAATACGATCTTTAAGACCGTAGATAAAATGTCCCACTTTATTATTGGAAACCGAGAAACGAAACACACGAGGATTGATCTTGTGCACTTTGAAACCAGAACTAATGCCCCCAATACAACATTGAAGAGCAATACCCACAGATTCTTCCTGGAGAGGAAAGGAGGCCGAAGAGAAGGAGACTACCAGGAAGAATTCCTTGTCGCCTCGGGAGGGAGAAAAATGAACCGTGGAACCAAATTTTCTTCTCACCTGATTTGCAAGGGCTAAGCCAGGGGCAAAATCCCAATGCAAAAGGCCTTCCATCTTGAATCAGATTAGAGATCGCCATGAATTCTGGTGAAGCAGGTGGGAGAGGAGAGGGGAGGGAGGTGGGAGGTGGGAGCCATTTTGATCACTCGTTGTTCCATGTAGTGGTTTTGGTCTTTTTTTATTTTTTTATTTTGATTTTTTTTCTTTACATGTTTTTCTTCGAGGTTTTTGTTCTTTCACAAGTTTTCTTGATTTCTTTCATTGTACCTTTTCCTTTGTTTCTTTCTCTATTTCACTCATTTTTTTCTTTCTATGTTTCTTTGATTCTTTCCTTGGTTTCCCTTGTTTTGTTCTTGGGTTTCATTATTTTTATTCCTTTGCATTGGTTTTCTTTGGTTTTCATTTCCGTTTCTGGTTTACTTGCTTATTTGGTTTTTATTGGTTCTCAATTTTCTTCTTTTTTGTTTTTTCTTGGGTTTCAACATTTTTTCTTATTGTTTTTCACGGATTTCACTGTTTTTCATTCTTTTGCACTTGGTTCTTCAGTTTTCATGTTTGTTTTCTTTGTTTTTGGTTTCCTTTGTTTCCTTTTTGGCTTTAATTTTATTCCCATTTTTTCCTTTTGGTTTCATTCTACATTTTCGTAAACCTCAAGAATATATTTTTTCAGTACATGTTACCTATTTTTTAATGTGTGGTAGAAAATGAGAATGGCGTTTTGGAGGCCGAGCTCCATGGAGGCCTTTAGTTTTGAAAATTTCAAAATGAAACTTTTATGTTTCAAAAAATTCTGAAAAATATGTGTGTATGTAAGGATGTAACCCACATGTGTGTGAATTTTCATGATGAAAAACGTTGAAATCCATGAATAGTAGCATGTGTTAAAGAGTTCTAGATTTGTCTTTTTTGCACAACCCTCATTTCAGCGTGTTTTGCCCTGAAAATTTACACACATGTGTGTTATGCCTTCATGTATATCTGTATTTTTTTAGAATTTTTTAAAATGTAAAAATATGAATTTCGATGAAATTTGAATTTTGAATCTGGAGGCCTCCAGTGAGCTCGGTCACCAAAGGCAATTTCCGGTAAAAAAATAAATTATACACATTTTAACATTTCCAAATGCTATATTAACATTTTTCAAATACAAGATTAATATATTTTTACAGCATGGTCAACATCATTTCTATACACATTTAACATTTTTCATATGCTTGATTAACATTTTTCAAATACTTGTTTAACATTTGTTCAAATGCTTGACTAACATTTTCTAAATAGATGTTCAACTTTTTCAAGCACATTGTAAATTTCGTGTATGCATGAGAAACATTTTATTTGTATGCACATTCAACATTTTTCAAATACAAGTATAACATTTTTTGAATGCATGGTCAACATTTTTTCTGTCCATTTTTTAACATTTTTCAAATGTTGATTAATATTTTTCAAACACAAGATTAAATTTTTAATACATGGTCAACATTTTTATACACATTTTAGCATTTTAAATGCTTGATTAACATTTTTTCAAATAAAATTTTAAAATTTCTGAATACATGGTCAACATATTTCAAATGCTTGATTAACTGTTTTCAAAAACTTGAGTAGTTTTTTTTCAAATGCTCGATTATCATTTTGAAGTACATAATGAAATTTTTCAGACACATTATACATTTTTTGTATACACGAGAAACATTGTACACATTTAACATTTTTCATCTGTTTGGTTAACTTTTTTATAATTTTTGTGTAAAGTGTTACCGTAATGCATTTATTTAGAATATTTGAAAGTTTCAACTAAAGTAAAAAGAAAGAAAAAACTAAACTAAAAAAAGAGGTCGTGGCCTCCCGCACACCTGAGCCGGCCCATGGAGGCAGGCGCCTGACGCGAGAGCCAGCTATGTCTTGCTATAAGTGAGACATAACGCTGCCACTAAAGGCGCTCGAAAGCCTCTTGGCACTCACACGAGTCGTTGGTGGACAGCGGTCATAGGTAGTGTATTTGCTCTCTCGCCGCCCCTTTGATCATTCAACATTGAGCGATCGAAGGTCAAGATGTCCAACAAATATAGTGAATTCCTAAGTGTTCTAAGTTCGTAATTTTGAGAAATAAAAAGAGAAAAATGAAAACAAAAAAGTAAACGAAAACCAAGCAAAATCAGGGTAAAATCAGACCAGAGAATGTTTTTGAATTATGGCGTAGCTTTTATGAATATTTTGGCTCGGTTTTTGTCTACTTTTTTCTTCTCATTTTTATTTTATTTCTCAAATTCATGAACTTGTTTCAAATTCAAGAACATTTTAAAATTCAGGAAATTTGACTTCGTGAACTTATTTTATTTTATTTTCAGTTTTTGTGAACTTTTTCCCTACATCCGGTGAATACTTTTTCAAAATTAAAAACTTTTTCAAATTTTCTGAATTAATTACCAAAGTTAGTTGAACTTTTTAAAATTTGTGTATCATTATCAGATTTTTCATTTTTTTTCTTTTTCGAAATTTTATTTTTTTAGATTATTTTTAACAACTTGACAGTCAATCGGTCAACGGGTCTACCAGTCAACCGATCGACTGGTCCAACATGGCAATCAAGCGAGCATCAAGGAGGCTCAAGCGAGTGCGACCGAGCGGCTTGGGTGATGCAAAGTGTTAATTGGCCACCGCCCCCCATAACGTGCAAGGGTGCCAGGGAGTTTCAGAGCGCCTTAACCGCGGGCGCAGCTATGTGCCGCTTACTGTGAGGCACACTGTTGCCTCCCTTCATGGCATGGCGGTGGGCTGGCCAGTAGAGTGTGCATCATGGGGCTAACGTCACCCATATGTCGGTCGAATTATATATTTTTTCTTTTTCTTTATATATTAAATGCATATGCTTAGAAAACTTAAATTTACTAAAGAAATATGAAATCAGGAATTTGAAAAAACATTAACCTAGTATAAAAACATTATTAACAAAGTTTTAATAAGTGTACATGACTTTCAAAGAAATGGTCGTGCCACTAAAAATATTCCTGTCTTTCACAAAAATGCATGAGAATTTTTTTTAAATGAGTATACAATGTAATTCTTTTTGCGTAATGTATCATTCCAACAAAAAAATACATGCCATTTTTATGGAAATATACCCGCATAAAAATGATGAGACATTCTTGAAAATGTTATATACAATGTAAAATAATGTTCAAGTTAGAAAATGTTTATTTCCATTAAAAGTGTACATGACATTTTGACTAAAAATCACAAGTTTCCAAAAAATGCCTGTGATTTTTTTCTGAAAATGCTTATACAATGCAAAAACAATGTTTGCATAGTATATAAAAAATGTTGACATTAAAAAATGTACAACATGTATTTTGATAAAATGTTACCATGTATTCAAAAAATGTCAAACAGATGCATTGTAAGATTATGTACTTAAATGTCCAACGTGTATCATGAAAACGCTTCACGTGTGCTCTAAAAGTGTACATTGTGTAAAAAAGTATAAATGTGTTGAAAGTTAGAAAACCGCTAACCGGCAAAGTAACAAAAAAACAAAAAAAACAAGAAAGAAACAAATGAAAACCAAAGTATAACAAATAAAGAAAGAAAAAGAAAAGGATGAGAAAACAAAGAAACCCAAAGGCACATGAAAAAAGGAAAACTAGAGAAAACCAATGGAAAACAAATAAAACTAAAGAAAAATTTAAGCAAAATAAAAAATAGAAAACCAAATCTAAACGAGACTACAGCCCGCAATGAACAAACTGTAGTACTCAACTGGCCTGCTAGACATCACCTATAGACAATTTGTATAAGAAATTGGTATGGATGACATATAGCCCTGACGCTTAAGCGCTATCTAGGAGCTCTCACCATATTTAAGCGCTACTGGGGATGACCCTTGTGCGCGTGGGTTGGGCATTCTAGGTCAATTCCAAGGTTGAAGAGTGGAATTTGAGCTCGTAGGAGAATGTCCTATCTACGTGGGAACAACTAACCCACAAGTTTGTCTAAAACAATCTAACACACAAGTTTTTGAAGACAATATCACGAAGTCTTTATTTAACTCGTCACAATATTTACAGGGACGAAAGTAAGACCAACCCCAGTGAGAGAGTGTTCTTCGCTAAATTGTGAGCCTCGGTATTCAATCTCCTAAATTCATGACTAAAAGAGCAACTATGAAAAAAAGCTAGAATGATCTAAAATTTGTATTAAAAATTGGTATGGACGACATATAGCCCTGACGCTTAAGTGCTATCTAGGAGCTCTCACCATATTTAAGTGCTATTGGGGATGACCCTTGTGCGCGTGGGTTGGGCATTCTAGGTCAATTCCAAGGTTGAAGAGTGGAATTGGAGCTCGTAGGAGAATGTCCTATCTACGTGGGAACAACTAACCCACAAGTTTGTCTAAAACAATCTAACACACAAGTTTTTTAAGACAATATCGCGAAGTCTTTATTTAACTCGTCACAATGTTTATAGGGACGAAAGTAAGATCACCCCCAGTGATAGAGTATTCTTCGCTAAATTGTGAGCCTCGGTATTCAAGATCCTAAATTCATGACTAAAAGAGCAACTATGAAAAAGCTAGAATGATATAAAATTTCTCGGATAATTGCCCGTACACTGCCGCACTCTTCTGCTTGATATCATTGATGGCTATCTTGCAATCTGAAGCAACATAAATTCTTCGCTCTAGAGCTCATTCACAAGGGCCCTGACCGCGGTGTGCAAAGGCTTCAAGTGTTGTGGGATCTGAAATTCCCATGAGATTAGTCGCTGAATATTCAATGTAATTACCCGATCAATCTCGGCACACTGTGGTCACGATTTCCAGTGATGCATTATGTAACACCCCTATGTAATGATTCTGTAGTAACCCCTGGGGTTAAGTTAGTCTTTTACTAAACAAGTGTTTGATCATCATTGTTTCCTATCTCTTTCAAATTCCAGTTGAATTCAATTTCAAATCTAAGTAAAATTCAAAATTTCTCAAACATGAAAACTAAAATGTTCAACATGTGCCAAATAATCCATAACTAATATTGGTAGCGAACAAACATTTTTGCAAAGTGTTTAAGTGCACTAAACTATTTAAAACAATGGCTAAAACAATATATTAAATGCCTTTTTAATTTATAAAAATTGCAAACTTTTTCGAAAGCCTCACAACCTTTTTGGTGGCAGTGCCAACTATTGCAATGTAATTATGTGGCCAAGTACCACATTTTACATAATCCTTTTGGCTGCTCAAATATGGCAAAGCAATTTTCTATAAAAAAGAAAAGGGCCAAAGAAAGGAAAAAGGAGAAGAGAGAAGCCCCTGCCTCCCTGGGCCATAGCGCATTGCACTGGCCGACACACCTTACCCCCCGGGTCGTCTTCCATGTTTGACCGACCCCGTCGCTACAGGGGTGCGGTGGCCCCGGACTGCCTCGCCGCCGCCGACGAGGGAGGGGATAAGAGCGCCCCCTCTGGCTCCTCGAGTCCTCCCCCACCTACCTCCACCCACTCCCAGATTCCCCTCGCTCTCTCCGCCCGCTCCTCGCCTCTCCCCCTCGTTCCCCATCGACGCCCGAGCGTGGTCGCCGCCATCCTCCGTCGTTGTCGCGGCCACCGGCGGCCCCGCGCCCGCTGACCCTGTCGGTGAGCTCCACCGGGGTCGACTCCTTCGACTGGTGGCCTCAGCTGGAGCTGGGAGGCACCGAAGCACAGGGTCCCCTTCGTCCCCATCTCCGCTGCCTCCGTTCTTCACCGACTCTGGCAACGCCCTCTGGTGCTACTAATCCTCCAAGGGCCACCGTGTGTGCCGCTCGGTGAGCCCCTCTTCCTTAACCATCTCTCTGGTCGCTCTCGCACGCTCGCTAGCTACTTCCTCCACAGCGCCCGAACGCGCCGCCGCCCGGGCACGTCAGAAATATGTTTTAAACTTGCAAAAATCATATAAAATAAACCGTAAGTCAGATGAAAATGTTTTCTATATGGAAGTTGCTCAGAAAAAACCAATGAATCTGAATACGTGGTCTGTTCATCTGTCACATGCCCCTAGCATGCTGAACATGGAACTTTTACTCTCTTTTCCTCTGTTCGGAAAACGCCAAACATCGGAAAACCTCTTCAGATGTTTTCCTTCTCTGTCTGCAACGTGTAGTACTGCGTTAGAACACCCCTAGCTCTGCTTATTGTCATGTCATGCTTAGTGTTGCGTCTGTTTGCTTATATTTACTGTTTCTTCCCCCTCTTCTCTCCGATAGACCCCGAGGCCGATGATGCCCCGGTGATTGACTACGTCGACAACGACACTTCTTCCTTTTCAGCAGAGCTTCCAGGCAAGCCCCCCCCCTTGATCACTCTGATATCGCCCATTTCATTCTCTCTCATGCTTGCATTATATTTTGCTACTGTTATATTTTGCTCCTATTTTGATGCATAGCCTATTTTTGCTACCTGCTTTCATACCTTACCTGCTTACTCTAAACTGCTTAGTATAGGCCGGTTAGAGATCCATCAGTGACCCCCACCTTGTCCCAGTTTCCCCGCTTTATGTTCGATGACTCAATCAACGTGGTCGACGTCCAGGCCCCGACACCGCACATCACCCCCCCTTTGTTGTACGACTCTGCAAAGTTATTATCAAGTGCCGAGGGTGATACCTTGTCAACACTTCTGATGTTAACCTTGTAGTGTAGCTATTCGGTCGTGGTAATCGAGGGTGATTCCTCCTTCACCACTCTCGATAATGACTCTGTCATGCAACCCCTCAAGTGTGGACCAACGAGGGTGATTCCTCCAAGTCCACCTTGATGGTTACATCAAGTGGGAATCCATCGAGCGTGATTCCTCAGGTTTCCCCCTTGCTGTTTCAGACACACGGTTACTTTGACTTACCACAGAACCATGATGACATCGGGTCGGCCCCGAGGGCTACCCGCTAAAGGAAATATGCCCTAGAGGCAATAATAAAGTTGTTATTTATATTTCCTTATATCATGATAAATGTTTATTATTCATGCTAGAATTGTATTAATAGGAAACTTAGTACATGTGTGAATACATAGACAAACAAAGTGTCCCTAGTATGCCTCTACTTGACTAGCTCGTTAATCAAAGATGGTTAAGTTTCCTAGCCATAGACATGTGTTGTCATTTGATGAACGGGATCACATCATTAGAGAATGATGTGATGGACAAGACCCATCCGTTAGCTTAGCATAATGATCATTTAGTTTTTCCGCTATTGCTTTCTTCATGACTTATACATGTTCCTCAGACTATGAGATTATGCAACTCTTGAATACCGGAGGAACACCTTGTGTGCTATCAAACATCACAACATAACTGGGTGATTATAAATATGCTCTACAGGTGTCTCTGATGGTGTTTGTTGAGTTGGCATAGATCAAGATTAGGATTTGTCACTCCGTGTATCGGAGAGGTATCTCTGGGCCCTCTCG